>NW_012120710.1:5640550-5723189 GCF_000951035.1 Colobus angolensis palliatus | reverse complement strand
TGACCTCGTGATCCGCCCGTCTCGGCCTCCCAAAGTGCTGGGATTACAGGCTTGAGCCACCGCGCCCGGCCAAAGAAATTTCTAATACTTATGTAAAATAACCTAACAAAACTCTATAAAACGAAACTCAATATATTTACAAAGATTTACATACATATTATATATGAATATGTATCTACAAATATACATGCATAGAGATATTCAGAAAAATGTTTATCTTTTGGTTGGGGAATTAATTGCTTCCCTGTTATGTCTTAATACATGTACAAAGATCATGTATTACTGTTATTTTTTAGGATGAAAAACCCAAACTACACAAGAAGATAATCTCCCAAGTAGATTTTGAGTTGTGGTTTGTACAATTGATTACATCAGTTTTTCCAATAAGAGTGTCAGTTTTGAGAGAAGATAATCTCTTGAGCTGTCAGCCTTTCTTACACTTGCATAGTTGCTCCCACATCTGTGCTGTCCTTTGTGTTACAGTGAAGAAGTAGAATGAGGTGGTCTAGGTTGTAGGAGCTGAGTCTGAGAATACTGGATTTTAACAGAGCTCTTCCCCTTGCCAACCAGAGAAATGAAAAACCTTGTGGCTCCAGTTTTCTCATCTCTAAAAAGGGAGATGATGACAATAACAGTATTGAAATCACAGGGTTCTTGTGAGGTTTAAATGCAATATTACATTAAAATACTTGCAACAGTATCTGACCTTTTGTAATTACTCAGTATCTTAAGTATTTTTACTATAGTAATAATGAAATCAGTGAAGGAAGTACTAGGAATTCTAATGAAAAATGTTCTGATGCATATTTTAGAATTCAATTAAAAGTAAATACTGTAAGTGATTTCATAACTTGAGAACTGCTGCTTACTGTGGCCAATAAGCCTATAAGAATTCAAAACTTTTCAGAATGGTGAAGTCAAGAGTGAGCCTAATCAACACCTATGTGAAAGAGAGCTAGTTTGTAGATACAATATATCAATAATTATGTCATAAACTCTAGTCAGTGTCCATTTTTGTCTCTCCTAGGAAGATAAATCAGGGTAACAGAACCCTGATTGTATTCAGATTGGCAAATGTCCAGCTAAAATATAACATTTCCCAGGATACTTTGAAGATAATGGTGGCCACATGACTAAATTCTGCTAGTTAGGTCTGGTGAGCTGAAAGGAGTGAGGTGTAGGATTTTCTGGAAGGCTTCTTGAGGGGAGCTGACAAAGGTGGGACACATTCCTATCATCCTTCCATCTTTACTCCTTTCCAGCTGCTAGGAATATGGACACTTGGCTGCATTTCCAAGAGTCATACTAGACAATGAACCAGTACTGAATTTGGGAGGTAGGTGCTAGAATGGTGAAAAAAAGAGCTGAAATCACTGATTTGGAGCTACTACAGCACTCCGTTCTTTGTATCTTAAGACTTCTTTACGTAACAGAGAAAAACTTCCATCTTATTAGAGCCACTATTATTTTAGGTGTTCTAATATATGCAGCTGAGTCCAATACCAGATGATTTGGTAATCAAGAAACTCGGTTGTATTCATTGTCATATTATCTTCTACATCAGTGTCCTCCAGCCAAAGACCACTAGGAACATGGCTGAACACATTGCAGCAAGGGAGCCAGGGACGTCTCCTAACAGTGGACTAGACAGGACATATGAGATTTAGGCTTCAGTTAGGTGATTTAGGGAGAGTTTAAGGGAGTAGGGCTTTGCTCTGCAATGGATGCTGTCAGGAACTTGGCATGATTCTGATTGGGTACCTTAATAAATCTATACAAGGAGAGAGGCTAACCTGTAATTATTAAAGAATCAGCAGTCACCCATATGAGTCAGGATAGGGGGATGTCTGGTTATGGTTGTGGCTTGGATGAGGTTCAAGTTTTATTTATGTTCAGACATGATTATGAATTTATCTTTATTTTGCCTTAATACATCATGGCCACAGAGTGGCCTTGATTGATGTTAATATTCTGTGAAATTGTTTATGTGCAACAGAAGAACCTCAAGGCCCAGATGATAGATGATAGTACCAGACTGGCTCCTGGATGCAAAGAGCTGCTTTTTTCTTTGTCACCTTTAACAGTGCCTGGTAGGTACATGGTACAGGTCCAGTTATTACTGGTTGAATGAGCTGTATAAAACAGCAAGTATTTAGTAATCAAACCAAGAACATTGAGTTCCCATCTTTATTTCATAATTGCCAAGGTAACATTTAAATGAATTTATGTCATTTTAAAAAATAAACATTGTTTTTACATAAGAAAACTACTTAGTGATTAGGTTACTACAATGACCAAAGCTAAGTGAAAGAGATATTTGAAAAACTACTAAGAATGAGAATTAACCACATCTAACATGGACAATATGTAAGAATGGAAGCAGGGATGTATTTTATTCATCTGTTCATCACCCTTAATTTGTGGCACAATTTACACACATTGGAAATTCTTGGTAAATAATATTATCATTGTATGCAGGTTGTGAGACAGGAACAGAAATCCATTAAGAGTTTCCTACCCAAAAAACAATCATAATTCATTGTTTATTCTGAAACTGTTGGGGACTATTTTTCCTTTTACAGCAAGACATGCCTCTGACAGGAAAAAGTTCCTTTAAATTGAGAATATTATCATATAATTTAGATAGCATTTCATGAGAGTTTATGCTCTAAACTTTATAGATTTTATCTCTTATGATACTCATAAAACCCTATAATGTAAATATTATCATCCCTGTGTAACAAATGAAGAAATCAGGGGTTCAAATAATTTGCTGGAAGTCACACATTTCTCAAGAGAGGTAGGATCCAAACCCAGGTTTCTTTGACCCAAAGCTCTTGCATTTAATCACTATGTATAATGTCTAGCATGGCACTAGACATAGTGTAGGTGCTTAACAATGCTTTAAAATTGAAATTAATTGCTTGATAAACTGAAATACTGATGGTACCATAGGGTGAAAGTACCTAGAAATAAATTGACCTCTGAGTTTATAATAACTAATAGAGCAGAACAGACATGTGAAATAACTCTAAAAGACCAAAATTTCTCCTAGGCCTGTAAGACACTGACTAATTTAATAGAACTGAAGGACAAATCAGAAGGGAGATTTAGGAAGGCTAAGGTTGGCTCTGTCCATCCAAACACATTTCTAAGAAGGGTCTTCTCTAACTGAAGGAATCCATCTCTTTTCTCTTGTAGCTGATACATCGTCATTAAAGAAATAGCTATATCCACCTCACTCAGTCTAATGCTGTTGCAACTTTCTAGTTAGAATTTGTCTTCTCTAGTTCTTTAAGGGTAGTGCAGGCTAGATGGATCCTTCTATCCTGTCACTTCAGTCATAATTCTCACTATAAACTTAAAAATTCACTTTCTGGATTTTTACTTCACTATTGTGCAAGTTTGGTTAGACCCCCTCTCCAAGTCAGCTTTACCCTCCAAGAATAGCCATGATGGAGTTTTGAGCCTACAGGTCATTGATTCATTCACCAAGTATTTATTCAGCACCTATTACATCCCAGGCACTGTGATAGGTCCTAGGGTGCAGAAATTGATACAGACAAGAAGCAGAAAATAACAGTGCATTGTGATTTAAGTGGCATGATACTAAGGAAATTACATGGTACCCTGAGATTTACATAGTGTGGTCATTTAGCTTAGACTTGGCAGATTCAGCAAAGCTTCCTGGGAGAAATGATACCTGGAAAGGGTGAGCTGTACTAATTAGAATGGGGCAGGTGATCCTATAAATATTTTACTGGGGTCAAGGATTGGAGAAGGAATATACTAGTGTTCCAGGCAAAGAAACAGCATTTAGTCTGCATCTAATTAGGAGCCAGAGAAAAGCAGCTGTCAGAGCTGTGTCCATAAGCTGGCTGGACCACTGTCAGCAGCCTGATATAGAAACCATGAAATAGACTCTGAAGACACATCTTAAGACATAGCTGATGTCTCATTCTTAAAACAACAAATACTCTTCTTCCGTGACCTCTTTTCTTTGTCACAAACCACATAAACAGACAGCAAGCCAAAGCTCAGGCAGTCAGTGGTGTTCCTCTGGGCCTCATCTTCTCTGACATCATCCTGCTTTGTTTCCTCATGTTTTGAGAAAGACTGTTACCTACCAAGAATTCTTGCTGTGGAGGTTCTATTAAGCATGAGTCATTCTGGAGACCTTACCGTGTAGCACTTCCGTGCATTCAAGAGTTATCAAAATATGTACTATTTGAAAATTATATACAGTTCAGGGATTTGGAGACTACTGTTTGAAGCTTCTGATATTAATCTATGGAATTCAGCACGCACAATCAAGAAATGATTTTCCTAGTACAAGATGAAGAGAATTTTATTAAGGATTTCAACATGAAAAGGGCAAATTTTGGTATAGAATAAAAGGACTGTCTTGGGCTGTTGGAAACATGGACAGCAGATCTTGCATTTCAAAGCTTAGGCATGTCATCTAAGATGGTTCAGTATTTTACCCAACACAATGAATATCAGTGGTGGAGTGGAATAACCCAGGTATGATTGAAAGGAAAATCTCTCTGATATCTCCTAAATCACCAGCATGTTGCCTTGTAGCAACCATGTATTTTTTAGAACATTTTTCCCTCAACATGTATTCTCAAAATGTCAAAAGTATGTCTTGGAAAAAACAAATTCAAAATATATTATTCATATAAGAAAAAGCTTTAATAAATATAAAACCTAAAAACTCTCACAGAAGTAAGCCTCATTAAGTTCTTTTTGGAATGCCAGTGCATAAAAATAAGTGACTAAACCACAGAACTGAAACCAAGTTGTTTCATTCATTTTATTGTTAAATTTTCAAAGTAATCATTAGATACGATTAAATCAAAAGAAACCAAGGAAAACGTGCATAGAAACATTCCTAAAGGTCTCTTGCCTCCATTACCACTTCCTCAGTGCCATTTTCTAGATGTAATCTCTGGTATCCATTTGGTTTTAGTTCTTCTGGTGATGGTTATAATTTTACAAATATATATATATATACACACACACACACACACTACTGTGATAACTCTATTCTCAACTTATCAATTTTAAACATTATTTAGTTCCATTTATGGGGAAAAAAAAGTATTACCTAACATGATCTCCCAATTCCATTTAATTATCTCTTCTTTTTTTAAATTGAGACAATGTCTCACTCTGTCACCTAGGCTGGAGTGCAGTGACATGATATCGGCTCACTGTAGCCTCTGCCTCCCAGGCTCAGTGATCCTCCTACCTCAACCTCCTCAGTAGATGGGATCACTGGAATGTGCTACTATACCTGGTTAACTTTTTGTATTTTTGGTGGAGATGGGGTTTCTCCATTTTGCCCAGGCTGGTCTCGAACTTCTGACCTCAAGCGATCTGCCATCATCTGTCTCCCAAAGTGCTGAGATTATAGGCATGAGCCACCGAGCCCGGCCTAATTCTCAATTTTTTTGTAAGTTATAATTTTATTCTTCTTTATTCAGTTGCCTTTATGATTTAAAACAACATATTTACAACACTGTTTTTGATTGATTGACTTTACATAGAGAATATTGACTCCTTCCTAATGAAAAATAGAAATTAGTGCATTTTAGTCTATTTTTTTACATCTTCACTTTTTACTTCCTAATCTCCTCCAATGGTTATTTTATTACATTTATATTGCCCTACTTTATAGCTTTGATATTCCATTTTGTTACTACAGTTAGCATCATTTATGTTTTTTTACATAGATTATTTAAAAATTAAAAATTAATAAATAGCATTTACAACATTAGGGAACCAATAAAATATTATACCTGCAGAGAAAGGGATATTGTTTAAATTTTGTTGTTCAAAGGAGAATCTTCCAAGCATTTCTGTGTATCAGTATATCCCAAAGTATCTTTCTGCCTAGTTTCCTTTACTTCTTGTGGATCATATTCAGCTAGCATTGTTTTTCATTTGTTTGTTTGTTTCTGTACCAGGTGTCATTCTCTTTCATGTTCTCCCTTTCAGTTTTGTTTATATATTTTTTTAACCTAATGTATCCCCTCAAATATACATTTTCATAAAGGATGTGTGAGCTATTGAGTATGTCTACATCTTAAAATGGCTTTCTTTTCTTTCACATATGATTGATAGTTTGGCTATGTATCCAATTCCAGTTTCAGAATAATTTCACTCTTACATTATAGTAATTGCTTCCTTGCCTTCTAATGTTCAGTCTTGCTGTGGAGAAGTCCAACATCATCCGTCTGACTCTCCTTTTAGGATACTTCCCCTTTTTGAAAAGTTTTAAGACTTTCCCTTAAGGCATATTGTAATAAATTTTAGATATTATTTGAAAATTTAGAATACCTGTATTCTATTCTAATATGAGTTATTAACACTTTCAGGGGTAAGTAAATTTAAGTTTTATAGTTGCAAGTAGTTTTAAGTAAAATTTTTGTTTCATGAATAAAAGCGCTTAATACAGACGGGGAATTCGGAAAGGCAGAATTAAACTTTCTTGATGTATCTTTAAATGGGAAATGTGTTATGCTGCAACTTTTTTATTTTTATGATCAAAGAGCATGTACAAACAAAAGCATGTTTATATAAATTAATTATGCAAAGGAAGTACTAAAAATGAAAGAGCACTTGCGTATCTATTCTTTAGTTTCAGTATAATTGATTGTTACCTGTATGATGTCGGAAAATATTTGGGACAGGTTCTTAATCAGATGTAATTTTTTTCCCTAAATGATTGTTATTTAAAGCACTGACTATTGGATTTGTTTTCTCCTACATGTTTTCTAATGAATTTCCATCGCAGAGCTTTAATTGACTTCAAAAGGAACTCAGCATAAGGAGGAACTACGTGGGATACAAAGAAAGAGCCAGACTTGGCTTTCTATAAACATACCATGTCCTATGTCTGAGTCATAACCATTTTGTTGACTATTTACTTTCCTTGTTGTCAGCACTATAGAGCTAACACCAACGACCTGGAAGTGAGTTACATGCTATTCTTAGTTTATTACAACCAGCTCTTGATAACTTTGTTTATCATCATGTACTCTGTGGACTGCTATCTTTCCCCTACTACAGCCTGGGATGTGGCCTTGTGCCAGAGCATTAGACTCTTTAAAACCAGAACTTTTATCGCAGTCTCAAAGCATGGATGGGAGAATGAGAAAAGACTGTATTGGGACTGCAAACAAGGTATTTAGTTAACTTAGGTTAAAAGATTTGACCAATCTTCAGGTGTCTATAGAATTATGTGACCTCTATGGCACCTTCTAATTCCCGTCATCATTTTAGTCAAAAACTTCAGATTCCTTTCTAACAATATCAAATAATTTTAAGAATTAGAAGGTAACATAGAGGTCACAGAATTCTATATCCACCTGGAGACTGGTCAAATCTTTTAACCTAAGTAAATATCTCCCTTGCAGTCCTAATTTCATCTTTTTTCATTCGCCTTATCCACACTTTGACACTTTGATACAAGCTCTGGTTTGAAAGAGTCTAACGCTCTAGCACAAGGCCACCTCTCAGGCCATAGCAGAGAAGATACCAGTCCCCAGAGTACATACAGAATCATAAAATAAATATTAAATAATATAAGCATTAATGAGTAGGGGATAAAGGCCTGACTCTTGGAGGGAAACAGTCTGGATTCAAATCTTGTTTTCTTACTTATTATGTAGATGTCTTTAAGAAGTTACTTAACTTTTGAACACTTTGATTTACTTGTCTACAAAAACAAAAACAAAACAAAACAAAACTGGAAAGGAGATAGTGTTATGAACAGTGGATATGGGAGCCAAAAGCCAGCCTGTTAACACCAGGAGTTGAAGCTTTGATCCCACACACACACAAAAAAATGGCCACAGTTACACTAGATGGCCCTGTTCAGTTTAAGCAATAGTCAACCCTGTTCAGCCCTTCTTTTCTTGAGGGCTGAGTTGTGGTGAATAGGATCGGATCACTCTATCTTCTTTCCAGTTTCCTATTTAAAATTAAGTTTCATCACCTTTGCTCTTCCTATACCCTCTACACTCTCTACCCCAACTTGTCCCTTGCCTTATTTAATGGTGTATTTCCTCTAAAAGTTATAGTAATAATAAAAAATAGCCACTGTTAAAGGTTGTTCATCAAAGACCAGAAATAGCAAATAAGAGCCTATGAACTGTGTGGAAGGAGAATAATTTCTGTGGCAAAAAAGAAACCAAAATCTAGATTGATGTTTGAGCCAAACATTTTGGTACAAGAAGCAAATAGAGGAAAGGCGGTTTTCTGTTTAGCTTCATTTTCTGAAATAGGAGAGATGTTTATGTAAATTAGACCAAAAAAGACACGAACACATACACACATGACAGATCCTTGTGCCAAGAGCCTTAGTGTATGTGTTTTCTTTCTTTTGTCCTTCTCTCCTTCCTTTCTTCCTCCCTTCTTCCCTCTTTCTCTTCCTTCTCCTCCTTCTCCCCGTTAGCATCCTCCTTTTCTTCCTTTTCCTTCTTTCTCTTTTTCTCCCCATCTTCCTTCCCCTTCCCCTCCTCTTCCTCCTCTTCTATTCCTTCTCCTCCTTTTTTTTCTTCCTCTCCTTCTTCTTCATAATGATGATGGTAAAATAAATCTAAATCACTGAGGAAATGAGATCTCAGGGAAATAAGCATGTTTACGAGGAGGCAGAGGAATAAATGATCTACATTTTCTTCTATATTTCAAGGAATTCTGTTGCAAGGAACTATCACGTTGAAATACCACATGAAATGTGGAGTAGGGACTGGGGAAAGTGATAACAGAATCGGCTCCCCTTTTCACACATCACTGCCCTTCTGGAGCATCATGTTAGAGCAGAAAATATTAGTTTTGGAATCAGAACCAGCTTTAATTTTTAGTTTTGTAATCTTGAACAGACTATTAAAAACTCTTTTAATCTCAGTGTCCTCAGTAGAAAAATGGGAATGAAAAGGAGTATTTTGTAGGGTTGTTTTGAGGACAGTGATATCACTCCATCCATGGGAGACACCTGGGGGAGGTGGATTACTTTCACGAGCTGCACCTTTAGTTTATGTCTACCAGTTCTCCACCATGTCACCTTTGTTTGCCTCATTTTAAACAAAGAAGTAGGGTGAATGTAAGATGATTCTTGCTAATAGAAATAAAAACACTTTATGTTTATCAAGTACACCACAATGTGCAAGTGTTTTTACGCGCATAAATTAAGAACAGCTAGGAAGAGAAATGAGTAAGCAGATGAAAGAGAATCCGCAGGACGTAGTTGTCCTTTGGGTTTTGGCTCATAGAGAGGCCAATGTTATATTATAACAGAATCTTCTGCTTTTGTTTACTTCAGCTGTCAAGTGACTAGTTAGATAGTTGAACATCTAGCTTTAGACATTGCTTTCAATAAACATTTTTTTTTTGAGATGGAGTTTCACTCTTGTTGCCCAGGCTGGAGTGGAATGGCACAATCTTGGCTCACTGCAACCTCTGCCTCCCGGGTTCAAATAATTATCCCGCCTCAGCCTCCCGAGTAGCTGGGACTACAGGCACATGCCACCATGCCCAACTAATTTTTGTATTTTTAGTAGAGACAGAGTTTCACCATGTTGGCCAGACTGGTCTCAAACTTCTGACCTCAGGTGATCCACCTGCCTCAGCCTCCCTAAGTGCTGGGATTACAAGTGTGAGCCACCGCACCTGGCCCAATAAACTTATTTTATCAGCATAATTTGCATCATGTGTTTGTTTCATTCATTCATTACTTCAATATTTATGCAGCACCTACTATGTGCCAGGTGCATTTATAGATGAAAAGTAGCTTTAAACTAGACAGATAAAGCTCTTATTCTTATTACAATGAAGGGCCACAACCTGTCAACAATTTAGTATATAAATAAAGATGACAATTCCAAATGGTATAAGACAGTTAATAAAAATGAGATAAAGAGGATTAAGATGATGATGATTATCATATGTTACAAGTGTTGGGAAAGTTCTCTTTGAGCTTGGATGAAAGATGAGGAGACAACCATGCAAACATTTAGGGGGATGATAGTCAAAGCAGAGGGAATGGCAAGTGCAAAGCCACTGAGACTGGAATTATTTTAGGGTATGTTATACTGCCTTAGGAGTCATTTAGAATAGGGGCCCCCCACCTCCAAGCCAGAGACCAATACCAGTTCGGTCCATGACATGTCATGAATTGGGCTGCACAGCAGGAGGTGAATGGCTGGCAAGTGAAAGAAACTTCACCTGTATTTACAGGCGCTCCCCATTGCTTGTATTACCACCTGAGCTCTGCCACCTGTCAGATCAGCAGATCAGCAGATCCATTAGATTCCCATAGGAGTGCAAACTCTATTGGGAACTGCACATGTGAAGGATCTAGGCTGTGTGCTCCCTTATGAGAATCTAATGCCTGATGATCTGTCACTGTCTCCCATCACCCTCAGATGTGCCCATCTAGCTACAGAAAAACAAACTCAGGGTTTTCACTCATTCTACATTATAATTCATTATATAATATATGATGAATTATTTTATTGTATATTGTATGTTTAATATATTATATATTTATATATATAATATGTAATGAATTATTTCATTACATATTATAATGCAATAATAATAGAAATAAAGTATACAATAAACGTAATGCATTTGAATCATCCTGAAACCATCCCCCCACCCCCTGGTCTGTGGAAAAGTTGTCTTCCATGAGACTGGTCCCTGGTGCCAAAAGGTTGAGGACTGCTGCTTTAGAGTGTGCATATGGTAGTACTAATAAGCATATGATGTTATTTGAACTGTGAAGAAGGCAGAATTACAACTATGTCTGGCCATACTCTCCTAACTGAATAGAATGCACTAAAATCCTTTCCATACCCAGGTTAACAATCTATGGACACCTTACATCCACAAGGAGAACCAGGTTCATGTATCCCAGAAGAGACTTGGTGAATTATTTAATATAGTAAGCTCTATGAAATCTTATGCTTCGACTTTTCTTATTTCAGGAAGTGTCTAAAAGATGTAGGGATAGAGGAGTTTTGTTCATATACTTTCATCTGCTTTCACTCCCCTCTACCACCTTCTTTTCTTTCTCTTTACAGAGGCTTTTGTAATATCCTGCATGGACAAGGAAATGATGCTCATCTAATACACCCACTTGGGAACACTTTGATGCCATTAGCTCTGATTGTCTTTCTCTTATCCCTACCCCCATCTCTACCCTGTCCCAGTATGAGAACATGGAAACTCATTTTGGAAAATGTGAAATGAGTGATCCCCAAAAGTAGCTTTGCTCATCACTGGGTGATTATATTAAGGGTGATTTTTTTTCTTCATTGTATTTAGCTGTTTTCAATTGGATTTTTTGACAACAAATATAAAAAGTTATAGTTTTCTGATTTTTAAAAGACATGTTGCCTCATAGTAGTACATAATATCAGAAAATGACTTTTCTTGTTTCCAGTGGCTCCATCTGCCCCTAGTTGTTGTCCCCCCAAAAGAAGGGCATGTGTGACTTGAAATAGCCAAATGACCTTTTCTCAAACCGTTGTATCCATTTTGGCAGACAGTACAGATAAAAATTTTTTCTTTATACTTGGTGGTGGGTAGACAGAAATAACTCCTTACTTTGTTTTCTGTATTTTCAAGCATTTTTTCAGAGAACTGTTTTCAGGAGCAAGATGCCATCATGCATTTAAAACAAATTTAATTCAGGGACAAATGTTAAGGAGATCTCTTGCACAAAGGGAATTAAACTTGCTGGGTGTAGCATGGGCTAGGGATAAGATAAACAGTTTAGAAAAGGATGTGATATCACTCATCTCTTTAGGAAAGCATTTCTCTGTCTTAAGAGTTAGAGCTCCAGGCAGAGGAAATGGGAAGGCGGGGAAAACATGGACAGGTTCCAAAGGAGATGATGGGTCATAGAGAATGAATGAGTCAACTAGCATCAGAGGGTGTGTAGCAAGGGTTTGGGGGAGAAGAAATAATGGAATCTATGGATTCTTTGAACCCCCTCACTCCCACACCCATGTACACACACCAGGTTCTTGGGGGACATGAACAGTCCTTAGTGTCCTGAAAGAGTGACTGTGTTCCCCACGCAACCAAATCACTCCAGAAACTGATTTGACTGGGAGAGAGAGTCTGACACATCAAAGGTAGGGAGGTGATGAAAGTAGAAGAATCACTCTAATAGGAGAGCATCGTAAATTGTCAGCATTTAGTTCTATTTAGAAAGGATTGGAAAGAAGGGAGAAGTCGCTTCTTGAAGAGAAGATGCAAAAATTGATAGCATTTAGTCGTGGCAAAATAAGTGCTTTGAAACAGTTCTAAAATGCAGTCCTAGTTAGTTACTTTAAAGTATCCCACAGATCTCTCCAGATCATGTGTGTGAGGTATTTGAATTTTTCAGTGGTCACAGATGAGAAGACCGTCGCTTCGGTGAGCATCTACTTCTTCACCCCAGGCATCTAGCATACTCACCTGCTGTTCGCCCAAGTCTTTTATCATAGCTTGTTCATCATATTTATTAGGTTTGTACAAATGTAATTGCGGTTTTTGCCATTACTTTTTTTTTTTTTGAGACGGAGTCTCGCTCTGTCGCCCAGGCTGGAGTGCAGTGGCCCGATCTCAGCTCACTGCAAGCTCCGCCTCCCAGGTTTAGCCATTCTCCTGCCTCAGCCTCCCGAGTAGCTGGGACTACAGGCGCCCGCCACCTCGCCGGCTAGTTTTTTGTGTTTTTTTTTTTTTTAGTAGAGACGGGGTTTCACTGTGTTAGCCAGTATGGTCTCGATCTCCTGACCTCGTGATCCACCCGTCTCGGCCTCCCAAAGTGCTGGGATTACAGGCTTGAGCGCCATTACTTTCAATGGCAAAAAAAAAAAAAAAAGGCAAAAACCACAATTACGTTTGCACCAACTTAATATATTCCTAGCATTAAAATTTCTTGGAATGTATTTAATGCTTGCTTTTCCAGGAATCTTAAAATTCTCTACTAGGATTTCTTACATAGCATTTAAGTCCTTAAATTAAACAAATAGAAATACTGTGTAAGACATGTGCCATATACAGCAAATAAATCTCATGAACCTACATAAAACAGGTAAGTAAAAGTGGAACTGAGTTTTGTCCATATTAATATTCAGTGTCCTTTTGACATTGCTTCTTCTGAAGCAAACCAAAAGTGCTTGGAAATAAAACTAAAAGGTTGATTTTATCATCATACATCTATAGCCTCCAGAGTGACCTATTAAATTATAAATGGAATTATGTGACTCCTACAATTAGTCCCTTCTGTATGAGGAAACAACAACAACTTCATTATACCCAAAAGCTCCCGCATGATTTGACCTCTGTCTGCTTGTCTAAACTAGGGTGTCATCACACGCCTTGGTTTATACCATCGAAAGTATTATTTGAAAGTAAATCAGGTGGTCACTCAACTCCAATCTCACTTCCTTGGTCCTTCTATTCTTTCACCAAACTTAGGCTACACTTGCCATCTCTACGTTTCAGGAGGAGGCTAAATTATTTTATATTTTTGGATCCCTGCCCAAGTCATCCCATCTGCCTGAAGTACATTTGTCCTCCTGTTCATCTGGTTAACATTTAAGTACCTTTCAAGCCTGCTGAAAGTTAACTTCTGCACACCCCGGTATAAACCTGTGAGCCTCTTTAGTTACACTCCCCATTGCACATGTAGGAATTTGTAGTCCTACATTTTCATATGTTTTTATTTCTTTAATATTTGTCTTCACAAGTCTCTGAGGCAGAGACAGGACTGATACGCAACTGATTCTCACTACTATGGCTTTAAAAGGTTGTTGTATATCTGTTTTGTTGACAACAGGCACCTAGTACACACCACAGTACCTAAAACATAGTAGACAGCATGTTTGTTCAACAAATGAGAGAATGACCATGGATGCTCTCATGGAATCAATTTTTGTGAATTCAATTAATGCAGCCTTTATCAAACTCTTATTCTGTGTAGATCATGAACACAATGGCTTAAAAATCAGCAGCATCAGTATCTGCTGGAGCATGATAGAAAGACAGAATCTTGAGTCCCAACCTAAATGACAATCTGCTGTTTAATGAGACACACAGGAGATTTCATTTATACATTAAAGTCTAAATACTCACCTTAGCACAAATTTATCTAGTAAGCCTGGAAAAATAAGAAGTTGAATGACCATTTACACTCTTAACTTAACTTTTAAGAAACCTTCATGGCCTGCCAAATGGGCCAATTACTACTTTTAATGGGAGTGAAAAATGTTGGGAATTTGCCAATTTAGTGTAAGCTTTTAAAAAGCTATCCCTAGTTTTTCTTGCAGATCATACAGCATAATAGATAAGGCTGCTAGTCATAAAGTTTCTGATTTCCTGTCATAGCATATTGTCCTAATCTAATAGAGTATAGTCATAATTGGGGTCTAAGCTAAAATAAACGTAAAGGTATACAGAGTATTAAAATTCTACAATGATACAAAAATAAGTACAATTGTCTAACAAAATATTTGTGATTAAAGTTAAAATCACAGTGATATATAATACACTCATTCACATTGGTGACTCATACATCATTTATGCATGCCTGTAAAGTCCCAGTGGACTTTCACACCAAAAGAATTTTTACCTTTCACTTACAGAGTCAATTGATTTCCTGTTAATTGAGATTTTAAAATGTCAACTGAGGTTTGCTTTGAAATAAATGAAGACAATTTAGGAGGACTCAGGTCAATATCCGAATGCCAGTGGTGATCAAATGAACTTTGATTCACAGCAAATAATGTTACGAATTCCATAGCTGATCTGGCATTTTCATTGACTTGGGAGTCTTATTTATCAGCCTGAATGCCATAAGGAGGTCAGAGAGAGCAAACGCAGTGATACATGCAGAGGCAGGCTCAAGTCTGGCATTTAGCATACCTGGTAGCTGCCAAGTAAAAATCTTACATATTAGACAACCCTATATATATATATAGTTATCACTGTACTCATTAAAATGTTTGTCATAGTATTGAGAAAATAAGTAAGGCACTAATTTGTCTTATAAGGCCCCAAACCCAGAACCTACAAACAAAATACCCTATATGAACTAATAAACTGTATTTTCTATTGCAGTATTTATTGATGAAGTAGGCTGATTTAACTTACTTCCATTAAATTTTGTAAAGATTCGTGAACAGAGAAGAACTATGTTTTAATGAATATGAATTCAGGGCATCCCCAGGTATAGATAAAAGTGTTCAAGGCTTCACAAAGGAAACAGAGACAGAGGCAATACAGTGTAGAGGTTAAACCATAAGCTTTGGAGTCAACAGAACTAGACACAAGTCCTGGTTCCCATCATTAGCAGTGAGCCTCATCTATAGACTGACAATGCAAATTATCTCAGAAAGGCTTTGAAGGATTAAAGCAAATAACCAGAAAATGCATACGAATTACTATTAACAATAAAAAGAGAATAACAGAATGAATGACTATTTTAAAAATCATTTAACTTTCTGGAAACTTCAGCATTCACAGTGGAATAAAATAGCCATCGTAACACTGCTCTTACCAGAGGTTATTTTTGCATAGTTCATTCATTCGGTTATTATGTCTTGATTAAGAATCCGTACTACATTGTGCTAATTACTAGAGAATAAAAAAAGCACACAAACATCCTGTGAAATGGAACTTAGAGCTTAATAGAGATAAGATTTTTTAAATAATAATTATATCAAAAAACTATATGAATTTTAATAAGCATTATGGAAGAAAATCAAAATGCTATCGATAAATGTTTCAAGGAGAACTTGTTTAAATATCAAAGTCAAGAAAGGCTTCTGAGAAAAAGTGATATTTCAGCTAAGATATGAAGAAGGAGTAGGAGTTTGCCAAGGAAAGGGGCAAGGGAGTAGTCCAGGTACAGATCAATATAGATGTAGCTTTTAGGATGGCAAAGAGTTGACAATATTGGAGGAACTGATGAGTCAAAGATCAAAGTGGTGGGAGTTCAGGTGAATCTAGACCATGCAAAACCCTGGGTGCCTTTTATCCCAGATGCAATGGGCTGCCATCAAAGGGTTTTAAAAAGATGAATGATGTAACTTTCTCACCCTGACTTCTGTATGGGGGAAGAATTTGAATGCGACAATAGTGGAAGCAGAGAGACCAGTTTATTAGGGAATGTCTTAAAATATTAAAACACAGATTTACCTTTAGCACCTTCATTCTGGAGGCAACATTGCTGGAGCATAGGCAAACGGGTTCTACAAGCTCGCATATAAGAACCTTTTCATATCATTTTAATACATGTGCTTGCTAGGAAATTAAGTAATAATTGTGTATGTTGGCTCATTCACTTTCAACAAGTATTTATAAAGCATTCTCATGTGCCAGTTACTGTACTAGGCACTGGGAATAAGGCAGTGAACAAAACACATGAATACATTATTCTAATTGATCATACATTTTAGTGGGGAAAAATTAAACAAGTAAAGAAATGTATAAGATATACCTATGAAGAAAAACAAATCCAAATCCAAATGAAGGCACTAGTGAGTAAGAGAAGATGATACAATTTGGGGATGGTTAAGGAAGATCTCTCAGATAAGGTGATTTTTGAACGGAAATGAAGAGTAAGCCATTTAAAATCTAGGCAGTGCGAACTAAGTGCAAAGGCTCTGAAATGAGTCTAGTGCTTAATTTTTTCAAGAGTCAGCGAGGCCGGCATGGTGGTTCATTCCTGTAATCCTAGCACTTTGTGAGGCTGAGTCAAGCAGACCACTTGAGGCCAGGAGTTTGGTACCAGCCCGGCCAACATGGTGAAACCCCATCTCTACTTAAAAAAAAACAAAAAACAAAAATTATCCATGTGTGGTGGCAGGTACCTGTAATACCAGTTGCTCGGTAGGCTGAGGCAGGAGGATCACTTGAACCCAGGAGGCAAAGGTTGCAGTGAGCCAAGATGGCACCAAGGCAAGGCAAGGCGAGGCAGGGGAGGACAGGGCAAGGCAGGGCAAGGTAAGGCAAAGGAAAGGAAAGAAAAGGAATCAGCCTGGTCAAAATTAATGTGATTCCATCATTATCAGCATCACCATTCTTATTCTTATCATCATCACTACCCTCACCACCATTACAATCACCATTATCACCACTACCATTGTCATCATCACCATCGTCATCAGTATCACTACCACCATCACTATCATCATCACCATGTAGCTTTGGAAAAGTTTCTTAGAGGCACTATAAGGTGTATTATTGATATAGCCCCATTAGAGACAGTCATGTTAGGCAGAAAGAGTCTATATTTTAGTAGTTGCAGTTTTTATAGCACTTTCATCTTAAAAATTATGAAAAATCTCATTTAAGGCAAATATTTTTAGTCTTTGGCCTGAGTTAAGAATCAACTGAGACACTTAATAAAAACACCCATTCCTGTGACAAGATTTTGACTCATTTGATCTAGAATGGAGCCCAGGAATTCACATGTGCAAGAAACACCCCAGGTGATTATTGATACAAGTGGCTCAAGGACTATACTTTGAAAAAAAAAAATGCCATTTTAATACCTTCAGTGAGTGAGGTCTTACAACTCTTACAGTTTGTAAGCACTTCCTCCATTGCACATCTGTGCTTCAACTCCGTAACGGTGCCGTAAAATATCATTCTCCAAATGCAAAATTCACAGACAAATAAAAAAGGACTAATCTTAATGAGAAAGTATCTAATACCTGGAACTTGATGGACAAGTGAAACTAATGATGTCAAATTCATTGCCACTTGAAGTCTGAGACCAATACTTAATAATTTTTCTTCCATGCAACTTACTTTTCTAATTGGCCTCAATGATAAAAAAATTCTTTTTCTACTAATGTTACTTAAGGGGAAATTCTTCAAACAGATGTATTTTATAAGAAGCCTTATATCTGGAATTCTTAGGGAATAGTGTTATGGTTAATTAAGATATGCTAAACATGAATTACATAAGTATTGTTTATTTTCAAGTAGTACTAGAGTATACAATATGCTTCGCTTTAAAATAATATATTGCAATGCTTCAATATCCTAGGGTTGTAATAATGATTAATAACTACCCTTGTACTGGAAATTTTCAGAAGTATTAATTAGTAGAGAATTGTGATTAATAAAATGCTGGGTAATATAAAACTGACGTGACTATTTCTTGCTTCAAATGTTAATATTTGCAATGCAGAAATGTGCTTCCAATAAAATTTATCTTGCCTTTATATCAGCTGATATTTTCATCTTAACTACTTAGTAGTAACCAAATTCTCCTCTAAACAATCTTCATGCCAAGATTATTATATCCTGTTAGTGAGTTTACAATCTTTAAAAGTAGTTACTGGATCATCATGCTGTTTTGCCTTAGAAGAGGAAACTGACATCTAATATAGATAAGCTGCTTGAATATGTAGGGTTTAGTTTTTTCCTCCCCAGTAATTAGGTCTTTTTATTACCTCATTTCAAAAGGGTAATAAGGTATTGGGTGATGTCTACTGTTTTTGAAACACAATAAACCTAAGATGAACATTTGTAGAAACATAGTAAGAGATATTAACAAAAAACCCACTAATTTTAGATTAGACTCTGAGATTCTCACCTTAGTAACTTGGTTAAACGATTACCACCTGAAATTTTTTCAAGGCGCTTTTAAAAATAATTATGGCTACTATAATAAATAACTCTATTGAAGTTGAACTTAAAAGCAGACTAACAGTTTTCATCCATATAAATCACTTTTATATTTGGACTCAAAACTCAAAATAACCTTCCCTACATCCCAGCATAATATAATGTTAATTCTTTAATGGGGTGTTTACATTGACTATTACCGTGTCTTCATGCGAAGCTCCCTTTTTGTTGTTTGTTTTTTTTGGTTTTGTTTGGTTTGGATTTTTGAGACAGTCTTGCTCTGTCACCCAGGCTGGAGTGCAATGGCACGATCTCGGCTCACTGCAACCTGCACCTCCTGGGTTCAAGCAATTCTCCTGCCTCAGCCTCCTGAATAAGTGGGACCACAGGTGCGTGCCACCACACCCAGCTATTTTTGTGTGTGTGTGTATTTTTAGTAGAGATGGGGTTTCACTGTGCCAGCCAGGATGGTCTCGATCTCTTGACTTCATGATCTGCCTGCCAAGGCCTCCCAAAGTGCTGGGATTACAGGCACGAGCCACCGTGCCCAGTCAAAGTGCCGAGTTTTTTTTTTTTTTTTTAACAGTATCACTGCCATTTTCCCATTCGGCCTGCCCATGAAACTAAAAGATGTTTGGATCACAAAATCCAATGATATTAAACTGTAAAATCCCAAGTAGAATTTAATAGCTATAAGCACATTTATTTTTGGTCAAGCCTTACCTGGTCTACCCTACAGACAAGGTGCCAGTGAATCAGGATATGACTTGGAGTGAGGTTAGGGGGATGTATGATTTTTCTTCACTTCTTCCCCTCCTTCCCTAGGGCAGTCTTGAAATCATAAAGACCAATGAGGCTGCTTTTCAAATCAGGTTATAGTTTCCATCAGTCGTTCTGATGATGCCCTGTTTTCCTTGCAAAGGGAGTGCAGCCCTCATTAGATCTTTGCTTAAAAGGATGATAAATGAGCTCTGACACTGGAGCAGGCTGGGGGAGTGCAAGAGCTTGGATTAACAGCAGGCTTTTTGAGGGTTTCCTTAGTCACTTTTTCAATTTTACCTAACCTAAGGGAACGCCTCCCTCATTCTTCTTAGAGTTGTTGATGGGTGATCATTATACATGCACACATACAGTTTTATTTTAACTGGTTTTTAAACTCATGCATGCTGAGACATCTCCCTAGCATGTATCTTCATCTTAAATATTGCAGGTGTAAATCACCAGTAGAAATAAAAGACTCAGGTACAATCTTTCCTATGGAGAGATTGAATATAGATTACATGACATCCTGAGGTATTTGCATCATCTGCTAAGACTTCAGGTTTTTGTTCTAAGCATTGCTAATGCATTCCTTTGGTTGTGGTGCTTAAGTCTCTTGTGTGAGGAAGCTCAAAGTAATAGGAAGTTGTTGATTTAAAATGATAGAAAGATTGCAACAATCCAAGACAGGCTGATTCTTGATTGTCTGTTAGTCAAGGGAAAGGCATATGTCTCCTGTGTTTTTTTGGTTCATGCCAGTCCAGGAACTCTGCTATGGCAAGTCAGTACAGATGTGAGGCATGGAGTCGTCCTGGAAGTTGAGATCTCAGTATTTCATACGTTTCCTGTAGTGTAAGCTCCTTATAAACAGGGGCTAGGAGCTTTAAAGTCCACTGTATTTAGAGGGCCTGCATCAGACAGCCCAGAGGAGATGCTTAATCATATTCATTGGAGCAAACAGAATTATTCAATCATTTATTCAAGAGAAACTGAACATTTATCAGATTAAAACATTTATGGAACACTTGTACAGTATATAAAGATAATATGATATAGAAATTAACCTTAAACATCTTGTTTATTAGAGAAGTTATGTATGAGTTAAACTCTAGTAGATACAAGAAGATAATAGGCAACACTAGAGAGGTATCAGTTTTGCATTTTTTTAGATTACTTAAAAAATATTTCCAGGCTGGGTTCCATGGTTTATTCCCGTAATCCCAGCACTTTGGGAGGCCAAAGGGGAAGGATTGTTGAGCCCAGGAATTCGAGACCAGCCTGAGCAACACAGTGAGATGTTATCTCTAAAAAAAAAAAAAAAAAAAAAAAAAAATTAGCCAGACATGGAGGCGTGTGCCCATAGTCCTAGCTACTCAGAAGGCTGAGGTGGGAGGAGAGTTTGAGCACAGGAGCTCAAGGTGTTCAAGGTTACAGTGAGCTATGATGGTGCCGCTGCACTCTAGCCTGGGGACAGAACCAAGCCCTGCTTCTGAAAAAAAATTAAAAGTAAATCATAATAATAAATAAAATATTTCCATACTGATTATTCAATATGATGTGATGCCTTGGAAAATGCAATGAAATATACTGGATATGAAATAAATATGAAGAATTATTATAGTTATAAATTGCTCTGTTGCTTCTCAAGGGACCCCATATTGGAGCCACTGCTTTAAGAGTCTTCTTCTTCCTAGATATCTACAGATCTGCAAAGAGAGAAGGAAGAAAATCTATAAGGTCATCATCTTGGCCTTGCTGCATATCAGAATCATTTGTGGAGTTTTTCAAACTCTTCATGTTCAGGCCACATTCCATACCATTAAGTCTGAATCCTTGGGGGTAGAACTCAAGTATTTCTACTTTATAAAGTTCACTAAGTGATTCCACTGGTTGAGGCCATTGTTCCCAGCCATGTCTGCATATAAACATCACGAGGAGATCTTAAATACCAAATCTCACTCAGAAGTTCTGATTAATTTGTCTGGAGTAGGGCCTGGGCATTGACATTTTTGAAGTCTAAATTTGATAGTAATGTATAGCCGGGACTGATACCCACAGGGTTAAAGGATTATATAAAGTTATATTTGTGAGGAATATATGGCAAAATCAGTCATGTGTTTTTGCCATTGCCTATTGTTTGCTGGCCATCTTGGGATAACTAATATCCAATTTAAGAGACTACTATGTTTAACTAACTTTTCCAAGTTGTAGGGGGTTATGAAGATGATCAGAAAGGATTTCTATCCCTGAACCAATGATCAGAAAGGATTTCTATCCCTGAACCAATGACAGATTGCACCTAGGCAGACAAGAAGACTTCTGGAATTCTTGGCCTCGTGAGCTGTTGTGGTCACTTAGTCATTCCTCTTCAGTGAAAAAGGTCCAGGCATGAATAACGTGCAACTATGTGTGATCATTTCAAAACAATGTCCCCACCTATACAAACCACCATATGTGAAGAAAATTTATTTACCTCATGTACATGTCACATAGGTAAAACAAGACATTGTGTTATTTCAATTCCGCCTTGTTCATGAATACTTCTGTTGGATAATCTGTTATACCATTTGGAAACTTCTTAGAGTATGCGTTTCTCAGAACTATTGATATCAATGGATCTTTCTGATGCATTTTATCACTATTTGTAAAAGTAAAATATTGCAAAACTGAATTTTATTCAAAAATTCAGATACCTCCCATTTAAAGGCAAAATTACCAACTTGAATTTCAAGCTGGTAAAAATCTACATAATAATATGCTGGTTTTACAACTTTGAAAGAGAACCAAACTCTATAATGAGCCCTTTCCTACTCCATCTTACCAAAAATGCCCCGTGGCTCTTTCTTGTTACCACAGCAGCACAGTTGATGTACGTGGGTTTTTTTTTTTTTTTTTTTTTTTTTTTACTGCATGTGTGTTTCTGGACTTTCAATGGTGGGCATTGACAGAGCAAATGTGTGATTATGTAACAAAGTTGTGGTTAAGTAAATTTCACTTCAGAAAATTAAATGAATTAATCTTCTGCCCATTAAAGTGTTAATATTCTTATTAGTAGTTTATGCTGATAAATTTTACAAATGCTCTAAACAGTAACTCCTCATTGTGGTTGATGAGTTATTGAAAACTGTGACTTTAGGCAAAAAGACTTATAATGAAAGCAATATTACCATTGGCTAATGGATAGAAACAACAGTTAAGTTCCTATGGCACATTTCTGGTCATGAAAACATCACCATACTTCTAAGTATGAAACAAAGCACTTCTGATATTAAATATTGAAATAAATGTGAGCTATACACACATTTAAAATAAAGAATAGTAAAAGCGAGTAAGATAATAATTTACTAAATTTGAGGTGAATCGGTGAGTGACAGAGGCCGTAGTGGTGGAGAGTTAAATTAAGCAATACTTATTTGCAAAGAGAAAATTGTCCGGAGCATCTCCTACCACCACACGGTTCAAAAACAGCCACCAACGTGGCAGGTCCTCTGAGTGTTTCTACTTCCTTACCGCAATGTTTATTGCTGTGTATTTGTAAGATTGCCCCCTGCTTTACAAATTTTTCTTTGACAATACTTTGTGTTCATTCATTTTCCAACCCACTTATTCCAGTTCAGGGTAGCAGGTGGCCAGAGCCTCTCTCAACAGCTCCGGGGCAAGGCAGGAACCCACCTTGGTCATTCCATGCAGGGCACTCACACACACACCCCCACACATACTCATACACACTCAGACTGGGACAATGTAGACACCCAATTCACCTACCACGCTCTAGTTTGGGAGCTAGGAGGAAACTGGAGTACTCAGAGAATACCCACGGAGACCTGGGGAGAACATGCACACTCCACACAGACAGTGGCCTCTGTCAGGAATTATCTTTTTCATCAATTGTATAACAAAATGACGATGTTATTAGAGGACCTGAGGTACTGAATTACTTTGCTCCTGACCCATTGAATGATATATTAATGAATTTAGTTTACCACGTGAACATTCGCCTTTTTTAACAACATATCTTGAGTATTGACTTAAAAAGCAAGCAAACACAAAGCTAGTCCCTGCTTATATTGTTTATATATATGTATATAAATATATTACATTTATATATATACAGTCCCTGCAGCATTATTACCAGGAAGAGAAAAGATGAAATATAGACAGAGAAAAGTGATATGGCTAACTTTATAAACTTCATTACATGAGTTCTTATACTTATACATAATATAAGAAAATTACATAAATTTCTTATATTTGAAAACCATGGTAAAAAGCCAAAGGCTGTATATTGATGTCTTCCATATCTCTGTGCAGCATCCCTTTCTTTATGTATTGCTTCCCCCTGGCCTTTAAAGACTTCCTTCTGTCCCCTCAATTCTCACTGTTCACGCGCTTGCTTCTTAACCAGGATTATCATCTATAACTTTCCATTTTTCCTTCATTCTCTTCACATTAAAATCCCTCTCCTGGTGGGGCACCTTTTTCCATTAATATGACTGATGAATGTGTGCTGATGTAGTTGAAGGTGCGAATAGATTAATGGGTTATACCTCCTCTGTTACACTGGCCTTTTAAAAGGAATCTTTTGTCTTAATCCAAAGATTGATGTTAATATTGGGGAAAGCATTTATGGTTTAGTAGCAGAGATCTGGAATGAAAACGATTTCAGCATAAGCCAGTTTTTTCATATAAATAGAATATAAATAGAATCTGGTAAACGTATAAATAGTGATACCTACATAATTATTTTCTATTATAAAAGCATCACTACTCAGGAACTTTCAACTTGTAAATTTATATACACTTTATAGATGCAAAAGAGAAGTACAATGCAACTGTAGATCAGCTCTGCTCACCATTAAAAGGTGGCATATGAGATTGTGAGGGGCCACTTCTGCCTTTGGGTGGAGTGTTTTATTGGTTGTTTTGTGTAGTTTTGAGGTGTTTCAGAAACATAGATCATTGTACAGTAAGATACTTATTAATAGGTTAAGACTACTGTTTATATGCTATCCAGAGTAGTTAAAAACAGAAAACATTACAGACAAAAGTGGAAGAACTTCAGATTATGATTAGAGAATATATATCAGTGCTGAATGCCTGTTAGTTATATTAATTCAAGTAAAGTCTAGCAATAGAAAATAACAAGTTAAGAAACTTAAAGGTTAAACCAAGATTGAAAGTATGGCTGTGGAAACTTTTCTGGCAATTCACATATGGCTCATAGGTCTGGGAACTGTTGGCTTCTAAGCAACATCAAAGAGAGCAGTTATGTGGAACATAACCCATGCTGCCCTGGCAGCTCTATATAATCCTGACAAAGATAATGAAGGAGGATGTTATGGCCCCAGCCAACTGTCAGTGGAGATGATAGTGGTTTGTTTAAAAAAAAAAATGCTTTGTAGGATATATATTACCAAGAAAGAGACAAATATAGCAAATTTGTAATGGTTTGATGGATTAACTCATTTCAATGTAGTAAAATACCTATAAACTGAATTCAACAAAAGAAGAAAGAATTTTGGAACATTCTTTCAGAACTTAACATGTTCATAAATAAAGCAGCTTTTGGATTATTTTTCCTTGGTTATTGATGTAATTATTTTTAACACCTTTTAAAACAGGCAAATACCTGTGTTGTGCTCAGTTTGTGAAGTGAACGCAGAGTTACAAACATAGAATTGTTTCTGTTTTTAAGTGTTATTGTCATAGCCTTCAATTTTTCACAAAAATTTAAAGATGCAAAAATTGGAAAATAAATGTCCAGAAACAGAGGAATGAGGAATTAAACCATGGTCCATATATAATGAAGTATTATGTCGCTACTAAATTTATATGAAAGTCTTGTGTTAAGTGCAAAAAGAAAATATAAAATTGTGTATATAAAATCTATGTACAGAAAATAATACCAGAAACACAGATAATCATTGTCTTAGGCATGAAACTTTGGGAAAATTTTTTCTTCTATTTATCTTTCCCAAATTCTATATTTACTTTTAAGATAGAAACAAACATTCTCAAAGCGATTTTGCGGACAGGTACAAGAAGATGGTAACATATTGTTCTTTCACTAATTGTGAAAAGGAAACTTAGAACTTGCTATTTGGCCGTAATAAATGTTAACTTTATGTTCTTAAATTTTGGTTTTAAAATATCAGCTTTCGAGCTCATTCTGAAACCAGTGCTGGAAAATCTTCTTGAGTTCACAGGGAAACATTTCCTGAAAACATATTTCTCTGCAAGTCACTGAAGAATTGTGTAGTGACCTTCTAACAGCAAAAGTAACTGGGTATCTCCATGACACAGGAATCTACACAAGCTTTTAAAAATGATTATTTAATTTAAGATGGGAGTGGGAACATATTTTATTCCTTTTCAAACTCATTTTCATGTGAGTTCTTTTTTGTCAATTTTCTTATTGTAAACACAATACATGATTATTGTAGAAATCTGTAAAATAATGGCCAGGTGTGGTGGCTCATACCTGTAATCCTAGCGGTTTGGGAGGCTGAGGCGGGAGGATCCTTGAGGCCAGGAATTTGAGACCAGGCTGGGTGACATAGCTAGACCCCAGTCTCTACAAATAAATTTAAAAATTAGCAGGCTAGGCACAGTTGCTCACGCCTGTAATCCCAGCACTCTCGGAGGCCAAGGCAAGTGAATCGCTTGAGGTCAAGAGTCAATATCAGCCTAGCTAACATGGTGCAACCCTGTCTCTACTAAAAATATAAAAATTAGCTGGGTGTGGTGGCAGGCACCTGTAATCTCAGCTACTTGGGAGGCTGAAGCAGGAGAATCACTTGAACCCAGGAGGTGGAGGTTGCAGTGAACTGAGATCATGCCACTGCACTCCAGCCTGGATGGCAGAGTGAAACTCCGTCTCAATAAAAGAAAATTAAATAAAAATAAAAATTAGCTCGATGTGGTGGCAGGTGCCTGTAGTTCCAGTTACTCAGGGGGCCAAGGATCGCTTGAGCCCAGGAGATCAAAGCTGCAGTGAGCTATGATTGTACCACTGCACTCCAACCTGGGCAACAGAGCAAGACAAAAAAAGAAAAAAAAAGGAAAGGAAGGAAGGAAGCAAGGAAGGAAGGAAGGAAGGAAGGAGGGAAAGGAAGGAAGGAAGGAAAAGAAAGGAAGGAAGGAAAAGAAAATATGTAAAATACATAAATGACTTTTTCAAAATTCATATTCACACAGATCATACAGAGATAATAAATGTTAACTTTATTTTATTCATTCTCTTTCTCTCATTTATCTTTTTCTTTCTTTCTCAAAGCCAGGATCACACTGAATAGTTTTTGCAGCAGTGTGAAGGGTCACCAATCAGATCTCCCATCCGGAAAGAATATGCCAATCAACTGTGAGGAGTGAGTTAGCGAACAGTCTTCAGCCAGCAGGCACTTTAAAATCTGCCATAGTGTTTGAGGAGCCCTGCTTGCGGTGTTCTCTGGCTTTTCTGCGTTTTCATGGGAAGCTCTAGCACCTGACTGAGCACAGCCCCGGGTATTAGGGCCCGTCCCTTTCTGCCGCATGCACCATCATCAGCACTCTCTGTGCCAGGCTCCCATTGGCCAAGATTTTGTTAGGGTTGAACTACAGCCGGAGTCTCCTCTTACCCCATCCTCTTTCTTCCCTCTCTCCTTCTACAAGTGTCAGACCTACACTGTCTTGTGAAGATTGTTCTCCTTTTTTATCGCCTCCTTTATCTGTCACAGGCATTATCCTGCCCAAAATTGTTTGCTTCCTAGAGGACCCAACTAAAACACTTTTATATTTTGATTTTCTCACTTACCATTAAGTGGTGAGCATTTCCCAATGGTATTAAAACGTTTTCATAAACATTATTTTCATTTTATGGATTCGTTTTATAGATGTATAAGATGTTTCCAACTCTTGCCGTTACAAGTAATATTATGATGGACATAATTGTTCAGCTTCTTTACATGAATTTCAGAATATTTTTTCAGAATGGATTTCTCAAAGTGTAATTACCAGCTTAAGACTTTTGCTACATTTTGAAAAACATTTTTTTTTTAAAAAAAGTACCAACTTACGTTCTAACCAGAAATGTATTCCCTATTCACTGACCTTTTGTGTGTTGCCTAAGTATTGCTCTTAAAAATAGCATTTTAATTAATATCTTCGTTGGTAAATCTTTGTTCACATCCCTGATTATCAAGTCCCTCCAGCTCTGATTTCTGTGGGGTTTTTTCAGACCTGCATAAATCACTGTGCTACTTCTTCCCCAATCCTGCACTACAGCCTCTAAAACAGAAACAGCAGCCCCTCAGAGGTGGCTCTGAGTCTTCTTTACGGGCACTGAATGACAGCAAGCTGCAGAAAGACCTGAAAATGCTTCGTTGTCTTCCGCAGCTGTACAGATGCCAAGGAGACCAAATGTTCCACTGAAAGGAAATGCTTCAGCTATAATACCATCTTCTCATGATGCTACCTTCCACCTTCCATGGAAGATGCAGGAAGCTGCGTGTTTCCCTGGTTTCTATTGCCCAGGAACACTTCTGACAAAACATTAAGAATGTGTTCCTGAATACTTACCAGAAATGAAACCAAAAGTGTAAAAGCAAACTGGTGTAATTATATAAGGAGAAATGCAGTCACTCCAGATGTAATTTAGGAGTAACTAGAAGTGATTTGAACAAATTATTTAAATTTTGTATTTCTCCCAAGTAACCACCGGTTGTGAGGAACTTCTTTCGAAGTGGTAATAACAGATGGTACTTACTGAACATTCAGTATCTGCCAAATGCTGCCGTTAGCATTTTATGTGTATTGATTCAGATTATAGTAGCCCTGTAAGCAGAGTTGCTATAGAAATGAGGAAATGCTGGCACAGAGAGGTTAAGTAACATACTCAAGGTGCTAAGTCCCTCTCCTGAACTGGCATGAAAAGTCTCTTTTGTTTAATTTATAAATAATGATAGAACAAAGACTCATAGTTCATAGTGATAAAAATAAATAAAGCTTTAGGAAAAGCTCTTCCTTACAATAGAACCCCACATAACAAATGTAGAAGAAATATCAAATAGGAAAAACATCAATACAAAAACTAGTGGGTGAAATTTAAATGAGAAACAGTATATTTACATACTCCAAAAATATCTCCCCACAAATTAGTTATTAATTATAAAGGGAAAAAGTAAATTTATAGTGGAGAAATCTAATAAATGTCATCTTAACACAATGACCAATCTTAATATCACAAACATTAGCATATAAGGATATCGTGGGGTTCACAATATAAAGTATTCTGAGGGACACGCTATTACTTCTAGCATATTCCCTCCAAAGATGTATAATCTGAATTTAATCATGAACCAACATCAGAGAAACACAAAATGTGGGATAATTTGGAACACAGTTGCAATCTTTACAAATGTCTAGATCAATAAATCCAAAGAAATGCTGAGGAGCTGTTCAATGTAAAAGGAAATTGAGGAGATTGACAACAGAATGCAACCTGTGATCTTGGATTGAATTCTGAATGAAAAAAAATAAGAAATAACCATAAAGGACATTATTAGTACAATTTAAATTTGAATTAATATGAAATCAATGTCAGATAAAAGTATTCAATGCTTAATTTCCTGATTTTGACAACTTGACCACGATTTTATAAGAGAATATCCTTATTCTTAGGAAATAGTCACTGAAGTTTTCAGAGGCAGAGCTTTGCAATATCTGTAACTTTTCTCAAATTGTTCAGAGAGGGAGAAGGAATGATGAAGCAAGTACGGTGAAAAGCTCATAGGATAACATGACTGAATCATTTGCCAAGGTATCCTGTAGAGATATATATATATATATATTTATATATATATATTTATACATATATTTATTTATGTATATTTATATATAAATCCTGTACAGATTTATGTATAATTTTGTTACTTACAACTTAAAAACGAATTGGTAGGAGTTGTATCAAACACAATATTTGCTTATTTTTAGCTTTGGTTTAGTAATTTCACTTTAGGGATTTATTCTAAGGAAATAATAAAAAAGAGACACAATTTTGTTACGTGGGTATTCATCAAAACTTATATGCAACTGTGGAAAACTGAAAACAACTCAAACATCCAATAATAGAGTGTTGTTTTAAGATAATGCAGTCATGGCTGGGTGCAGTAGCTCACACCTGCAATCTCCGCACTTTGGGAGGCCGAGGTGGGCAAATCATGAGGTCCGGAGTTCGAGACCAGCGTGGCCAACATGATGAAACCCTGTCTCTACTAAAAATACAAAAAGTTAGCTGGGCATAGTGGTGGGTGCCTGTAATCCCAGCTACTCAGGAGGCTGAGGCAGGAGAATCGCTTGAACTTGGGGGGTGGAGGTTGCAGTGAGCCAAGATCACGTCACTGCACTCCAGCTGGGGCAACAGAGTGAGACTCCATCTCAAAAAAAAATATATGTACATATACATAAAATATATATATACACATATAATATGTGTATACAATACATTTAATGGCATGGAAAATGTCATTATTAAGTGATAAAGACAAGATACACAATGGTACCCATTGAATGGCTCCATTGCCGTGTATACGTACCCACAGTCACATGCATGAAAAATTGCAAAACTATAAATGAAAATGTTAATAGTGCTAATTTTAACATGTAAGGGAAAAAAGGTAACTTAAACTTACTTTTACTTGACACCACTTTGAAAATTTGCTTAAACAAACTTATTATTTTGCAATTAAAACAAATACTTTTCTGTCATCTACAGTATGACTTAAAGAGGTATAAGTAGCCATAAATTTAAGGGAAAGTGTGAGCTTCTGATCAGATGTGTGCACATACGTAAACACCCACACCTTTATTACATGCTATAACTGGCTTCCAGTGACACAAGATCCTGCTACTGAGGTTGCTGAATGACATTGAGGCCTGATCCCTAAACTTATCCTTTGGTGGAATGTACACCCAGGAAATCTCTTTTCCATAGTTGTAAACTGATGCATGACTGTTTTAAAGGGCCATGACCTTGCAGATTTGTTTCCTGGGAAAGTATCCCAAGCCTGAAACCAAGTGCTGCACATTCTCACAAGAAAATGTAATAGGATTGGTTAGAATCTGTGGAAGAGGCACAGTTCTTTGTATTATATGCTAAATTTGCATTTTCTCTATGTAAAACCTTTCAAAATAATTCAATTACTTATTTTATAATTTAATTTCCAAGGTTAATTCCTTACATGTACTTTAAGACCTAAATTTTACAGAATGGGCCTAGATTCAGAAAATCTCTTTTATAGTCTTTGTTTTAAGCCTTTTTACAACCTAGATTGGTGCTATGGAGGAATGACGAATTGCTATTAGTGTATTAATAATAAACATTTAATTCTTCTATTAAGTACCAAAGAATAACAAAGGACTAGAAAACAAACACATACTAATTACTGGAGATTACCCTCAACCTAAGGAATACCACAGTGTAGATTCTCATATTAAGGATAACAAATTGTTAACCCTAAAATGTCAGCTAAGATTTATATCCATTAGCCCGAAACCTCCTACTCATGATTTCTAAATTATACAACATTATCGACAGGTCCAGGAGACACCATGTGCATTGCAGGAGAATAAATTTTCAATATAGCTAATGTGTATGTTCTTTAATTCAGATTTTTGTTCCATAGCCCCACCCATCTATAAAAAGGCCCTACCCACTGATAAGGGACATATTCATATTCCCACAGCCAGATTCTCCCACTGTAATCAAGACTGCATCTAATGTAAGCACATGACTCACACACATGGATCCCTTTCCTGAAACTCAGAGTGAGAGCCAACTCTCAGCTGTCTGTGGTCTGAGTGACAGAGGTGACTGGAAGAAGCGAAAACCACTGGTATTCCCAACTTCCGTTTTAACTGATAATCTTAACCTCCTCCCTGATGTCGACTCTCCTTTACTAAATATTGCAATGAACACAGAAAAGGCCCAAGAAAAAAGCACAAGGCCTGCTAATTGTAAAACTGTATAATCAGCAACTGAACAATTGAGGACTTGTCATTTCCATTTTCTTTCATGGCCATATTCTAAATAAGTACTCTCTACCAACAGCCGCCACTAACTCCCTTAATCTAGTGCAATTCTGCCTCCACTTTCATCACTCACTAAAAACACTCTCTTTCAACCTTCATGACATTTAGAGGTCAAAACCAGGGGCATTTTTCTTCTTTTCCGTTTTTTTCTAGATTCTTTTTCTTATTAGACAGTATTAACTATCACTATAAATCTTGGATTTTGTTTTTATTTCTTCTGAGTTTCATGCCACTATGTTCTCCTAGATGTCCTGGTTATAACCATCAGCAAGTCCTGTTGATTTAAGTAGAGTCTACCTATACTCCCAATTCAATACTTTCTCATTACTTCCACTACTGCTATCTTTCCCCTAACCATATTTTAATTTAAGTGGGTTATTAAAATACTCCCCCACCTTATCTTTCACTCTTGTCCTTTTTAGTCTATTTTCGGCAGGGCAGATAGCCCGGTCTTTTTGAATTATTTCACCACCCTACCTCCAGCCCTCTGATAGTTTCGTATTGCATTTTTAAGAAAAGACAAAGACCTTACCAAATCTTAGCGCCCCTAAAGTTTCTACCCTTGACTCCCCCTCTGACTTCTCTTGCAACTGTCCATTGAGTATGCCCTGGACCAGGCTGGTCTTACTGTCTTCTGAACATTAGAGTCCTTGCACTTATTACTCCAAGCCAAGGATAGTTTGCCTCCACAAACTATAGGGATGCCTCCTTGATCACCCTAGCTAAAGACACCCTGAAATTGTAGCATATTATGTTTTACTACCTGATTTTATCACTAACCATGAAATCTTGAACATGTTACCCTGTGTCTCAATTTCCTCATCTGAAAAATGCATTTTATATGAATAGTGACATTCCTCATCAAGTGGTTAGAAGAATTTCATAAGTTGTTGTATTTGAAAAGCTTAACAACGAATAGTAAGCCCTACACACATTTGCAACTGTTTTTGTTATTAGTATTTGTTTTCTTTCTTTGCCTGCTAGAATATAAATTTCAGGTTTTGTTTGTCTTGTTTATCACTTATTTTCAAGATGTAGAACAGTAAGACACATAATAAGCCCTCAATAAGTATTTGAGTGATTGAATGAAGAAATTAAATATTTAATTATTTCTTTTGTCTGCAAAATCTTCTTTTCTTTTACCCATTCCTTAGATAAAGTTTCTTTTATCACTTTCTTGAGACTCAGTCACTGGTTTTCTTGGCATTTTTCCTCTACCCTCATAACTTTGGAGTGTTCAACTTGAAGTGATTCTTTGGCTTCAGCCATGGTTTCCGTGATGGGGGTTCTCATCATCACAGCTTTAGTCCAGACCACATACTCAACTTCTGCATTGGGGGGTTCCTCTAAGGGGAGGAGGAATTTGGCCTGGGGCTTAGAGGATGCACTAGGATAGTGTATGAGTTCTGTCACTTTACTTGCTTTGTGATCTGGTGCAAATCACAACTTCTCTGGAGACCATATTCTTTTTCAGAATAATAATTATGAATCTTACCTTCTATCTCAAAGTGTGCATCGAAACAAAGAGTTAATGGATGTGAAAGTATTTTGTAAATTGCAAAACAGTAAATAATTTTGAAGTGTTGTCAGATACCTCAAATATGCTATTTTTGCTATATGCCCTGCTGTTATCTTAGAGTCATCATATTGAAACCATTTTTCTTCTTTCCTAAACTCAATTCTCTCCAACTTTGCTTTCTCTCATTTCTCATATTCAATTAGTAAACACCTGATTTTCCCTCTGTGACATATCTAAAATGCTCCTCCCACTCTGTTTTCCCAGACATAATCCTAGTCTCAACTTTCTTCAGTTTACATCTAGGTCATTACAACACTCCATTAGTAGGTCTCTCTGCCTCCTGCCTCTTTCTCTCAAGTAGTGTTCTCAAATAATCTCATTTCAGTCTTTCCAAAAAATTAAGCATATTAGATTTCTTTTAATGTTAACAAACTGCTATGATTTCAGTGACTTAAAACAACAGATTTTATTGTCTTACAGTTCAGAAGTCTAATAGATGCCTCTCTGGGCTAAAGGAAGGTGTTGGCACTGGGTGAAAATTGAGGTGTTGGCAGGGCTACATTCTGTTCTGAATAATATAGGGGAGAGTCTATTTTCTTGTCTTTTCAAACTTCCATAGGCCACCAGTGTTTCTTGACTTGGGACCCTCTTCCTTTGTCAGCAACTGTGAGTCAAGTCCTTCCTTTTCACATCTCATCTCTCTGACGATAACTGGGAATGACTGTACTTTTGAGAACTCATGTGATTTGATTGGGCCTACCCAGTTAATCCACGATCACCTCCTCATCTCAAGATCTGTAACGTTAATCATCATTCATGTCCCTTTTACCATGAAAGGTAGCATATTCATAGGTTCTGGGGATTAGAACACAGACATCTTTTGAGGTAAGGGGTATTGTTCTGCCTACCACACCAATTTATGGTGTCATTCCTCTGATTAAAAACTATAAATGATTCTCAGTGGTCCATAAATGTAAAACTTATCTTTTCGGTACATCTTTACTGAGCCTTCAGACTAAGTTTGTAACTATTCCCAAATATAGATCCTCTGCTACTGTCAGGATAGTCTCCCTGACACATCGTAAACATGCTATGCTTTTTGTTAATGTTTTTGCTGATTATTCTTCTATTTGAAATGTCCTACAATCTCTCCTTTGCTTATATCAAAGTCCTGTCATTCTGTCATTTTTTCAAAGTCCAATTAAAGTCCTACCTCTTCAATGAAACCTCCCCCTCTTGAAGTTACCTTTCTCTAAATTATTTTGTATGATACTATCTACTACATATGGTGGACTTCTGTTGTTTGTCTTTTCAGAATTTATTTATTCTTCTGGTAATAGCACTTTATTATTTTTCTTTGGGGTATTTTTTTTTCTTATCAGATACAGACTTTTTATTTTCTCAGCTAAAGTGCCCTTCCTTGGCCAGGGGTATACTCATATTCTCAGCTAGGCAGTCATATGCTGTCTTCTTAGACCTCGAGCTCCCAAGAAGTAAAATGGTTGGAGTACACACCTTCTAGAAGCAACACACTGCTACCTAAATCACTAAAACTGTCCTGTTTTTAGCTTTTACTCTAATTCTATTGACTTTCTTATAACTTTCCTATAAATTTTTTAGTTTCACCAGAATTGGGTTTTTTCCCCTAAAAATCAAGAACCCCTAACTATTAAAGCCTCCACTGTTCTTTAAATGTTCTCATAACTTTGAATCCCTCTTCTTTTTTTTGCAAACAATAGTATATTTTATACTCTTTTGAATATTCCACAAGCATTTGCAAATTACTAGACACAGAAAAACTTTTCAATAAATATTGATTGATTAATTCAAAAAGCACTGTTTTTATCATTTTTTAAGAATGCAAATTGTTCCTTATAGTAACTTGAAGGTCAGAAACATGACACATACTTCTTTGGAACACATTCTGCCATCCCCAGAAGAAGGGACAGTGCTGAGAATAATAGAAAATCATTGATTCATAGATTAATTGGAAAGATCATCATTGGTCAACAAAATATGATTATATTTTTATGTATATTTTGTATCATACACGAGTATAATCAATCCCTTATCTGTTCTGTATCACCTAGTCACATGGTCTCCATTTATTTAGCATGTAATGGATCCACTTACATTATCTGCATTAAATGAGCATAAGTTTTGCTTATTTTCTTAATAGGTACATTGCACTACAAGCTAATAAGAAAATTATGGAAGTCTTTTACAAAGTATTTATCTGAAATTTAGATAAACTGAGCAGAGTATCTGTGTTTGGTTTTGTTTAGATAGTTAACATTAGTGGGTGACCAGACAGGATATTTAAAAGAGATCCATGTTTTATGTCTTTTCTTAATGAATTCATGTTGGAACTTAATGAACAGCACATATATTTCATAATGTTTTATGAATGTTTAGGGAAAAATATGTTCTATCATTGATCAGAGTCAAATTCAGTGCTTATAATTTTATCCTTGTAAAGACTCTGATATTCTATGTAACTCCAGTTTCTTGGAATCTTTTCCCCCCTCTGCATGATCTCTTCAAAATGACCAATTATGCCATCATTGTAAAAGTTTAGGGTATTTGTCTCTGAAATCACTTGAAGATGGGTAATTCAGCACCTCCCACAGAGAGATAGCAGGTTTTTGGTCTGAGATACAAGAAAGATGGAGTTGAATTTAATTGAAATAGGAACATTATTGAAGAAACATTTTTAGGGGAATATTAGTTATTGAACGTCTCACCTTTGAATGTCTAGTGAATATGTAAGTGGAGATGTTAGGTAATTGGACACAGATATCTGGAACTCATGGCAAATATCTAGACTGGGAGTAATCAGTATATAGACAGCAATTAAAGATATGAAACTCTATGAAATGAAGTAGGGAGTGGCTATACAGAGAGACAAATTACAAGATTGAGCTCTGGAGCACTCTGTTATTGACAGGTCCATGGTAGAGAATTGGGAAATATCGAGGAAGATCTAGCAAAAGACTGAGAAGCAGGTAGAAAAGCAGATGAGTGTGATATCCTGGAAGCCAAGAGAAAAAAAGTGTTTCTAAGAATTCTCTTCCTTAATCTTCTGGATTCTCAGACCTTGAACTAAATCAGTGTAATGATTCTACGACAATTTGAAGATTCTATTTTATGAGCATTTCTATTTCTCCCAAGAAAACTCTGAACTAGATCTGAGACTAACTCCTTATAATCTTCCTCTGCCTCTGACACGGCCAGAACATTAGTGGAATTAGGAGTCAGAAGACCTCAATTCTCATGACAGCTCCACCTATTGCCAGTGGTGTGACCCAGAACAAATTGCTTAACCTCCCTGTCAAACAGTCAAAGCCATAGATCCCTTCCCCAGCTGCAAGCTAATGAAAGATCCAAGGAGCTAAGGAATGGAGCAAGTGCTCTGTAGACTGCTGAAGGAAAACCAAGGAAACCATCCATCACTGTGATGGAGGGTGGAAAGAATCAAGCTTGTCTGCTCTGAAGGCTCAGGGGAGTCACACCTCTTTGTAGAGGCTGAGAGAATCATGAGACACCATTCTGGCTGATGTATCCTTTCAAATGCTACTTCCCAATAGTATATCTATTCTTTTTAGAAATACTCTTTTAAAATACTCTTTAAAATATTATTTTAAAAAATACTAACTCCAGGCTGGGCATGGTGGCTCACGCCTGTAATCCCAGCACTTTTAGGAGGTGGAGGCGGGTGGATCACAAGGTCACGAGTTCGAGACCAGCCTGGCCAAAATAGTGAAACCGTGTCTCTACTAAAAATACAAAAATTAGCTGGGTATGGTGGCGCGTGCCTGTAATCCCAGCTACTCCGGAGGCTGAGGCAGGAGAATCACTTGAACCTGGGAGGCAGATGTTGTGGTGAGCCAAGATCGTGCCACTGCACTCCAGCCTGGGCAATACAGTGAGACTCCGTCTCAAAAATAAAAGAAAAATCCTAACTTCTAGGATTTTTAAATACCAACATCAAGAATTTTATAACTAATGTGGCTCCTTCTATTTCAAGAAATTCTTCACTATGCTGGCTATAAAATGTGTTACATTTATAGAATGTTTTCTCAAATGAACACCATTGAGTCTTTATATCTACACACATTATATCCCTGTCACCGCTTTTACACCCTTTAATGTATTGTGGGGAAAAAATTGCAAAAGAAAAAAAAAGAATGAAGCTACATTGTCAGCATAGATTTTGAATGCGTGATGTTCAATGCATTTTTATTTATTTCAATTGTTTTCAGTTCCCAAGAAAATAAATAAAAATTAATAATATTTTGTAAATTATCTATTTTCTCCTTCAATATCTTAAGGTACACAATTATCAAAGCTGATATTGAACACAAACAAATTGATACAATTCAGTACTCTGATAACATTCATAGTCAAATAAGTTACTTTAAACTGTATGCAATACAACTTTATGTTCCACAGCATCTTTAATACAAACTGTATACCAAAATGGCTCTTCAAACTTAAAAAGTGCAATTACAGAGTACAAAATAAAAGGAAAATACATTATATTACATTTAACATCATTAAGTTTGAATAACAGATATTTAAATAAAATTATTCTTTTTTAAAACATTAAAATACACACCAGAAATACTGTTTGTACAAGTTGTTACTCCCCCTTCTCCCATATGAACAAGAATATTTAAAAGTCAGAATATATTGAGCATTGAATTAAAAACTTTTTTTTCAAAAGTTTACTGAATGGATATTGGAGCAAAAATTACAAAGTGGGTCAGATACAGGTTTTTAAAAATTGCAATATTGAATTTAAGAAAAGTCAGACACTAGAATCATATATTTGCTGCATAAAAGTTGATTTAATACCTGGTGGTGGTTGAATTTAGTCTCAAAGACTCATAAATAAAAATCTGACTTAAGACATAGTCATACCAGTATACCAATTCTCCCATCGCTTTGACTTTTGGCAGAGAGATTAGAGCAAAAAATATTTAGGAGAACAGTGGAGTTACACTGTATTATGTATGTTTAATAAAATGTCAATTTTAAGGTTAAGGTTAACGAAATCTCAATTTTAAGCTTAAACTTTGAGTACCAGTTATAGAACTTAATATTCCTGGTTAAAGAGTAGATTAACTGGTTTATGATGTAGCCTTGGTTGAAGACCATGAATTGTGCATTTATGCATTTGTGGTTGCTTTGGTTCTCAATACAGTGAATATGCATAGCCCCTTCTAGAAATATATATAGTGAGAAATCTGTAAAATGGAGGAGTTAGACTAAATGTGAACTAAAATATTTCCACTGTGTACAGGACACATGAGCTGAGAGCAATCAGTTTTTATATTTACTTAGCACCATCCTCACTAAAACAATTATTTTTGTCTTATTTTCACCCATAGAAAGTAATGTGGGTCATACTTTATTATTTAATATGCATTTACAAAGATCTATTTTAGGGATTAGCTTTTTTAAGCATTCTTAAAGATGAAAAATACAAAAATGACTTGTTTTTATGAATTGAGATGCTTAAGATAAACTGACAAACCAAGATTGAGATGCTTACAATAAATCTTTTGAAAATGAAATAAATGGATTGCAGCTGATTTATTGAAGAGTCAATAGATTTTCTTTGAGACAGCCAAGATCACTGAAAATAGGCAGACTGTCTTCACATCTAATAAGTGTTAATAAATACAGTTGTACCTTGGTATCCACAGGGGACTGATTCCTAAATCGTCCCCCTGCACATACTAAAATCGGGCACAGATGTTCAACTCACTTATACAAAATGGCATAGTGTTTGCATATAACCTATTCACATCCTCCTGTATACTTAAATCATCTTTACATTACTTATAATACCTAATGTAAATGCTATGTGCGGTGGCTCACGCCTATAATCCCAGCACTTTGGGAGGCTGTGGCAGGTGGATCATGAGGTCAGGAGATTGAGACCATCCTGGCCAACATGGTGAAACCCCGTCTCTACCAAGCATACAAAAATTAGCCGGGCATGGTGGCGTGCACCTGTAGACCCAGCTACTCAGGAGGCTGAGGCAGGAGGATCGCTTGAACCCAGGAGGTGGAGGTTGCAGTGAGCCAAGATTGTGCAACTGCACTCCAGTCTGGGTGACAGAGCAAGACTCTATCTCAAAAAAAAAAATAAATAAATAAATAAAAATTTAAAAAAATAAAAAGTAAATAGTTGTTATAATGTATTGGTTTTTTGTTGTATTATTTTTTAAGTATTTTCCATCCTTGGTTGGTTGAATCCACAGATGTGGAACTAACCACAGAGGGCCAAATGTAAGTAGAGTATTTAAAATGTGTTCTTACATACTTTGACTTCAGCTATATTAAACAGGAAACAGAAATAACTTTTTAGATCAATTGATTTTTCTTTTCTCTTGTTTTTAAGTTTTATATAAATGGTTAATAGAGCAATAAATGACTGCAGTTCTATGATCCATTAAGGTCATGTATACATACATGTTTGTATATGAATATACATACAATATGTATGTGAATATATGTATTTACTTGTTTTTGTCTGTTTATTTTCCTAATAGTAAGGGCAGGGCCAGGACTTTAGATGACTTTAGTCGTGTGATTGTACCAGGGTATATAACGCATGGATACACATGGAGACAAGTCCTGGCATCTGGTGCTCCAGAGGTCAGCCATGGCTTCATTGCCGTAGCACATGCCAGGATAAAAGCGGAGGAAGAACAGATCCTCCCTGACCTGGTATGTGATCCAGGGAGACTCTACTCAAAGGTTTAGCATTCCATGAAGCAGCCTCCCATAAAATCCAAAGGTGGTGGCAGCAGTGGCTCCTTATGCAATAGCCCAAAAATACTCCTATTAGCTCACTGAGACCTATGGGCTCAGAGTGCAGAAGAAATCTTTGTCTCTTCCAAAAAATAAACAAATGTCAGAAAAATGACCCCGAGTTTTCACCTCAGCCTCCACAGGAAGGTGTGTTTAGGTTTCTACATTTTAAACGCTTTCAATTGAGATTTTCATTTGGAAAAATACACTATATCAATTTTTAAGTTTTTTCCCATTTCCTATGTCCACATACAACTTTAAATACATAACTTTACATTCTAGAAGAAGCCATTTCCTTAGCTGTTTTAAAGTTAAAACTTTCTTGAATAAAAGACAACATGTCTTAAGACAACATGTAGAATTATTGTTTTCATATATTTTAAAATAATAATTAGTCCATCAAATTTTGGACTGTGATTTAATGTTAGAATTCAGCAAAGTACCTATAAAAAGAAATATCCTAAAAAGAAGCACAAATTTAGGCTTCAAGTGTGGACTTTCTTCTAATTGTCTGTTGAGCAATAATTACCTCACACAAATGTTGTAATATACAAAAAAAGGACCATTGTGAAGCTATGAAATGCCCACTACTTAAATAAAATATTACAGAAAATTGTTGTTCAATTCATTTTACATAGGCAGAATCTGGTAGATGAGTGACTAGTACATGTAGGAGTCGTGAACTGGCATAGGGAACGGTCCACTGCCCCTCATACAACAGTTATAGCTGAGACCTGAGTGAAGAGACCATAGAGTCCCCCAGAGTTAGCTTGTTTCAAATGTGTAGCATTTAACACGGGACCTATATTTGCTTTTCCCAAATTCCAATTGCATTACTGTTTTAATATGTGACACCATGGTGCCAACTAACATATCAAACCCTGGTACAGTCAAACCAATTATCATTGATTTGAGTAGAAAAAAATACTTACTAAATTGATTTGACTATATATGTAGGCTTACAGAAATCTGTCATTTGCTAACAATTCTTGAGCTATGACCTGGGAATTGCTTACTTCTAAGCAATGTGCACCAGGCATATAAACTTTGAAGCTTTCAATGAAGCATTTAGCTCAGGAAATTACTTTTATAAAAATATCAATTTTCTTTTGATATTAAATATTTTCTGCACATTATACATTAGCAAATAGTCTGTCAAAAATAGAACAAAAATAAAAACATTTTTCAAGTATATTAAAATACAGTGTTATTGACCTAACACTTGACCCAACATAAATATTATTAACAAAGTGGGAATATTAATATTAACCAGGCACACTGTTATCCCTGCCATATCCCTGTCAAACTTGTTATCCATAAGTTTTGATAGCGTCATTCAGACTTGCGGCAACTCTGGATCCCCTGAGGTAACTCTCTCATATTCCTTCTTTGGTTCTTTACTTTTTCGATTCCTGTACCTGGAAATATTCACAAACGAAACTGTTAGCACTACAGTTAACAGTAAAGGAAAAAGTGTGTCATATATGGACTCCAAAGGCACATTAGCATAGTGTTTCCAAAATGACAAAGTTGAACAGATTTAGGCTGGATAAGGTTAAAAAAAAAAAAAGAGGGATGAAGAGGTGGTGTGCTGTAGTCAAACAATTTTGGAATGACATGATAAAACACACTTAAAGAGTTTCTCCAAGTCTTTAACGTGATCATGAATATTGTGAAATTCCAAGAGGAGTGTGACCACATTTAAGTCTGAGTTTTAGGTTTTCTTTTTCTGTCTCTCTTTCTTTCTTTTTCCTTCCTGTCTTCTAAGGAATGAATATTTACAAATCATGCTAGATTAATACACTCTTCCATCACATTGATATAATGCTATCACTAATCAAAATAAAAATAATATTTATTAGGCATTAATTTGGTGACCTACAATTTTGTAAGTGCTATATATGCACTATTTATTTTACCTTCACATTTGCTGTTACCATCCTCATCTTACAGATGAAGAAAGTGAAATACAAATGGGTTATATATAACGTGCCCAAGGTCTCATAACTAAGATTCATAGATTTGTCATAATTGAGAATCTTCTTTCATTTATTAAGTAAGCTATTTTCCTAATATTTTTGAGTCTATTTTGTCCCTGTTTTGGAAATGAGACATGTAGCTTTGAGGAAACCACATCATGTCTATGTTTACTGGAAGAATATGAATTAAAAAGAATTTTTTCTTAACTCTGGCATTTGTCAACTGTATGAGCTGGGATATGTGAATGAACCTCTCTAAGCCTCAGTGCACCATCTATAAAGGGAAGGATTGTGGTCAAAGATTTTCAGACATATTTCAGTTTTAATAGTATTTAGTTCTGTCATGGCAACTTATTAGGAAGGCATTATTATTTGATGGATACTTAAAATCAAATACGGACAAAATAAATTTAATATTAAGAAAGTAGCACACTTTCAGACCTTCCAAATTGGAAGTGCTCTACTTTCACAGAAAAATAAAAACTTAAATTCACCTTAAGTAATTTGAACCTGCTTCAAAATATGTTTCATGGAGACATTTTAAAGGGAACTGCTATTAATTAATCCACGCTGTCCCCATCCTTTGCTCCTAACCCTGAAAAAAAAACCTGCCAAACCATACTTTAATGTTCACTTTCTATTTTTTCTGTTTTCAGCTTGTGACAATAATGCACATGAGGATGGGGTACGGCTGTTTTGGGGGACTAGCACAAACTCTTTTTTAACAACCGTTTTTTATAATTCTCTAGAAATAGTTCCACCAGTCTGCCTTAAACGGTACGATAACCCAAGCTTCTAAGGTTACTAATTTACAAGGCTGTTTTTATAAAAGAAAAAAGGTGACTTGATGAATTAAATTCAGGTAGTTAACTACAACAGTAGCACCTTTCCTATGATTTACTTTCACATGAAATATTATATTACACACTAAAAGCAGTCACCCTGTAACTAATGTAGGATAAAAATTTCTGTCCATATTTTATAAAGAAAGGAATTGATACTCTCAATTTGACTTATGTAAGCTCACACAGGTAATAAGTACCAGAGCTGATAATAAAGTTCAATCCAGATGTTCTGCAGCAAAAACATTGTTTTAAAAAAACAATTTCAAGTTATTTCAGATTCAGGGGTACATGTGCAGGTTTCTTAACAGGGTATATCATATGATGCTGAGATTTGGGGTACAATTGATCCGATCTCTCAGGTATTGGGCATAATACTTAACAGTTTCTCAACTCTTGTAAATATCATTTGTACAGGTTTGATCTTAGCTCTCTAATACTTTATCCATATTTTTACCCAGTTTATAGGTCTGCATTACATAAAAATAATTTATAAAAGCAGAGTATATAAAACACGCTGACTTACCATCTGCAGAAATAATATGTGGAACCGACAACTATGATAAGAAACAAAATAATAAGAATCACGGTCAAAGCCACATATTCTTTGCTTAAAGGTTGGTGGACGGTTAAATAGAAGTGTTCACATCGGACACCAGTATAACCCACTTCACACCTTAAGGAAAATACAGAAGAAAGAAAGATCAGTTATTTCAAAAGAAAATCATGGTTATGAATTAGTTTTATAAGGACTAACATCACACTGTGATTCAAGAAATCAACAAAATGTGCTAAGGTTGTAAAGAGGATTTCAAAGAGTTAGATCAGTCATGATCAAAGGGCTCCACACAGCTCTTGCACTAAACTGTGGTATTAAAACAACGGCTATGTTCAGCTGTCACGGTGGCTGACAGTCTGCAGTGGTGTTTTGTAAGTTGTATAGGTTTGAGATGCCTTTTGTCTAAATCAGTGGAATCAATTCTTTGTTTGTTTGTTTGTTTTGAGATGGAGTCTCACTCTGTTGCCCAGGTTGGATTGCAGTGGCGTGATCTCTCGGCTCACTGCAACTCTGCTTCCCAGGTTCAAGCATTTCTCCTGTCTCAGCCTCCTGAGTAGTTGGGATTACAGGCGTGCGCCACCACGCCTGGCTAATTTTTGTATTTTTAGTAGAGGCAGGGTTTCACCGTGTTGGCCAGGCTGGTCAGGAACTCCTGACCTCAAGTGATCTGCCTGCCTCAGCCTCCCAACGTCTTGGGGTTACGGGGATGAGCCACTGCGCCTGGCCTGGAATCAATTCTTAAAACAACACCTGATACAGAAGTTGAAGGAAAAGATCCAAAGCAGAAAGACACCATCTTGGTAAGTGTGAGAAGCATCAGAAGCCCACCCAGCTTTGCATCTCTGAGATTTGTGTGCAATTTAAAAGCTACTATTTATTACCTAATTTTTAAAAACTCGGAAAGGTTCTAATAATATATATACTGCATTTAACAGCCCATGGGAATATGGGGTAATTTCAATGTATAAAAATAGAAATAAAAAGAGTAAAACTGCATTTGTTTATCACATGTTCTCACTTTCAAGTAGGGGCTAAATAATGTGTACACATGGTCATAGAGAGTGGAGTGATAGACTATGGAGACTTCAAAAGGTAGAAGAGTTTTAGGGGGGTTAAAGGATGAAAAGTTGCCTAATGGGTTCTATGCACACTATTCGAGGGGTGGGTACTCTAAAAGCTCAGACTTCACCACTACTGAATATATCCACTAATGAATCTGCACTCGTACACCTAAATCTATAAAACAAAATTTTACAAACTGTATTTGTTTATTTCTGACATATTACCTGCAGTAATTTTGACTCATGTCCACCAGGTAGATGCACTGTCCATGCAAACAGTAGCCATTCATGTCAGAGTTACACTTTGTTATTGACACTTGAGCCACACGTGGATTGTCTTCTGTCTGAACTGTAAAAGAAGTGGAAAGTTGAATATATTCTGTAGCCTGTATGGAAGAATTTCTCACTCTTTCATAACAGTAACCACTGAGCTGCTTCAACAAAACAGGTCAGAGGCCAATCAGTCGAGGAGAATTTTGAGAAGTAGGAAGTCACTCTAGTTGTCACACCCCCTAGACCAATCAATAAACACTTGAATACAAAGGAGAATGTCCAACAGACTAAACAAAAGAAGATAACATGCGAGGATTTCATTCTCAGAAGACAACCTTTAAGGGTAGAAAAGGCAAATTTAACACACACTTGTCATTATTCTCCAAGTGGGTGTTATTCACTTCTTCAAGCAAAATGTGTCTAATTTTTCTCAAGTCCCAAAACATTTCTGAAATCTATTACTCCCCAAAGCCGTTGCAAGCTCATATCATTAATTAATTCAAAGAAACTTAATTCTACAGTGGATTTTTCATCAGTAAGGCTGGCTTTGGTGTATGTTCTCAAGTTGTTGAGGTTACCATTAATGAATTAACCAGTCTCTCAATATCTCTACTGATGAGGCCTGAATCCAAACTAGACAAACCCTGAGTGAGAAAGGCCTGTCAGGCAAATACAACAACGAAAATAGGAGCCTCTGTGTGAAATTCATTTTAGACAGTTTTAGATACCAGAATGTGAAAGATGCTTATAAAATCATTTTTAAAATAGCAACTTGATTGTAATACTCTTGCCCAAATAACCAAAGAAGGAAAAAAAAAAAGGTGATGGGGGGAGGCTGACTGAACCTCCAGGGAACCTAATGGTGAGGGACAAAAGATAAAGTTGTTATGGAAAATATCCTGCTTTCTCAAAATAACTCAGTTATCTTGATTCTATAGCTCAGACTGAAGATAAAGCTGATCCCCCTTGGACTATATCTGGAGTCCACAATCCTCGAGGGAAAAAACTGTATTATTTTTGTATCTCTATGCCTTAGCACAGTGTTTGGTGCATACTAAGTACTGGATAAATGTTTTCTGAATAAATACTGTGCCTAGAAAGAAAGGACCATCATTTGTTCTTCTTACAAAGAGAGAGAGAGGGATAGAAAGAGAGATAGAGAACCTACTCTGTACGAAGTTTTCCTGGTTTGCTGTTTTGCCTGGAATCCAGTCAGTGTGGTCTCTGAGAATGTTTTGCAGTAAAGAGCCAGGAGACCGCCAAAGGGAATGCAATTTGTTGTTTTGTTGTTCCCTATCTCTTCACAATCAAATCTGTGTATAGAATTTGTCTGGTCCGTCTCCTACCAGTTATTCCTTTATATAATTTTTTCAGAACATTAGTTTATAAGGTGGTTTAAAAAGTAATATAGCAGCTATTCCTACCCTTTTCTTTTTATTATCACATACTTATGGTCTTTGAGTTTATACTTCTGTTTAAAAATGTGTATTCCCTTGATGCCACATTGACAAACTTGGGCTTACCTAAAGCTGTGCAGTTATCACTGGACTCTCCTGGGATACATGATGGAATCACAGTTGTACTGAGGACTGCCTGTAGAAGATGGAAACCTATTTATGAAGAAAAATCAAATATATAATTAATGTGTTAAGGAAAGAAATCTTGATCAAATTTCTACATAACTGCAGTACTTATAGAGTTTTGTTTCATGGATTTGGTCCATCAAAACCATAAAACGAAATAATTCATGGAAACAGGCATATAACAGAAAATACAAACACCCCCAGCTATTCTGTGGAAGGATAAAAGCCTTGGCATTACATTCATGGTTACAGATTTGATCTGCTCTAAATATTTCACAATAACATTTTCAAAGATTTGATTTTGAAGTTTGATTTCCTAAGATGCACATCAGTTGGAGAATTTCCACTATTTTATTCCACCGTGTGCTCCAAATTAGACCCCATCACAAAACAAAAAGGCTCTAAATAAAAAATCAGTTTCCACTTATGGTAACAAGAAACTCAACCTAAGAAACATTCTTATTGATTTATGTACCTAAGTTACTCTTTGCATTCCATTACACATGAATATAGATTTTAATTAACACAATGCAAGCTAGGTAAAATCAGAATATATATTGTCTAATATGAGGAGGAACAGGCACACCAAATGAACCATACTGAGCCCTAGAATCCAGTTTCTGTCAGCATAGGAAGAGTTTGAATCAGCTGTTTCATCATGTGTATTTAGTGAAAAGATAAAATATTGGAACATAGATATCAGAATGACTCAAGTAGTTTCTGAATTGTATAGGAAGCATCATAAGAAGAACCCTGTTAATTGCACACATGTTTACTTAAGAGCTTTTAGCTGCTTCTGTTTAAGCTTTAGGTATTTGCATTTCAAACACTCTTTCCAATTTATTTGAGTAACTGTCATATAGTAAATACTAACGGTGGTAGTAGTAGTAGTAGCAGCAGCAATTAAGCTCCACTAAATTAATTAATGTCTTCAGCTTGCAATTGCTTTGGGAAATAACGAATTTTAGAACTGAGATTTGAAAAAAATTAGACATATTTTGTTTGAAGAAGTGAATAATACCTACTGTGGGGGATAATGGACATGCGTGTTAAGCTTGCTTTTTCTACACCCTAAAGGTTGTCTTTTGAGAAAAAATACCTCCCATGTTATTTTGTTTAGTCGGCTGGACATTTTCGTTTGTATTCAGGTGTTCATTGGCCTAGGGTGCGTGATAAAAAGAATGACTTCCTACTCCTGAAAATTCTCCTTGACTGATTGGCAGCTAGGTAAAGGTAATCTGGGTAAAATCAGAATATATCCTATCTAATATGAGAAGAAATAGGCATGCCAGATGAATCACATTGAGAATCCAGTTTCTGTAAGCACAGGAAGAGTTTGAATCAACTTGTTTCGTTGAAGTAGCTAAGTAAGTGGTAACTGTTATGAAAGGATGATTAATGCCTCCATAAAGGCAACAAAATATATTCAACTTTCCACTTCTTTCACAGTTCAGACAGAGGACGATCCATCTCTTGAACATGTACTATGTACCAGTGATATGGTTTGGCTCTGTGCCCACCCAAATCTCATCTCGAATTTCAATCCCCATGTGTTGAGAGAGGGACCTGTAGGGAGGGAGGTGATTGAATCAACGCGGGTGGTTTCCTGCATGCTGTTCTCATGATAGTGAGTGAGTTCTCGTGAGATCTGAGGGTTTTAAAAGTGTTTGGAAGTTCCTCCTTCCCGCCTCTCTCTCCTACCGCCTTGTGAAAAAGGTGCTTGCTTCCCCTTCGCCTTCGGCCATGATTGTACGTTTCCTGAGACTTCCCCAGCCATACAGAACTGTGAGTCAATTAAAGTTCTTTCCTTTATAAATTACCCAGTCTCAGGGAAGTTCTTTAAAGTACTGTGAAAACAAACTAATACAACAGGGTATGGTCCTATTCACCTTATCTCTATTATACTATTTAGTCCTCTCAGTGCCAATTTGAGGAAGATACTATTATTATCCCCATTAGAGAAAACTAAGGCATATACAGTTTAAATAACTTTTCCCAAGGATACATATTGTTAAATGGGCCACTTTATAGAATTTGGAAATAGGCAATAATACTAGAGTATAATGGACATCACAGAGAACAAATTATGGTAGCTGTAATTGAAGTAGAGTATTTAACCCAACATAGAGACCACAAAGTATGGCGGAAGGCAGCCTTGTGAGGAAAACTTGAGCTACGTGATCTTGAAAAAGTTAATTTACTTTTCTGCAGTCTTGTGAGGAAAACTTGAGCTACGTGATCTTGAAAACATTAAAAAGAGTTTAATGTTTATCTAAGTTTTCCTATCTTATAGATTTTGGGGAAGAAAACAGTGAAATAAACTAATTTTTTTTGTTTTTTTCCTGAAATGGCTGACATATCCCTAAATATTTGTTCCTTGACTCGCAACTTCTAGCCCCTGGTATTAGCAGTGTATGCAGACAGTGCCCTCTACTGGTTTATAACAAGTTTGTACATCTCTGTAATTTGGTACTGTAAAGAAAAATTTAATTCATGTAATACAGGAATTTTATTTTTTCTCAGTTAGGGAAGGCTTGTATCTGTTAAGCCGATTGTATATTTTTGGGTTCTGAAAACTAAATTACACGTCGGCATCAGCATCATAATGTGTAACTTCATATATCAAATTTCACACAATTCTGTGAAGTAGTTATTAGTCTCAAATACCCTCAGTGCATTTAAATTAAATATCTTGTCTAAGATCACTTATGACCACAGAAGAGTTACGAATTTATCTTTTGACATCAAATCTCCTATTCTTCAATGATTTGAAAATTCTGTTGTTTTTAAAGATTCAGAATGATCCCCTCCCGACTCTATGTTTTTCTACAATATACATGCTGCTTCAATTGCTCTTACGGAACCACACAAAAATATATTTTTATTGAATGACAAAGAAATAGCTAAAGCTTAGATTTCATTGTCAGTTGAACCGAGCTGAAAAGTATTTCACTAAGCTTTTTATCGAGGATAAGTTAGATTCTCATTCAAGTCAATTTTATTTTAAATCCCAATAATAATTTCACCATACTTTCACTACTGAAGAATTAAATCCTTTAACTAACACAGTTTCCTCAATACAAATTGGAGCTTTAGTTGCACGTGCTTACATCCTTAACATTCCTGTTCCTGCATATTTCTTCAACTGAGGAAAGTTTTGGAGGAGACATTACCAATTCTCCCTCTAGGAAAATGCTAGCCAGGGGGAAAAAAATGCACATTTGAAGCTAGTTTCTCTATCCTTTGCATAAACTGAAGCCTAACCTTTTCTGCTTGGAATTGCCTCCAATTGCAACCTGCAACTATTATAGAATCCAACTTACTTTGGAGTGTTGCTGTTAGTCTTCTTTTTTTAAGATTTTTAGTAGTTGTTAGTTTTTCCACCGCTGGAAACTTTGTTCCAGTTGTTCAGGCCACAGGTGAAATATTTGTCTTTCTTAATTAAAGAATGTTCAGCTCAGGGTGTGCCTCCACAAAAACTGGGCTTTCCTTACTTGTGACGCTCCCTTGGACACAGTCCATCGCTCAGGATAGTTTCTGTGAGACTTGCTGCATTAATCCTACAGCAGGATATTTTACAGGTGGAATCATATATGATTTTAAATGTTCTTTTCAAATTAAAGTGTATAAAGGCCATTCTATCATGGATGGATGTGGCCAATAAAACAGCAAAATTAATTCTAAGTCATGTCCATCTGCACAGCACTATTGCTTTAAAACAGCAGTTCTCAAATGTTCCTGCAATATGCCTCTGCTCCCAAACACTTGCAAACTAGGGTAGAAGAGTGAATGTGATACAATGAATTAAAAATCTATCTCCAGAGAAATATTATATCCACTATGCGGTTACCCTTAAGAATCGCTAGTCATTATTTTAATGAGTCATACAGGGAGGGAATAAATGCTAAAGTCATATGCATATATTTCCTTAATGTCAGGTTTTTCATGACCTTAGTGTTGTTTGAACATAATTTCTGTATGATTGGACCTCAAATATTATATTTGGCATTTTCATTCTTGACAGTAGATTCTTGGTAAGCAAATAATTCGCTACGATACTAAAGATTTTAGATAGTGTCTGTGTCAAAAAAACACATCTGGTGGCATTTCTGGTCTGGTGGCATTGGTAACTAAGATACAGAGGAATTTCTTGCCAAGTGATGTAACACAGATGATCTGTAAACTCAAAATTGGCAGTTGGCGCTTCTTTTACAATACAGCTACAAAAATGGGAATGCATTCAGAGGTCATTATTTCTATCAAATTTCCAAATGGGTTTTAGGAATGTGAAGCTCAGCTATATATCTCTCTACCTTCATTTTTCAGGTTATGTTTCAGTGAAATCTCAGATGTGCCAGCAGGAAGTGGTGCCAGTGACTCAGAGGATACAAATCACCTCTTCCCTGTGAGTCAGGGCCAAGCCTACACCCTTACACAATATTGGGGGCCACGCGTGGGAGAGGTTGAGTGCCATCACAGGAATGGCAATAGCAGTAAATGTCGTGGGCCCTGGAGCACTACGAAGTGGTTGCCCAACAGTCAGACAAAATGCCAGATGTAGAAAATGCACTTCCTATTGCATATGGTTTCTTTTGACCTTGCTTCCTTTTCATTTATATTTACTTTGTTTTTTGAGGCTGTTGCTCATTTGCCCAGATTGGAGTGCAGTGGTGCCATCACAGCTCACTGAAGCCTCGAACTCCTAGGCTCAAGTGATCCTCCCATGTCGGCCTCCAAAAATGCTAGGATTACAGGCTTGAGCCACTGTGCCTGGATTGACCTTGCTTCCTAAGGACCACACTGAGGGCTCATCCAGAAGGAGGGCAGTACAGAAGAGGCTAGGATTTGGTGACTGGATGATCAAAGCCAAGTCAGCAAAATCAGTTGCAAATCTTAGGGTGAAATGACTTTTCTGGAAAACAATCAAGAAAATTAAAATGATCCAAATTAAAATCAGATAGGTTACAGAATAAAAGAAATGCATCTCCTTTTCCTAATTTAAACTTTTAGGCTATTTAGACCAGAAAAGCAAACTTGTGCTGGGTCATAGCATTTGTCCAGCCCAAACACATAGCAAAATCCTCTTTGTTCACACTTTTGCTGTGATCACATGCCAGCCTGCTCAGACTGTTCATTTTCTACCATCTTCCATGGCTGTCTGTGATTTTAGAATTTGTCTATAACATAACAGGCTTGTTGGGTCTTGTGTGCTTTTAAGGAGTGAATATGCCTTCGCTGTTTCTGGATGTCTTTTTGTTTTAAATTAAATTCCACTATTTGATAAACTCTTGCTTCACCTTGGTCAAAATAACTCTAAAACTCATTATCACATCAGATACTGAAAAGACTTACTGTCAGCACCTTCTAGTTTTCAGAGAGTATATATATACACACACATACACACATATATACACACATATATATAAATCTATAGAAAACTAGCCTTGCCTTCTGCCAGTAATAATTCTATTCCTATATATTTTAATGTTTGCTTTGCAACTACACTTCATTAAGACCTAAGTGTAAAAACTGTTTATAGTAATTCGAGATAAAACATATGAAACCCAAGGTTAATATAACAGGTTAAAAACAAGTAATTATTTTAATTTTGAGTTTTGAAAAATAGCCATAGAATCTTCCTTGTCAAGTAGCAAAAATATTAATATGCCATGTGTTTCTAGTCATAAGCATTAAGTTATACTCTCCAATTTAGGTAGTCATTTCTAAATCATACTTCAAATGCTAATATATTTCACTTACATATTATCATACAATGCTATACTTAAAGCTAGTCAAATAATCAGTGAGTCAACATATAAGGGAATTATCTATTTTACCCTAAATATGAATTTAAAGATGTATATCTTGTTCATAATGGAAGTATTTCCAGAATGCAGGAGAATACATACCAACCCTTGTGTAAAGAGTACAACCCAGCACTTTGGGAGGCCAAGGCTGGTGGATCACGAGGTCAAGAGATCGAGACTACCCTGGTCAACATGGTGAAACCAAAATACAAAAAAAAAATTAGCCAGTCATGGTGGTGGGCACCTGTAGTCCCAGCTACTCAGGAGGCTGAGGCAGGAGAAGGACATGAACCCGGGAAGCAGAGGTTGTAGTGAGCTGAGATCGCACCACTGCACTCCAGCCTGGTGACAGAGCAAGACTCTGTTTCCAAAAAAAAAAAAAAGTCTTTTCAAATTATCTGAGTGTTTTGAATTTTGTGACTAAAATCTCTAAAGGTGGGACCTGCTTCCCCTAAAAACCAAACCTTCATATATAGAGTATTATTTCAAATTTTCTGTTGGAAACATATTTTTTTTCCTCAAGACAATCTTACATAAAAAGAGTTTTTTTATAACCTTTCTACCTTGACTCCCTTCCATCTGGCTTCTCGCTTCTACTCTTATAAATCCAATTTAAATTATTCTTACATTATTACTCCAAAAGAAAACTCTCCTAAAGGAGCAACAGTTTGGACTATAAGTGTCTGCGATTTCCCTTATTTTCATTATGGCCACATTGTAGCATGAAGCTTGGATATTTAATGGCATTTTGAGAAACATATTGACTACATTGTTTTCTCTGTAGATGCCTATGGCCAAACATGAATCTACAAGGATAAAGTTTTAACCAGTGAGCACACACAAAAAAAGAGAAAGGGAATACATTAAAGATGATTTCAAAAGACTCGAAGTTAATTACTTTTTATTCAGAGAACCGACATAATACAACTCACACACTGGAGGCTGCTAAGGAATTCTACTTTCAGATCATAGAGCGTATGAAAATATAGTTTGAGTTGACATTGGCGACCTTGACTTCAGTGAGAGCCACATATGCCTCCATAGCATGATAGCCAGGTGGGATGGGCTTAGTTACAATCCAATAATCAAAAAGGAGGACAGCTTACCCCATCCTTGCTTTTAGTAACTACATTTGTCAAATAATATTTACTCAATACATATATATTGAGCGTTGTCTACATGTAAGATATTGAACAAAATACTGGAAAGAAAATTGGTACAAAAGACATTGTTCTTGCCTTAAATAGACTGAAAGGAGTTGGACACCTAAGGGTGGTAAGGAAAGGAGAGAATTTATAGATGATGCGAAGTTTTTAGTCAGAAAAGAAAACAGAGAATGCTGCCATTAAAAAAGGAGGAGACATAGGTAGGACAGTAGACTTTTGGTGGCGTTTGGACATGAAGGCATGAAGAGAGTGAACACATTTGAGTTTAATTTTTTTTTTTTTTTTTTTTTTTTTGAGGCGGAGTCTCGCTCTGTCGCCCGGACTGGAGTGCAGTGGCCGGATCTCAGCTCACTGCAAGCTCCGCCTCCCGGGTTCACGCCATTCTCCTGCCTCAGCCTCCGGAGTAGCTGGGACTACAGGCGCCCGCCACCTTGCCCGGCTAGCTTTTTGTATTTTTAGTAGAGACGGGGTTTCACCGTGTTAGCCAGGATGGTCTCGATCTCCTGACCTTGTGATCCGCCCGTCTCGGCCTCCCAAAGTGCTGGGATTACAGGCTTGAGCCACCGCGCCCGGCCGAGTTTAATGTTTATCTGTAGGTATTGCCTATTTATATTTCCGAGGTTATTGGGAAGGAATAAGAATGTATTTGGTGATTAGGAGAAGTCTATTTGAAAGTCATATGAGGAGATACTACCTTTAAAGGAATGGAAGTCATTTAAATGTTCTAAGGAAAATAGTATAGAATGGAAAATAACAGACCTTTGAGAAACAGGTAGTAGAGAGCAGACAGAAGTGGCCAAGAAAAGAGAAAAAGAAATTAGAGAAAAAAGAAAATTAAGTGTGCCGAGAGCTAAGAGAGTAGAGTTGTAAAAGGAGGTAGAGGGTGGTTATCAAAGGAATAATCAGAGAAAGTATTCATGATTCCATCGTAAATAAGACTCATCATTATTAGATGTGAATGGTGCTAAAATCAGCAATAAATATTGCCAAGCTGATTTTTTAAACATGAGAATGGGCTTTGTATTTGTATCCAGATTATCATTAAAATTAATTATGTCTTGGTAACTCAAGCACTAATTGTCCAAACTGTGAATTATGGGTGGCAATGTGTAACAGTAATAAAAAAAAAAAGTATAATTTTAAGTTATCGGTTCTCAACTGGGAGCAAAATTGCCAACCAGGATTGGCCAAATTGTATCCCTGGTTGGCAAAATTGCTCTTGGGAACCATTGCCACCATATGGTAATGTCTGGAGACTATGTTGGTTGTCACAACGAGGGGAGGCTACTGACATCTAGTGGGTGGAGACCAGGGTTGCTGCTAAACACCCTGCAACACATAGGACAGCGCCTTTGCAACAAAGAATTATTTCGTCCCTAATGTCAACTGAGACAAGGTTGAAAAACCCTGCATTAGTCTCATGAGAAATGGAATCCAGTTCTAGCTCACATACTTATTTTGTTTCCCCGCAACTGAGTTTCCTTATCTCTGAAAACAGAGAACAAGGAGTGAGGTGGAGTAGAGGGTGAAATGAAGTTTGGATTAGATTTCTCTAAGGTTTCTTTAATTACTAAAACAATGCTTCTCTTTCTGCCACTGGGAGTCAATCACTGCCACTTTATTCAGTCATATCATGGCTCGGTAACCCCTCTCTCTTCCTCTCTTCCTCTCTCTCTCTCTCTCTCTCACACACACACACAAATATCTTCAGTTAATACAGACTATAATAAGAGATAAAAATGTGAAAGAGAGGGAAGAAAACTTATTAGACTTCATCACAAACAACAACAGAATTGAATTTTCCAAAATTGTGACTTAACCTCAAGATATTTTGCTTCTCAAAATATATTTTTAAAATACTTTTAAATACATTTTTAAAGTACAGCTAATTGAGTCTATAACATAGTGGTGATAACTCCAAATAAAGTATCAATGCAATCATCCATCTAACAAACATTTATTGTGTTTATTATAAGGCCATCACAATAGAAATGATAAAAGATGACTATAGCGCCAGCAAGGAGGGACAGAGTTGTATTATATAGTGTGGCATATACATTATATACATATACATTATATGCCACACTATATAATACAGTTATATAGTGTATTATATAGTTGTATTATGTGGTGTGGACAGGGCCATGGGACAAAAGGAATGGGAAGGTACAATGGAGGAGGGTCAGGGCTTATCAGAGAAGTGCCTAAGGAAGTGACTCCTTTTCCAATCTTCAAGAGTGAGTACTTTCACCAAAAGTAAAGAGTGACTTGAAGGCATCGATAGTAAAGGGTACAGCATATTCAAACCTAAAGCCTTACATGCTGTGTAACTTCTGTTTCCTTATTTGTAAAACGGGAACATTAATAACTTTCTGGGCTAAAAAGGCATCCTAAGAACTAAATGAGGCTTTTTATTGTAAGAAACCATTTTGATGATGACAGCGCTAATTTTAAAAGTGCTTTCTATGAATTCATGTATCATCTTATCCAATAAATCTAGGTACAAGGTTATTGCAGATAACCTTTTTTTGGGGGGGAGAGAAAACTGAGGCTCAGAGATAAATCACTCTTTCTGAAAGTATGAAATAAAAAAAATGGTACATGAAATCTGTGTTTTATACACTATACACTATGCCTCTTAGTTTAAAACTATAAAATTTACATATATAAAGATGTGTGTGTGTGTGCGCACATCAATCACTTTCATGCCTCAAATTTAAAATAGAGGATTTTTAACCTAAGAGATTAAGGTTCAACATTTTTCTTTCTGAATATATCTCCATGGAATACATCCATATGTCTATGGAATACTACTCAGCCATTAAAAGGAATGAAATAATGTCTTTTGCAGCAAATTGGATGGAGCTGGAGGTCATTATTCCAAGTGAAGTAACATAGGAGTGGAAAACCAAAAACCATATGTTCTCACTTATACATAGGAGGTAAACTCTGAGTACACAGAGGCATACAGAGTGATATAATGGACTTTAGAGACTCAGAAGGGAAAGGTGGGCTAGGGATTTAAGAAAATACACATTAGGTACAATGTACACTACTCAGGTGACAGGTGCACTAAAATCTCAGAATTCACCACTGTATAATTCACCTATGTAACAAAAAACCACTTGTACTCCAAATGCTATTGAAATTTTTTGAAAACTAGATGTAGAATAAACATGTATATTAAGAATCTTATGAGATATATTTAAAAATCCATTTTTTTCTGGACATTTATCAAATCATCATATTATAAATAGTATCTTAGTAAGTTAAATCATTACTTTAACCTAGAAGGCCACTCAACCTTTATGTGCCCTATAACTAAACACCTGATCTTATGTAAACTGCATCTCCAGAGGACACTGAGTGTGTCGCATTACTTCATTTTTCCAAAGGTTCCAGAATTGCCATGTCAAGGCAATGGCTGTCAGACTACTCCTCCCTGAGGATCTTTTCTATTACACCACTGGGAAGCGTTCTCATTGTCTCCCAGTGGAATGTTCCCAGCAGCACTTACAGCCATATTAATTAGACGATTTGTATAGGCCTACACTCAAAGTAAAGACTGACAGATGAGGAAACCCCGCCTTAATTTACATTCTCTTTGAAGAGGATTTCTTAGTTGACATTTGCATCTTTCACGTGAACATTAACCAGGAAATGGGAGAATCTTTTGCAAAAATAGACAGAAAACATTCAAATTCAGTTTCTCCAAAGTGACTATATGAGTATTGTTATTTTTTTAAAACCAAGAAAAGACATTTACGTTCTCACAGTTAACCGGAATGGGCTATAGATTCCAAGTTGATCCCTTATCGATGCTATATTCAATTCACAATAATATACAAAGAATACAAGGAATAAAACAGACATAAGTTACCCTCTTTATTGCTTTACTTAATGTAAATCTTGGAAAATATAAAAATAAGGACCCCAGTCAACTGACTTCAACGACTGCTTTATAATAAAAATCATATCTTAGGAACTGTGTTGATTAACAATTATGAACATTAAGTAAAAATTCAACATATTTTAGCACAGCTTAAGAGAATAGTCACGTTTTATTTACCTGATTTTGCACAGAGTCAGAAATCCCATTTGTACATGTGCTGTGCCTATGAGAGGGTCTAAGCCCTGGAGCAGCCCCAGGCTACTCTGGAACTTCTCCATTAGAATCTGCTATGTTTATTATGCTCCTGCTAGCCCTGAGTCTCACTGGCTCTTTCCTCATTATCAAGAGTGACCTGGCCATTTACTATCTCTGAGTCTTTGTAAGGTACTTGACTTCACTGGGCTAATCAGATCTACCTCACGCAGTTATTTTAAGAAGTAAAGGTAATGATGTGTTTAAAGCACCTAATACACAACATGGCTGCCACACAGTAGGCATTTAGTAACTGTTAGTTCTCTTCCTCAACTCCTGGATTAGGGTGCTAGTGCTGAATCAGACACCAAAATTACCCAAGCTGCTCACATGGCAAGACTATGAAGAAGGTAGCGAGGGTACCTGGTCAAAATCCAGACAGGAAAGGCCTGTCATCATGTTTTCTGACAAGATTTGTCATCTCAGATTGTGCCAAGACTCAGGTAACTCATAAACTCTCAGGGTCAACAGAAATGATCCAAGACAAGGCTATTGTCTCATTGAGATTTATGCTTCTCATATTTTCAAAAAAAGAATATTTCTTCTGCTTACTTCTTTCTCATTGATGAAGTAGGACTAAATTGTCTTGGGGATGTCATTCAGGAACATATTCAAAAACCCATGTGGGCATGAAAAAAATGTTTGATGTTAAATAGAAAGCCCCTGGACATAACTGCAGAATTCAAGATAAAAATTTCTCCTCCTCTCTTTAGAAAAATCACAAGATTAAAAAAAGACAATTCTGCTCTAAAATTATAGATTATTTAGAAAAAAAATGTTATCCAGTATTTCAACTCTTTTACTTAATGTTCAGTAGGCCAAACATGCTGGCAAGCCTAAGTGTGAACTCTCTCACTTTGTCACTACTTTTCCATGGGAACTTGGATCACAGTTCCCCAATTTATAAAACAAGAACATCAATATCAAACACGTATAAAATGTAAAAATAACCAAATGATTGTGAGTGGCAATTTAAATCTGCATGTGTTAAGGGTGGAGGCTGGAACTTTATTCCCTAATCATAACTACATATAAATTCTACATAAAGCAGTTATAATACGTATGCTAAAATTTAAAATAAATGTCTCTCTCTTTTTCTGGTGGGAGGAGGACAGGATTTGGGAAAAGAATTTTTAAGAAATCTTTTGTTTGGGGAAAAGAAGGCAGTTTCAGAAATAACATGTGGTCTTGCCAAAATAAGGCTATGGGCTCTGCATAACTGAATAGAGTTTAGAGATATAATACAGAACTTGAAACAGGAACTTTCCTAGTGGCAGAGAAATATCCAAACAAACTGGGAAAACAGAAACTGACCTAACTCATTTGGAAATGGGCTTGGCAGCTGACGAAATAGATGAACTATAATTAAGTAATGCAATAAAGGAGGTAAGCACTTTCATGACAACAAAAACACACACAACACACACACTACGTAGTAACCAGGTTATTCACAGGCTCTTGCTGTCTCAAATTACAATATTCAGTGAAACACCCAGAACAGACATGTGCATTGTTCCGATGCAACCTTACATGTGGGGAAAATAGTAAGTGCTAAGTTCTTCTGACCTCGAGGTTAATTTCTAACTCTAGGAAGACTGTCACCTTTCTAATTTAATTATTTTCAAAACAAAGACAGCAAAGCCACATTGTTTACTGAGAATCTTCTAGCAAGTCTTTCTTAGCTCAGTTTTGGCAGAAATCACATATCTAGTTTCCACTTGTGTTCCTGAACTTAGACTTGTAAGTTTCAACTACGCATAATATGCATTTCATTACATCTCTCAACTCCTGAGATAAGGTGTGTCAAAATAATAATTTAACAGTCACATCCTTCACAGGTAGCGTTAGAGTGTCTGGGGAATTAGCCTCATTCCAACTTCAGGGAGAATATGAGACTAGTGGTAACTTATTTTCTTATTAAGATATTCGTATACGACTTCAAACCCTCAAATTCCTTGAACTGAAGTTTAAGGAATTAGAAATAAGTAACTCTTTTTTTTTTTTAACAGAAAGGCTATTTAGGAAATATTTCCCCTTGAACTAAATAATCTCAAATAGGAAGACTGGCATTAAAATACCCTCAGCCATCTGAGGCTACGGGGTGCAATTAGCAGCAAGTGCAGAGCGCCTGCTCCAGAGGCTGCCTGGGAGGCTGCAGGGGAAAACGGAAGCAGCAGGTGTAGGGGCGAAGGGCGGTGGGAAGCGCCACGACCTGCCCAGGGCCCTTCTGCTCCAGGTATTCTCGACCAGCGTTTTATTTCTCGCGTCTGGAGCTCAGCCAGCTGGCACTGGCGCACACCAGCTCCTCCGGGAAAGCTAAATCAGGCTAGGTTTTAGAAAACTGAGTGCAAGACAGAGGAGGAAAAGCTTCCCCCTCCCCTCGCCCCCGCAAAAAAGTGTCTTACGCTGGTTTCTATTCTCCACTCTCCAACAAAAAGGAGCAAGACATGAAATGTTAACGGTGCGTTCCAGGCCTTTAGACTTCTAGGACTGGCAACTTTTCAAAAGAAAAAAAAAAAGTTTTTTCAACAACTTTTTATTTTGCTTAGTAAGGAGGTATTTCAATCCATGCATAACATATATGCCATTAACTAATTCACCAATAAAAGGCATTTTAACATCGATTCCCAGTCCCCACCCCCAGTCCCACCATAGGGAAAGACAGACTCACAAAACAAGACATAATTTTAAATAGAGCACACTTGAACCTGGAGACAACTCCGTACTTGTCTAATGACAAATGCACAGGAGCCTTCCTTATTTGTCTCCTCTTTGGGGCGGCCGGAAGCCAGAGGGGGAGAACTTACCCAGGCAGAGCAGCAGCGCAGGGACCCTGGCGGCAGAGAGCATCTCCATCCTCCTCCCCGCGAGCATCGACGACAGGCGCGGGCGCTGGGGCTGGGCGGAGGGCGGCTGCGGGGAGCGCACCGGCAGGGCAGGAGCAGACCGGCTCGCGGCAGTGGCTGGAGCGCGGCTGACAGCCTGGAAGGGGCCACACGTTGGCCGTGTCCCTCTGACACAGGAAATCAGGCAAGTGAGCTCAACTGTCCGGTGCTGCGAACTTTATACTAGGGAGCCCCTCCCGGGCCCTAACGGGGTGAGGTCAAGAGTGCCCGGAGTTTCATAATCGGCCCGAGGGAGGACTGACAGGAGGACTATCCGGAAGTCATCCTCCCTCCCTGGAGCACCTGAGAGTAGTGTTTGAGGAATGAAAAAATGTCCTTCCGATTGGTCGGAGACTACTCCCGAAACTTTTCCATCTCCCTCCCGGAGGTGGGGAGCGTGGACCAGATGGGTTGGTTTGCTTTGTGGGGTCACCTGCCCTGTAGTGGGTGGTTTTAGTTGCTCAGGGTGACGGACATAACTTGAATTAGTCCTTTAGCCAAGGCTGGCGTTCCCCGTACATGCCTTTGGAGAGCTGTGTGTGTGACTTACTAACCTCAGTCAGGAAAACTCCGGTACTTGAAGTCTGTCAGTGATTCAGGCGCCCTCCTTGCATTTAAATGCCACCGCCCAGAAAAGCCTTTCCCATCTGTGCCTTCCTTCTGAGACCCCTGCTTCTAATGTGGCTCAGGTATTTATCACCTCAAAGTCTAGTCATTGTGAAGAAAACTCCTGTTTTTTTTTTTTTCCTTCTGTCGTATTTGCCATTTATCAGGCTACTGCTTATGATATGACTTCCTCCTAAATAGTGCCTTAATCCTGTCGCTTTCCTGTACAAAACTTTTCAATGACTTCCCATTGCTTTTTGGACAAGGCCTGCCACAAACGTGAAGCCCACCAGCTCCCACTATTTCCCTAGACAAATTGCCTCACCCCAGCCAAGCTGGAAAACTCTTTAAGCCTTTCCTCACTCCCACTTTCCTGCCTATGTTGATGGAGTCATACTTTGAGGGAATGGCTACTTTTTAAGGGAATTAGTCAAATCCTGCTCAAATTCATGGTTCTCCTCAAGGACCTGGGCTTCTTAGGCTGATGGATCTCTTTTCATTCTGATCTCTTATAGCTTTCGTGGTTTATCTTCTCCCTAGCCTCATAGAATTCTAGACCAGGTACTTTACACCTGGGGAAGCTACTTTGTGTTACTTAACTATTTTGTTTGTAAGTCCTACGTTCAGCTCTGTACTGTGTAAATTGTCTTCCTTTTCACTGCACTCCTCTATAGGACCTAAGAACTGTGTGTCAATTCAGCAGTACATGTAATATACATATTTGTATGTAAATATACATATTTGAATAGAAAATGTAAATATACATGTAAATATACATATTTGAATAGAAAATGGAATCTAATGGATGTTAACTCTTTACCTTTTTATTACTACTTTTTAAAAAATTATTATTACTATTCCTTTTTTCTTTTTTTCTGGCTTTTTTCTCTCTTACTCTAAGGCCCTTTAATGTCCAGAACGCTTTTGTTAGAAACAAGTACTTCACCATGTTATCAGGGGTTAAGATTTAAACTGTCTATGTGAATTCCTGGACAAGTTATTTAATCTGTCTCAATTTCCTCATACGTAAAACAAGGATAATAATAGTATCCAGTGCATAGGAAAATAATGGAAGTGCTTAGTACAGTGCCGAGTACAGTTAGTGCTCACTCAAAATACCTACCATTATATGCAAACGTTGATGCTTAGGATGGTGGTACTTGGTAGTTGGTCAATATTTGTGAGTTAAATGAATCAATGAACAGTAGGATAGAGGTAGGGTGGGTTCCTAAGCCTAGCTTCCGTAGGCATTGAGTGACTTCTCACTTAATAGCTTTTTTTTTTTTTGGAAGAGATGAAATGGAACCAAGGAAGATGATATTAGAAATGGGTTATAGTTTTATGGAGCATTGGTCGGGATCACAAGTTTCATAAATTAGAAAGAGGAAAAGTTACTTTTATGGTTACATAATGGCTTTTGATCTACAAATTGGATCTGGAAAGAAAAAATAGTGCCAGTGTTTTAAGAAATGAAAGCAGAATTCAAATGAATGGAATGTCAACTGGGAGCATTCTGTCAGGTACTTGCAAAGAGTGAGAGGAAGAGTTTTTAATCCTGATTAGTGTCTTGTTTCTTTAAATGTAGTGTTGTGTTTTATGCTGAAAAGAAAGATGGTGGGGATGTGATGGGGAGAATGGGGTCATGCTGATAATAATTGACAGCAGTCACCTCTATGGTATTGATATGTGAAGAGGAATTTTTTCACTCTGTAACTAATGCCTGCAAGCATGAGATATCATCACTGTGAAAAAAATCCTTGTGCTTGTCTCAAAATTTTCCACAGCAATGTGCTCTTCTGTGGGCTGATGTTATATGATGTGAAGAAATCTTTTCTTTATTAGTTCTATGTTTACTCAATTTTCTAGCCATTAGATTTTGAGAATGACTCCACCATGACACATCGGAGGATTTGCACTGCCTCCGCAAAATAGTATTCTTCTTCTTCTTTTTTTTAAATAATTGGGAACAATTTTCATTAATTGTTCATTTAAATACATATACATAGTATGAGGTATAATCATAATTCTTCTTAAAGGCACAAAGCTTATTTAAAGATAGAATGATTTGGGAAGAAACTAACCGGGTCATATAGAATTTTCCAATCAGGAAGTGACTTTAATATGTCAGCAACGTCAGCAATTTCCAGTTTGAGAGGTACTGGGATTCCTTTCCGAGGGGCTGGTAAACCGAATTATCTATAGACTAAAGACACACACATATATATAAATACTATTTTAAACATACATTAAGTCTCTACTGTGATCAGTAACGTGTTCATTTTAAATTGATACTGAATTCATAAAGGCTTTGTGGCATGTGTTTTTAAATTGATATATAAAAAACATATAAGCGCCATTAAATGGGGAAGAAGAGTCTTGCAAAAAATAATCCTTTTAAATTAAAAGGGAGTCCTCTCATGAGAAAAATTAGGAAATCCTAGTCTGGGCACATACACACACAGGCCCTAAACTGATTATCAGTATTAAACTTATTGTAGACTGCACTCAGATGAAGCCGTGGGCCCTACCCATAGAACCAGCATTTAGCAACAGACAAGGACAGAGAACACATTATAATTCTTCCATCTCTTCCTCTTTCCCTCAGATTATTGTTTCTTCTGACTATAACTGGCACTTGTTTATTATGAAATTACTGCTTTTCTAACTTAAAAAACGAGCATAGCTACTTTAGTGAAATAGTTTTTACATAACACAAAATGTTTTCAGTTGTTTTTAGTCCTTAACAAAAACCACTGAGATAAAATGGTATTGGGTTGCCTTTTTGCAATTAAGAACTTGAAAAATTTAGGAACGTGTTCGAGATCAAATTGTTACATTTAATATAAAAAAAGACTTTAAATATGAATTCTGTTCTAGCAGATGCTAATTTTTTGATTGACAGTATACATTTAATTTCATGTTAACCATACAGAATATTTTTAGCAAGCTCCATTTAAATGAAAAATTTATGCCTTTTATGATAATTGTTTTTTTTTTTTGAGACGAAGTTTTGTTCTTGTTGCCCAGATTGGACTGCGATGGCATGATCTCTGCTCACCGCAACCTCCGCCTCCTGGGTTCAAGTGATTCACCTGCCTCAGCCTCCAGAGTAGCTGGGATTACAGGCATGCGCCCCGACACCCAGCTAATTTTGTATTTTTAGTAGAGGCAGAATTTCACCATGTAAGTTAGGCTGGTCTCAAAGTCCTGACCTCAAATGATCCACCTGCCTCAGCATCCCAAAGTGCTGGGATCACAGGCCTGAGCCACCATGCCTGGCCTGTAATAGCATTTTTATAGATATTCGTAGGTACATAGACAGGCACAATTCAGAACCTCAAAAACAATCCAGTTAGAGACAAAATAGAGAAAAGGAAGGAACATATATTGAATGTAGTAATACTCTATTTTGCTTAAATAGCTTTTATTATAGATTTTTTAAAAGTATTTTTCCTCTGGACTAATCCATTATTGAATTGGTTTAAGCACTCAAAAAGAAAAATTCTCTTGTTTTTCTTTCAATTTATAATTAGACGTAGAAGAAAACAAGAACTAAGAAAGTTTTAAAGTTTACTGTTTGTTATTGATTAGCTTGATAATCTGCGAGTTTTTCTGAAATTAAAAATGACTCCAATGCCTTTAAAAATTTATATACCAATTGAATGTTGAGTGACTGAAATGGATGACTGATTAGCCAATAGCTGATTAGATGAGAGGATTCATTAAAATACAATTTATTCTATTTGTAGTTTCATTGAGATTCAAAACTATAGGTGGAAAGGAACACGAAAGTAATGGATAATTGTTCTTAAACCTAAATAAGATATGACAAATAATAAGAATAATAGCAGCATTTCTACATGATACTTATAACTCAGTAAGTGGTTCAAAATATATTTGTTGGCCAGTTGCTGTGGCTCAAGACTATAATCTCAGCAATTTGGGAGGCTGAGGCAGGAGGATTACTTGAGCTCAGGAGTTTGATACTAGCCTGGGAAACATAGTGAGACTTCGTCTCTACAAAAAATGAAAATTAAAAAAAATTAGCCAGGCAAGGTAGCACATGCCTGTAGTCCCAGCTACTTGGAGGCTGAGGTGGGAGGCTCACTTGAGCCCAGAAGTCAAGGCTACAGTGAACCATGATTACACTACTACACTGTAGCCTGGACAACAGAGTAAGACCCTGTATCAAAAAAGTAAAATAAAATAAAATATAAATGTATCTGCTTATTTATTCCTCAAAATAGCCCTATGAAATAAATACTCTTTTATTTGCATTTTATAGATTAAAGTAAAAAGGATTAAGAAATTCATCCAAGGTTCTTTAGCTCATAAATTGCAGAGATGGGATTCAAACCAGGCTGCCTGACTACAGTATCTACACTCTTTGCCATCATATTATATGGCTTTAACCTGTAGCATTAAGTGCACCTAAAGTTCAGAGTTTGTTATACATATGATCATCATTTTCTAAATTAAAATCCATGTCTCTGGAGTTTTTAGTCTCAGATTACTTGCAAAGAACATTCATATTCCTGTGCAGATAGTTTTTATTTTTTCTGAAAAAGAAATTTATATGTTGTCTTTTTATCAAGAAGAAAATCATGTTCTCCAATCTTTCAGTTTCCATCACTGAAGCATTTGCTAATTATACTTTTTTATTGTGCATTGTGTTTATGAAAACCATTTTATTCTAAAAATGTCACAGCGAAAATGCCATTTGTGAATTTCATCAACATAATTCTCTGGAAAATTACTCAGTAATCACTAAATATTAAAAGGCCAGATAGTATTTGATTTTAGGAACCTAGATGATTCTGAAGCTGCTGCTTGTTATGCTTGCCATAAGTTGCGCCCTAATAATAGAAGAACCTCCCCTTCAGTCACTTATGCAAACCCACACAGCAGTAATTTATACACACAGTGATGATGAATTAGGAATGCAGCTATACCTACTTAAAGGACTGCTTTTTCATGTTTTATGTTTAGCTAACACCTAGTTGCATATAATTGCATGTTTCCTACTCCTTAAGCAACATTTAACAGTTAAAATGCTAACTTTCATAAAGCCATTCATTCAACATTTTATGTCTCATGCAACCACAAGACAGCCATTTAAATGCATATATTTAATTCAAGGAACTTTGCATTTTACTTGCCAATCATTTGCATGATTATTTCATAATCATATGTGGATTTATGTGATTTTTACAAATACTGATGTTAATGTTCTTCTCAGATGTAGAAAAAGGATAAAACATACAGAGTAGATATTTAAACTTGAAATCTTCTTGTCTTTCAATCTCCTTTAAGATACCTGAATTACTTCCTATGTCTAAGATTCAATAAGCAGTACCTAAATTATGCAGACTCTGGAAGTAAAATATGTAGAAGACTGAGTGCAGTGCCACAAAAGCTCCAAGAATTTTTTCATGATTAATATGTTTTTCTCTGTTTGTAACTACCATCAGCAGATGTAAAACATTGCTAGTGAATGCAATGAAACAATAGCCATTAAAGTCTTTATTACTTGCAATATATATTTGGAGTTAAATAGCCCCCAATAAAATTACACTTAAATAAGATTATATCTTCTAGGGCATCTTACTCTGTAAGGGATTATTTGTGTAAATTATTAAAATGTTATTGTGAGATTTACTGGACTCTGGTTCTCACCTGTGGATGCATTTCTAAATCATTTGGTCAGCTTCAAAAATATATAATTATATCTGGGCCTTACCTTTCCAGGGATTCTAATTCATTCTGTCCAGAAAGAATCCCAAATCAATGTAACTTTACAATCAAACAGCTTTAGTCTTAACTAATACATGGAACGAGAAAGAATATTGAACTATACATTCTAGATTCAAGCTGTAGTCCTGACTCTGAAAATAAATTGTTACCTGATCTTGTGTAGGTTATTTAACTGCTCTGGATCAGACACTTCTCATCCTTAAAATGTAGGCTTGAACTACATGATCTCTAATCACATAGCTTACTTAGTAGCATATTAAGAAGATAGAACCACAACTTTATTATCTCTTGACGTGTATGTGCCTTTAAACATTAGGCAAACTTAGGCAAGTATGCAAAGGTATTGGCTAAAATATTCTAGAGTGATAGCACAGATAATGTCCTCAGGATATGGAAAAGTTATACATCTTATAAACAGGTTTCTCTGGTTTTCTAAAATCTTGACTTGATCTCTCCTAAGATTTTTGCTTAGGCTTTTTTTTTTCCTTTTTTTTATGTTCCTCCCTTTGCTTAAAACATATGAATCATGAACTCCACAGAACACAATATGAGGATTTAGGAGCTAGAAAATCCAGATTCTGCTGAGGATTAAGAAGCCAATCTTGTCGTATGACCCAAACCACATTTATAAAGGAAGTTTCACTTTTTCTGATGGGAGAAAAGTATATAAATTTAATATTCTAAAAACCAGAAAAGGAAATAATCAGTCAAGCCAAAAAGACATCAGAAGTCCTAGATTTCAATCCTCTCTCTCACCATTTCTGAGTCCCTTGACCTTATGACATTGAAACTGTATTAGCCTCATCTCTACACCTTGCAGATAGTTGCTTCTGTCCTTGATGGGACTCAAATAAGATTATGTTTAATAAAAGCATGAGACAAAACTATAAGATATAATCATTGACATCAGATATTTGTTTAGTGCCAGGAGACAGAAAAGTGTTAAAAAAGGTAAGAGAGTAATCATGATAGCGCTGGATTCTCAAAGGAGAAGGAGGTGGGTGTTCCCAAGAGGAAGCATAGGCACAAATAGCAGGTGGAACAATGACGTCAAAACAATAGGAATGGAGGAAAAGATGTGGCAGTAATGAGATCACCGGTTACCTTTCAGGAGAAAGTTCGGAAGCATAGAGAGGATAGAAGTCAAATTACAGACGTATGAAATCATGTATTTCTTCTAATTCCAAATAATCTGTAAGTGAGGATGGGTATCAGTGAGCTTCACAATGCGGACATTTACAGCCTGGGCCTCTCATAAGTTATCAAAGGGTAAGTGTAAAACTCAGGTAGTAGAGATAAATCATTCTTCCATGTGGGCCTTTGTCTAAGCTATGATATATTCAAATGAATGGGATAGAAAAGCTGCTTATGGTAAATCTTACTATGACATGCATACTTACATTTTTCTATTTAATTTGGAAGAAACATCAAAAATAATTTTCTCTAATACTACATAACTCTTATAAACATTATTTCTACTTGAGAAAAGTATTCTTGAACATTGCAATAATGAGATTAGGAACAAAGTTATTCTGTTAAGATTCTGTACTTAATATTACATTCAATCCTTATTTAAATTTATTGGTCTCTCTTTTTATTCCTTTCCTGTCTACCTCAATTTTGGAGGAAAAACTTTTATCTTCAGTGAAGGCTAAAAGCTGAGACTGATAAACAAATATGAGTCAACGTGCTCAATGTTAACATGGTGCTATGGAACTTGAACTGATCTGGACCTCAGAATGGTATATCAGAAAAATGATGACATGAAAGAAAGTAATTCTTAAGGCTTCTAGACTCTACTTTCAAGTGACTGTGTCTCAGGCTATAAATCCAGCCTCAGAATCCCTCAAAACCCTTGTCATCTCACCAGTCAACCCCACAAACTTCCTGGAATACTATTAATTTTCCTTCCTCTAAAGACACCTTCCAAATCACACTTACATATAAAATCCAGTTATCTTTCTACCTTTATACCAGAAGAAATAATACCTCAGATCTGTTCTTTCTGACTCAGTGCAACTGTATTCTTAAGAGTATATGAAAAAATGAAGTTAAATGAAACTCCAAATCTCACCAACAGAATGCCTAAGTTTTATGTAAAGTTTGAGCCAATTCCCTAGAGGCCATATGTGTCCTACCTATATGACAAGGTGTGTCTTTGGACTTGGAAAACATATATCCCGTGTACTGTGGGTCTCCAAAACAAATGGTTGTTCATTTATAGCTACCCTTCTCTTTATAGCTACCTGAAATGCCAGTCTTGTGTACATTGTGGCACTCAAAGATGAAATTTTCTGCTCTTTGTAAACATATCTGCTGCACCAAGGTCTCTGGAAGCTCCGAGAAACTCTGACCCTCCAAAATCACAGGTCAATGAAATATATTTAGAAGGAAAGATCTAAATCAAACTCAATAGTACAGCAACAAGGTAGGAACGGTTTTTTATGCTAGAGGGTAAATTTGAAGGTTGAAGCCTTGGAGTTATAAAACATTTCCACTTTTGTGACTTTTGAATTCAAAATATTTTATATGACACTTGAGATCCAGTTAATTGGTACTTTTGCTTATGTCTTGTCCTGGTCAACTCTCAAATTAGTCTCTACTTAAATACTACTTCCCCCAGAAGTCTTCCCTAACTTCTGTTTTCCTGGACCATGTTAGGTTCCTTGAGTGATAACCTTGCATTACATTTTGGACTTATTATATCATAAAACTTATTACTTCTTCATATATCTGTTTCTTTGTTTCTCCCATTAAAAGAAAAGGAAAGCTCTAGAAGAAAGAGATAATTCCCTTTTTTATTTATTTCATATTCTTGGTCCTTAACATGGTATCTGACACACAATATGTGCTCAATAAACATTTGGTAAATAAATTAATTGGTAAATGTCTATTAACCTCACTAATCATTTTTTGCCATAAAATAAATATAAAAATAAAAAATAGTCCAGGCACAGTGGCTCACGCCATGATCCCAGCGCTTTGGGAGGCCGAGGTGGGCGGATCACCTGAGGTTGGGAGTTCAAGACTAGCCTGACCGGTGGGCGGATCACCTGAGGTTGGGAGTTCAAGACTAGCCTGACCAACAGGAAGAAGCTGACGTCTCTACTAAAAAAAAGTACAGAATTAGCTGGACGTGGTGGCACATGCCTGTAATCCTGGCTACTCAGGAGGCTAAGGCAGAAGAATCACTTGAACCCGGGAGGCAGAGGTTGTGGTGAGCCAAGATGGCACCATTGCACTCCAGCCTGGATAACAAGAGAGAAACTCCGTCTCAAAAAAATAAATAAATAAACAGTAATTTTGGAGGCATTATTTAAGTACCATGCAAGGAAAGTAAGCTGAGAAATATCTTTTATGAGTACTTTTTGTTCTTAAATCAGAACTTAAGATGTTCTTAAATATAGTAGCTTTTTTCTGTATCCTCTGACTTTTATATTAACTCATTTACCACATTGTTCGTCAATGCCATTTCTTAAAAAGCAGACTCCTTCTTCCTGGCCTCTCTTCATGTATTCTTTATTGACTTGCTTCTTACCACCTTCTGAGTCTTGTCTGGTTATTATTCTCCCTTAAATCTTTACCAGTCTCTTATCTACTACTTTCTTTTCTTTCCTGCCACACTTAAGTCCCATCTACTCCCAGCCCTCACAAAGTCCTCCACTTTATGACAACCTTTAACAGCTTCATCTTTTCTTCATTGTTAAATATCTCAAAAGACAGGTTATAACTGACTTTCTAATCATCATAGCAAAAACATTTTCTTCACTCTACCTGTTGACTTTCAGATTTTGTTCACCTTTTTGTTCTACATTGGTTACTATCTTCCCTGTGTTTAGATGTTAAAATCTCAATTATAGTTCAACTTTTATTTGCAAAACCATCTCATTTAAGAAGCCATGATTTTGCAGTTGGGTGTATATTTTTACATATTTAAAAATTCCCATAATGTTTTACATATATCATTTGTTTTGTATCAGAAAGGCTGCATGGCACACTGGAAGTAAGTGAAGGTTCTTAGCTGTCTGCCTTTGAATACAGGCTCCACTACTAAATAATTGTGTGATATTGAGCAAGTTTCTCATGTATAAAACGAGATAAGACAGTTGTGAAAATGAAAGTACTAAAGTAAAAACTTTTAGAACATTGCCTGGCACATGTAAGTTACTCAATAAGTACTAGCTATTGCTCTTCTTAGTGCTGATTTAAAAGTTGTGACCTCCTCAATGCCAGGTTTGAATATTCTTGAAGCCACAATGATGCCTTCCTTGTGTTTGGATACTCTGCTGTCTCTAGTCTATTGTTTTGCATATAGTAGACAGTAAATACATGCTTGTTGAATGAACTTTTTGATTACCAAAGTTGAATTCCATTTGATAGATTTGTAAAATGAAAATAAATCTCCAGACCCCAAATTCACTGTGCCGAAAGGGAAAAGTTAAGTGTGGAAACTGAATCACACACATACACACTGCCTTTCCTTTTGTTGCTTATATATATATAGAATGCCTCATGTCTTTGAGGGTGGCCTCCCTCACCCTGACTAAGTATTAAAATATAGACTGTTTAAACTGCTTATCTTCAGGGTACAGAAGAAAAGAAAACCAGAAATTGTCCCCCCACCAACCCTGCCCATCCTGAACCAAATGTATATTTGACTCCTTCCTCTAGTCAATGTTGATTTATGTAAAGTGCAGGTATACTGAGCACGAGATAAATATATAATTGTTTCCTCCACCCCCTTCTTTTTACATGCAACATGTGGATTCAGTGAGCCTAATCAAACCCTCATAACAATGTGATCATACCCTCCATCTTTTTTTTCTTTCCCCTTTCCCCTCCTGCCCACTTTTTCCCCTTTAAATATCAAAGCCCTCAAAAATCCTCTTTGGAAAAAGTATGGGCTACAGATCCTACTCTGGTTTGTGTTTCTTTTTCCTGGGCACATCCTCAACCTCGGCAAAAAAAAAAAAAAAAAAAAAAAAAAAATGAAACCCTCTAAATTTATTGAAATACACCTCAGTCATTTTCTTTGGTTTTACAGGTTATAGGAAGAGATGAAAAATACACTGGAACTAGGTCATTCTATAACTGATAGTAATAAAACACTACAATATTAATAATTATTGCAACTGTGATTCCTATTACATTAATGATGTGTATGTTATCTCAGCTAGCTCCCAGACCAGTTTTGTTAGACACCTACGATTCAAATTTAAGGCCAATGGTAAGGAAGAGTTGCCCATTAACCAGTCTGTATAAGACTACTTCTCAACATTGATCAGTATCATTCACAAGTCACAATGTCATATAATGGGCTTGGAAGAGCCAGTTGAGCAGAAGAAATACTTCAAGAAATCTTCAGAATATGCTGCTTGTTGAAGACTTTATAACATCTTGAATCATGTCAAGAAAAGCTGGTCAGAAATGAGATGAATCATTTTGAGAAAACACTGTGCAGCTTAAGGAGTCAAGGAACTCCTCTTGGCAACTCAGAAATTAGGAGCCTAACCAACACAATATCTTTGTACTCCACATAAAAAGAAACTGATCTCTTTTGGATGTTTATTACTTTGAAAATTAATAAAGGAATGATACTAGAACCTAAAGGACAAATACATCTGCAGTGTTATGAGAAGACACATCACCCAATTCCATGGATTTACTAAGTTATTTGCTATTCCCACTTTTTGCACTTAAAGCATTTGAAATATTTTCACATATGTTTCTTTGTAAAGGACTTGGAGTGTAAAAGAGAGGCCAAGTTATTCCACAATTTTAGGTTTGAAACTAAAGCACTTTTTAGATAGATACAAAAATAGCATGGAACTTACAATGTTATAAATAAATAAACTGCTAAAAATATCCAGCTACTTTTTTTATTACTAACAAAATTCTTGCTTCCAACTCTTCATTGATTGGTCTATACATGTGTTTAGTTATAACTTTTCTTCTAAATACACTTTCATTGTATTTTACTAAAGTTGGAAGTTTGTCATTTAAAAATTACCTTACCAAAATGCTACCATTTTCATGAAGTTTTCTCAACCTCATGAAGTAGTATGTGGTCTTCTAGACCTAAAAGCCTTTTAAATTATGATGCAGCATACCCAGGAATACATATTCATTTATATCTGAAATAAATATTTAAAAAGAAATTGTTGAGAAGCACTGTGATCTTTTTAAATTTCATCTGAAATAGCTGAGGTTTATTAAAATTTATTTAATGACACATTAATTGGTTACAATAAGCAATTTGGAAAAAAAAATAGATTGATGATGCTTTAGAACAGGGACTATCTTGTGGATCCTGAAGCCTTAGGAGCTGTCTGAGGGAGCTGGGGGCTAAAAGTCTCTGTAGGGGTCAGACATTGGAGAGAGAATATGTGTTTCTGAAGAAGATAAATTCCAGGTTCTCACTCTCATTATTGCTGTTTTTTATTATGTATATAGGTCTTCCACATAAAATTTATTTTAAAGAAACATATTATTGGTTTAAAAAGTTTGACAATTACCTCTGTACATTATAATTTCCTTACCTTATAGGTTAAATCCTGTATGACAAAACTACTACTTCTAAAAATACTGTAAATAAAGATTTCCCATATGATGTTTTCATTTCAAGGAATACTCTAGGTACAAGTACAGTAAAACTTGTCTGGGCCCTTAGGGTTTCTTATAATGCAATTTCTCTTACATTTTTGAAATGTAGCATCATTAATTTTGGAATTAATATTACAGGCTTGTGTGAATTTGTTTAAATAATTTGCTTGTATTTTAATCATGAATTGAATGTTAAGTTTTGCTCAGAATTTGCTGAGAATGTAATGCTAAGTTTTGAGTGGTCACTGTTTTTTTTTTTTGGTAAGGGAATAAATTGTACCTTCTCAAGGCCAAGTTACTTTATTTATTGCCTTACTCTTCATGTCTTTTTGTAGAAAGAACGTTTCACTTTAGTCAAAAGGAAAATCAGACTTTATCAGTTTGTCAGAATGGGAGCAGATTGTTCCTAGAGAAATGTGTGATATTTCAAGCACAAAGGTAGCATTCCACAATTTTAAACTAATTAGAAAGAATTGAAAATGGTTATCAGAACTTCCTAAAATCAGTCAGTTTAAGACAGGTACACAAAACCAGTTTATAAAGATGAATCAAGATTATGGTGCAGTTAGGGGAGGGGGAGAAGACTAGGAAGCAAAGAAAGAGAAAATTTGTATTTATTGAATGTTCATTGTGTGTGAAAAATTAAGCTAGGTACATTATACATCTTCATTCAATCTTCCAAATGATTCATGGACTTGGTATAATAATCTCCAATTTATTAATGAAAACCTGAAAGTTAAATAACATATTCAATATCAGGCAGTGGTGAAGCTGGGATTTGAAACTAGGATTATTAGATTTCAAATCCTTGGCCTTTCTGGTGTTCCATTTACATCCCAAGACTGGTCTACTTCTGCCTTAGAGTTGACCTCCTAACTACTACCCAAGCACCAGGTTTTCTCAATGATCATGGTCTGAACATTACACACTGTTCTCCATCAATTCAGTCCTCTGTAGTCACCAATTCCCATGTGGCTCTTCCTCCTCCTTTGGAGATTGTCTCACCCTTCAGACTCTCAGCACTCTTCACCTCACTTTTAGCTTACTTTCTGCTTGGTCCCAGTTTGGCTTTAACTTTTGACTACACAGCATCAAACTACGTTGGGTTAATAAACCACTTAGTTTAAAGCCATATCAGAGGCAAACTTTATAAACCCCCTCCTCCAAGAAAGTCACATCTCCTTAGCTTACACGAGACTCCAAAAGTAGAGACACATGCAGACACATCATCTCACAGTAACCCATGCTCTGGTGAGGAGGCATTAGATCCAGGATTTGAGGATCTATTTGCATGAGAATCAGAGGAGCTGGCTGAGAAGTTCAAACAAGTAGACTATTTGAGGTTGACAATTGGCCTCCACTCTCAGGTGCCTGCAGAGCCAAAAATAACATCTTTTCCTAACCTAAATTGTCTATCAGACAGGGAAGAAGGTCACCCAAAGGGGAGGATGGCTGGGCAGTATTAGCTTGGAGTAAGCATCACTAGTTGGGGCTGAGAGGCTAGTGGGTTCATGAAAGGCAAACAACTCAGAGTGTTTCCTAGCCAGAGGATGAACAGAAAAGGCCAGAATGATTAGTAAACCAATTGAAAAGCTGTAGTGTCTGGTTCTACAGAAAACTGAGGATGTAGGGACACAGTTTTTTTGTGATATGACAACAGAATATAATGCTGTTGAGGAAGAAGGGATTTCTCCTTGTTTTTAAAACCATATGAAATAAAACAATCAAGAATTTTTTTTTCAAGGGAAATATAGATCAAAGGCATAAGAAAGCAAGCTTATCCATGGAGGTCTGTTGTACCTGGAAATCCTACTGATAACCTGGAGAATTCCAGTGTATGGAGTTTCCCAAAAGACTCTTCTCTCTTGTAGATTAAATAAAGACTTGGGGAGGGAAGATGGATTTCTCTAGGCCATGCTAGAATGGCCTGAGGAACACTTTTAAAATTCTTTCCTTTTCTGGATGGCGAACCAGACCCTATGTCTTGTATTTTTTTGCATATTTTCCAGTGCCTGGCTCTGTACATGGAACATTATTGTGCTCTATTAATATTCTTTGAGTGAATGAGTAAAATGATGTTAAATGGGATGATATATGGGAAAGCACTGAAAGGGGTGGGAATTAAAGGCATGAGCTTGGAGCCAGCTGGGTTCAAATCCTGACTACCCCATTTACTAATTGTGTGACTTTTGGCAAGTCATTTAATATTTCTATGTCTGATTTTCTTCCCTTGTATAGCAGAAATAATAGGATCACCATCTCCTAAAATGTTGTGGGTCTTAAATAGGCACAAATATTTAAAACTGTGCCTTGCCCATGGTAAGAGTTCAGTAAAGTTTAGCCATTTTGTACTTTGAAACTATAAACTAACTTGGAAACTATAAACCATACAAGGTTTTTACTATTTTTAAAATGACCAAAATGACCAAGATTGGATTAAAGACTGATGCAATACAGTAAACTCATGGCATTCAAGAGTTTAATACTAAAATTTGGGTTTTTATTATCATTTCTAAAGATTGTAATTTGGAGTATTTATAATTTTACTTAGGCTTGAATTTGAATTGCCAGTACTTTTAGACTTGTATGCAAGATCAGTCTACATTCTGAAGAGTATTCCCAAATATTGCCCCCAACACCTGGCATTTCTTATCTTTACATATGCAATATCTGTTTTATTAATAAGCACTATGAGGACAAGAAGTATGCATGTTTTATTTCCAGAGGCTAATAAAGTAATAGAAACAGGTAAAAATGATGGTGCCTTTACTATGTGCCAGCTACTATGCTGAATTTACATAAATACATAAATTAATATCCTAATTCAATACTTACAATAACCACTTGAAGTTGGCAGTATTATTGTAATAGATTATTATTCTGAAATATTCACCCTTTTAGCCCCACTTACATCCATGTGTGGAAGGTACTTCCCTAACTCTTGATTCTGGTTTTGGCCATGTGACTTGCTTGGGCCAATGGGATGTAGGCAGATATGATGCAAGCAAGAGGCTTGAGAAGTACCTGCCATGGATGGGTTTGCTTTCTTGCACCTTTGACAGCCCTGGTAAAACTAATGCCTAGGATAGTCACAGGTCTCAGGGGAAGGAGAGAGTCCCGTAGAGCAGAGCTAAGCCCCCAGATAAACCAGTCTAGATTAGCCTACCTCCAGGCAAATCCCAGACTCATGGGTAAACCCACCTAAAACCAGCAGAACTTCCCAGCTCCACATTGGCACTGCTTTGTCTGTATCCTGCAAATTTTGATAAGTTGTAATTTTATTTTCATTTAGCTTAAAATATTTTTAAATTTCACTTGTGACTTCCTTGACTCTTGTAGTATTTAGAAGTGTGTTGTGTAATTACAAAATATTTGGGAATTTTCCAGCTATCTTTCTGTTGTTGACTTCAAGTTTAATTTCAATATTGATTCTGAGTGCTCTAAAATCATATTGTATAATTTATATTCTTTTAAACTTGAGGTTGTGTTGAGGTGTGTTATAAGGCCCAGAATGCACACTATCTTGATGAATGTTCCATGTGAGCTTCAAAAAAAACGTGATTTTTGCTGTTGTTGGACATATTCTATAAATGTCAATTAGATCATATTGATTGATAATGCTCTTCAGGTCATTTATATCCTTATTGATTTTCTGTCTGCTTGATTTATTAACTACTGAACAAGGGGTGTTAAAGTCTCCAAATATTATGGCAGTTTGTCGGTTTCTCCTTTCACATCTATCAATTTTGTTTCTCTCCATGTTACTAGGTGTATAGACACTTAGGATTGTTCTATCTTCTTAGAATTAACCCCTTTATCATTACGTATCAGTTATCTTCCAGATCAATTAACAGAAAAATGAAAGATTTTATTTACCTTCACACATTCTTTATTTGATGTTCTTCCTTTCTTCATGTACATTCAAGTTTTATTTTTATTCTCCCTAAAGAACTACCTTTAACATTTCTCACAGTGCAAGTCTGCTGGTAATGACTTCCACCAGTTTTTGTTTGTCTCAGAAAGTCTTTATTTCTCTTTCACATGTGAAGGGTGATGTCACTGTATATTGGATTCTAGGTGGTTGTTTTCTTTCTTTCTTTTAATTATGTCACTTCACTTTGTTATTGTTTGCCTGGTTTTTGATTTTAAGTTTATTACAGTTCTTATTCTTAGTTCTCTATGGTAATGTGCTTCTCTAGTTTCTTTCAATATTCTTCTTTTGTCTTTGGTTATCCACAGTTTGAATATGATATGCCTAGTCCTTGTTTGTTTTGTTATTTACCTTGCTTTGTATTCTCTGAGCTTCCTGAAAAAGTATTTTGTTGTCTGTCATAAATTTGGGAAAATTCTTAACCACTATTACTTTAAATACTCCTTCTGCCCTGTTTTCTCTTTCCTTTCCTTATAATATTCCCGTTATATAAACGCTACACTTTTGAAGTTTTTCCATATGCTTGCATGTTTGTTCTGTTTTTGTTATTCTATTTTATTTTCATTGAATTTCAGTTTTGAGCAGTTTCTATTGATTTATCTTCAAGTCCACTGATTCGCTTATCACTTGTCCTGACTTATGTCCTGTCTACTCTTGAGCCCATCAAAAGTAATCTTCAAGTCTGTTATAGTATTATGGTTTCTGGTCTTTCCTTTTAGATGTTTCTTAGAATTTCCATCTCTATGTTTATATTAATCTATTGTTAATATGGTTAATATAAACCATATTAATATAAACCAAAGTCTTTCATATTGTCTGCTTTTTCTGTTAGAGTCTTTAACATATTAATCACAGTTATTTTTAATTCCTTATCTCATAATTCCAATATCTTCGTCATATCTGAGTTCTGATGCTTGTTTTATCTTTTCATATATTGCTCTTTCTTGCCTGTAGGCATGCCTTGTAATTTTTTTGTTGAAAGCTGGGCATGATGTATCAGGTAACAGAAAGTTGGGTACATAGGCTTTTAAATTCCTCTAGAGTTTTTTTTTTTTGGGGGGGTTGTTTGTTTTGCATTTTTGTTTCTCATCATTACTTTGGACTTTCCCAAGTACTCCTCCATGGAGACAGTCTGTACACCGTCCAGCTCTTTTAGTTGTATTCCACTGTTACCATACTGGAGAACCACTGCTGTACTGGTGAGGGATATAAAAAGGGAAATGTCCTATAATCTGTGAAACAAAAAATAAAACCTAAGCCACTCCAACCAACTAAAGAGATCCTCTCTGGGCCTAGGGGATCCCAGAGAAAACTGAAAAACTAAATTCCTGGCCATGATGGGAAGGGAGGTCAAGAGTGTCTCATTAAATCCCATCTCTTTGGGAGTTTAGGCACAATGACCAGCATTAACATTAAAATAGAGATCATAAGATTGACAGATTCTCTGTGGCAATAAGATGCCAAATTCTAACCTGACTCATGTATAGCATTACATGAAAGATAGCAGACCCTGAAGGAAATAAAAATATTTTATCCTAAAATACATTTTTGACATATTTTGAAACAGCCCTGCAAAGTTATCTTTTATGGGGAAAATTTGCATCAGTAGGCAATCTCCATTAATGCAGCCAGTTCTTTCTCTGATCTAGGAGAGATAAATTGAGTGTCATACCTTTTAATGTCCGAAAGGAGATATTTGCTATCTATTATCTCTGAAGACTGCCACCTATTAGGTTTCATCTACACAGTAACAACCTCGGTCTCCACAAGCCCCCTTATCTTACTCAAGCATTTCTTTCTACTCCAAGTCCTTAGACAAAATTTAACACTTTCAACCAATTAACAACCAGAAAATGTTTAAATCCACCTGTGGCCTTGGTATAGTTTAAATAAATGTCCCTGACAAATCTCATGCTGAATTTTCATCCCCAATGTTGGAGATGGTACCTGGTAAGAATTATTTAGGTCATGGGGCAAATCCCTCATGACTTAGTGCTGTGTATACAATAGAGAATGAATTTGCAGGAGATACATTAAAAAACAACAACAGCAAAAAAGAAAAATGTGTAACACCTCCTACCCCATGCTGTCATTTCCATTCCTGCCCTGTAATGTGACTGCTCCTGATTTGCCTTCCACTATAAGTCAAACCTCCCTGAGGCCTTCTCAGAAGCTAAGCAGATGTTGGCGCCATGCTTTCTGTACAGCCTGTAGAGTTGTGAGCCAGTTAGAATTATTTTCTTCATAAATTACCCAGTCTCAGATATTTCTTTATAGCAATGCAAGAATGGCCTAACACAGAAAACTGGTACCAAGGAGTGGGGGTATTGCTATAAAGATACCTGAAAATGTGGAAGCAGCTTTGGAACTGGGTAAAAGACAGAGATTGGAAGAGTTTGGAGGGCTCGGAAGAAGACAGGAAGATGAAGGAAAGTTTGGAACTTCTCAGTGACTGGTTAAATTGTTGGGACCAAAATGCTAATAGTGATATGGACAATAAAGTCCATGCTGATAAGGTCTGAGATGGAAATTAAGGACTTATTGGAAACTGGAGCAAAGTTCACCCTTGTTATGCCCTAGCAAATAACTTGGCTACATTCTGTTCATGTCCTATGGATCTGTGAAAGTTTGAACTTGAGAGACATGACCTTTCTTTTTCTTTTTGTCTTTTTCTTTTTTTTTTTTTTTTGAGAGTCTTGCTGTTGTTCTCCGGGCTGGAATGCAATGGTGTGACCTTGGCTCACTGCAACCTCCACCTCCTGGGTTCAAGTAATTCTTCTACCTCAGCCTCCTGAGTAGCTGGGATTACAGGCACCTGCCACCACACCCAGCTAATTTTTTATATTTTTAATAAAGACAGGGTTTCACATGTTGGCCAGGTGGGTCTTGAACTCCTGACTTCTTAATCCACCTGCCTCGGCCTCCCAAAGTGCTGGGATTACAGGCGTAAGCTACTATGCCCAGCCTGGAGGAAGAACTTTCTAAGCAGTAACACATTTAAGATGTAAACTGGCTGCTTCTAACAACATATGCTAAGACGCAAGAGCAAAGAAATGACTTGAAGTTGGAAGTTGTATTTAAAAGGAAAGTAGAGCATAAACGTTAGAAAAATGTGCAGCCTTATCATATGACAGAGAAAGAAAGCGTTCTTTTGGGAGACGAATTCACGGAGGCTGTGGAGCAACCATTTGCTAAAAAGATTTGCATAACTAAAAGGGAATCGAATGATAATGTCCAAGACAATGAGTAAAAGGCCCTGAAGGCATTTCAGAGATCTCTGAGGTCGCTAGCCCCTTGCAATAGAGGCCCAGGATGACTGAATGTTTTAAGGGCCAACGCCGGGGCACCACTGCCTTGCAACACCTTAGGAAGCTGCTCCTCACATCATGGCCTCTGCACCTCTGGTTCCAGCCTCTTCTCAAAGGGCACAGCTAACTCAGGCTGCTGTTCTAGAGGAAACAAGGTATAAGCCTTACTGGCACCCATGTGGGTTAGGCCTGTAAGTTCACAGAGTGCATCAGTAAAGGAGGCATGGCATCCTCCACCTAGATTTCAGAGGATACATGAGAAGGCCTGGGCATCCAGGCAGAAGTCTGCTGCCAGGGTGGAGCCCTCACAGAGAACCTATACTAGGACAATGCAGAAGAGAGTTGGAGGTCCCAAACAGATTCCCCACTGGGGCACTGCCTAGTGGAGCTATAAGAAGAGAGATACCATCCTCCATATCCCAGAATGGTAGATACACCAGCAGCTTGCACTCTGTGCCTGGAAAAGTCAGAGGCATTCAACTCCAACCTGGGAGAGAAGCCATGAGAGTTGAACCATGCAAAGCCACAGTAGGTGGAGCTGTCCAAGGCCTTGGGAGCCCACCCCTTGCAACAGTGTGCCCTGAATGTGGGACATGGAGTCATAAAAGATTATTTTGGAGCTGCCCTGATGGGTTTTGAACTTTCATGGGGCCTGTAGCCCCTTTCTTTTGGCTGATTTATTCCTTTTAGAACAGGAATGTTTACCCAATGCCTATACCCCCATTGTATCTTGGAAGTACATAACTTGTTTTTGATTTTATAGGCTCATAGGTGGAAAGCAATTGCCTTGTCTCAGATGAGACTTTGGAATTTTGAGTTAACACAGGATTGAGTTAAGAATAAATTTCAGGGACTATTGGGAAAGCATGAGTGTTTTTGCAATGTGAAGAGGACATAAAATTTGGAGGGCCAGGGGAAGAATGATATAGTTTGAATATATATCCCTGCCAAATCACATGCTGAATTGTAATCCCCAGTGTTGGAAGTGGGGCCTGGTGGGAGGTGTCTGGGTCACTGGGGGGCAGATCCCTCATGGTTTGGTGCTGTCCTTGCAATAGTGGGTGAGTTCTTAGTATATCTGTTTTTCAGAACGTATGTGGCACCTCTCCTGACACTCTTTCTTGTTTCCATTCTCACCATGTGATATGCCTGCTCCCCCTTTATCTTCCACCATGAGTAAAAGTTCCTTCAGGCCTCCCCAGAATTTGAGAAGATGGCAGAACCATGCTTTCTGTATATCCTGCAGAGTTGTGAACCAATTAAACCTCTTTTCTTTATAAATTACCCTGTCTCAGGTCTTTCTTTACAGCTATGCAAGAACGACCTAACACTGACCTGTAAGTGCTCCTCCCAATCCCCCTCCTCACTTCAATATACCCCACATCTTTAGGCTGAACAAATGTATACCTTCCATATGGTGATTTATGATTTTACCTATGATTCCTGTCTCCCTAAAATATATAAACTCAAACTGTAACTGAATTACCTTGGACACACTTTCTCATAAGGCTGTTCCCTGGGCCATGGCCACTAATAATGGCTCAGAATAAACTTTTTTATATATTTCATAGAATTCTTTTTGTCAACAATCTTGCAATTAATATGTCTTTTCGAAATTCTGCGTTCCTAGGCTGCAAACTTCACAGGTATTTCTTAGCTTTTTTTCTCCTTCTAGTGAAAGAGGACTAGAGGGAGCTGGAGTAGGATAACACCCTTCCATGAGGTGGGATAAGGCTCTGGTAAAGTATTTCTTGTGGAGAGGAGGCCTTTGTTATGGAGAATGCTCTGTGCATGTTTCAAAGGGCTGTGCTTTCCCTCCTCCTGCCAGGGCCAGGAAAGGCTGTTTCTCACATCTTCATCATGAGAATCGGAAGGATTTTCTAGAGATAAATCCCATTAAAGTGTGTTCTTCAAGACTTCTGTCACTAGTTATTTGTTTCTCATTCTTATAGTACTCTATACTCAGCCTCCAGCAATTTACCAATTTACCATTTTTTTTTTTTCTACCAGTTTTGGCTTCAGCAGCTACTGCTTCAGATAAACATATTTCAGCAGTGACTCTCAAGATTCACCCATTGGTCTGAATTTTGGGGTGGTGGTTTGCCCTGTGGCCTCAGTTTTCTGACAGATTCAAGAAAATTTGTTTATTTTTAGCTTGTTCAGCTTTTTCTTATTGTAAGAATAAGAGTAATAACTTCTAAGATCTTTACATATTGGAGCTGAAACCAAATATTTATCAAATCATTCTTTAAGTAGGAAATATATTGCTCATGAATTTCATTCTTCCTTGATTTGTTCAATCTCATTCATATATATGTGTGTAT
>NW_012120710.1:5615522-5640500 GCF_000951035.1 Colobus angolensis palliatus | reverse complement strand
TCATCTACATTAGGTATTTCTCCTAATACTATCCCTCCCCAAGCCCCCAACCCCCCGACAGGCCCTGGTGTGTGATGTTCCCCTCCCTGTGTAGTAAACTCCCATTCATAATTGCTACAAAGAGAATAAAATACCTATATACAACTTAAAAGGGATGTGAAGGCCCTGTTCAAGGAGAACTGCAAAGAACTGCTCAAGGAAATAAGAAAGGACACAAACAAATGGAAGAATAGTCCATCCTCAGTAATAGGAAGAATAAATATCCTGAAAATTGACATACTGCCTAAAGGAATATATAGATTCAATGCTATCCTCATCAAGCTACCACTGACTTCACAGTATTAGAATTCACAGAATTAGAAAAAAAACTACTTTAAATTTCATATGGAACCAAAAAAGACACTGTATAGCGAAGACAATCCTAAGCAAAAAGAACAAAGCTGGGGGCATCACACTACCTGACTTCAAACTATACTACAAGGCTATGGTAATGAAAGCAGCATGGTACTGATACCAAAACAGATATATAGACTAATGGAACAGAACAGAGCCCTCAGAAATAATGCCACACATCTACATCTGATCTTTGACAAACCTGACACAATCAAGCAATGAGGAAAGGATTCCCTATTTAATAAATTGTGTTGGGAAAACTGGCTAACCATAGGGAGAAAACTGAAACTGGACCCCTTCCTTACAACTTATACAAAAAATTAACTCAAGATAGATTAAACACTTAAACATAAGACCTAAAATCATAAAAACCCTAGAAGAAAACCTAGGCAATACCATTCAGGATGTAGGCATGGGCAAAAACTTCATGGCTAAAACACCAAAAGCAATGGCAACAAAATCTAAAATAGATAAATGGGATCTAATTAAACTAAAGAGCTTCTCCACAGCAAAAGCAACTATCATCAGAGTGAACAGGCAGCCTACAGAATGGGAGAAAATTTTTGCAATCTGTCCATCTGACAAAGGGCTAATCTCCAGAATCCATAAGGAACTTAAACAAATTTACAAGAAAAAAAAAAACAACCCCATCAAAAAGTGGGTGAAGGATGTGAACAGACACTTCTCAAAAGAAGACATTTGTGCAGCCAACAAACATATGGAAAAAAGCTTATCATTCTTGGTCATTAGAGAAATGCAAATCAAAACCACAATGAGATACTATCTCATGCCAGCTAGAATGGTGATCATTAAAAAGTCAGGAAACAACAGACGCTGGAGAGGATATAGAGAAATAGGAAGGCTTTTACATTGTTGGTGGGAGTGTAAATTAGTTCAACCATTGTGGAAGACATGTGGCAATTCCTCAAGGATCTAGATCCAGAAATATCATTTGACCCAGCAATCCCATTGCTGGGTATATACCCAAAGTATTATAAATTATTCTACTATAAAGACACATGCACATCTATGTTTATTGCAGCACTATTCACAATAGAAAAGACTGGAAATCAACCCAAATGCCCACCAATGATAGACTGGATAAAGAAAATGTGATACATACACACCATGGAATACTATGCAGCCATAAAGGAGGATGAGTTCATGTCCTTTCCAGAAACCATCATTCTCAGCAAACTAACACAGGAACAGAAAACCAAACACAGCATGTTCAGTCTCATTCTAAACAGCAATCCCCAAATGATCTTGACTCATGTATTTTCCAATTTGCAAAAAATCCATTGAAAATCATTATAAGATTTAACAACTTCATAATTGAAAATCAGAAGTTTACATTTATTGAACCTCTGTCTGTGAACTTACCTTCTCTTTGGAGCCTCTCCCATATTTAAAACAGACATCTAAGAATTCAACTGGCTGATAGATTTATACAGTAAAACCAGAGACCTGAGAAAGAAAATACCCAGAGAATAAGTGTCTTGGATCTAATATCTTTAACTAGAAACAAAGACAATATTAGATATGCAATGAACCTATATAATAACTATTATCATAATCACCTAAGCACTTAGGAATGAACACTAATTATGTCATAGATATAGTCATAGGAATGTACTGTTCAAAATATACTTGTTGGATGTTTTAGTATAAATGTGCTGGTAAAATAAACACAAACCACATAGATTTCTTTCACTTATCTATTTTGAAAAATTTGGAGATATTTAAACTTACCCCATTGTTCCTCTTTATCTCCTTGTTGAATTCTCAGTCATGCTGATATGTAAGATAGCTTGAGTAAGCACAAAGAGATCTAGTCCAACTCAGAGTCACTCCTATTTGAAATACAAACATGGAAGTATTCAATTAATGTTGACAGATCTGCTGTTCCAGGAGTTTACTTTAAGTTCTGATTTGGTAGCAGGATTGTCCTGGGAACCCCTGGAGAAATCTGAGATGAGAACAGATTCGGATCACTGTCCGAGCCAGAATCTCTGGGCTGAGCAGACAAGTAAGAACAGAAAAAGGAATAGGTGTTTTCAGTACAAAGAGAATTTTCAATTATGGTGGTGTTGAACAGACTTTCTCTCTTTCAGCTAAGACAGGACAAAAGAGGGTGTTCTTAAGGGGTAGAGGGCTTCCAAGACATACTCTGACAGTTAAGAATGGAGACTGCAATAGATCACAAAGAACTGGAATAGTCTCATTCTTGAAGATTTGGAGGGTGGAGGGAAGTTAGACTGATATCTATGTTTTTGTGACACTTTATGTAAAGTCTAGGTAACTTCTTGGGGTCTTGACTCTGCTAATGCGCATACATCACTCTGCTAATGTGCATACATAACAGTGCTTCTCACTGTTTTTAAACTTCATTTGTGAATCCCAGATCCCACACTTATTAAGTTGGAGTTGTTTAACAAGCTTGAATGATAGTTTTATCTATAGAACGGAGCTAACAGAACATACACCATAAAATACTTCTGAGATCGAAATAATTTCACATATTCAAAGTGCTGAAGATAATGCCTGGTGAATAGAAGGTACTGGAGACAAAATACGTCATTTCCCCCTAAACACAGACACACGCACATACACAAACACATAGTCACACTGGCTGACTAAGAAACAATCCTTGTCCATGACAAAGATTTCAGATAAATAGCATATCACTAATTGTTAGAAAGGGTCCTTTATTTTATTGCAAAATAAATAAAAGTTTACTGGATATGAATTTCCTCATTTGTGGAGAGTGTTGCAATGTCATGACGGCTGAAGCAATGTTTTCACGTATGCACAGTTGTTGGGTAATCACGAAGATACTTAATTATAAACACTAACTCTTCAAAATTCAATGTGGGCAAGATCTTTGTTTTTTACAAAAAACAATTGAGCAATAAGACATAGTATTTTTTAAATGTATAAACTTCTTTGGGGAGATAGGTAATAAAGAAAATAAGAAGATATTTATTTGTGTTAAATGCCATCAGATATAAATAATGTGGGAACTAATTTCACTTGTAACTGTTCATAGTTTACTACATATCCAAGCTAGAAAACAGAAATAAATAATTTGATTATTCCTTTATTTAGGTTTTGTTTATTCGTAAGCATAACATCTTTCTTCATTTTGGTTCTTGAGTTGATGTCAATTGCATATTGTAAATGCTGTAAAATAAACTTTATAAGCCTGAGCTTAAGTTTTTCTTTAGAATTTTTTTTCAGAAACTATAAATGTTGCAACATTTTTGGAACAGCTGCATATCTGACGTCTTATTTTTTCAAGGACACAGCTAAGTTATTAAATAGATTAAACAAAGTCCCAAGAAGACCCTTGAAAGCACACATAATAATAATCTGAGAAAACATCTGAAAGATTCAGTAATTCTGTAGTTATCTATAAAACTACAAGTCAACTAGTATTTGCTCATAAAATTATTTGTTCACTTAAAGTTTAGTCACAGAGTATATTATATTATTACTGGCATTGAAATATAACAAATTTTACAAACAAATCCTTCCATTCATGGAGCTGTTATTTTTTCATTATTTTAACATTCCTACTAGCTAAACTAATTCTGTTGATTCCACTGATTTGAGTGAGGGTAATTTTGCAGTAGCAAGATAAAAATATTATTGTTTGAAACAGAATGGACAGTGATCTGTTATAAGCTAAATGGTGTTTCTCCAAATTTCATATGTTAAAGTCCTAGCCCTTAGTAGCTCAGAATGTGATTGTATTTGGAGACGAAGTCTTCAAAAAAGTTATTAAGTTTAAAGGAGGTGGTTAAGGTAGGCCAGTATCCAATCTGAATGATGTCATAAGAAAAGGAAATTTGGGCATACAGAGAAATACCAGAAACATTAGAACACTCCGAGGAAAGAACAGAGCTAGAAGGTGGCTGTCCACAAGCCAGAAAGAGAGGCCTCAGGAGAAACCAAACTGGCTGACACCTTGATCTTAGCCCTCTAGCCTGCAAAACTGAGAAAAAACCTTTTGTTGTTTAAGCTGCCTAATCTTAGTATTTTGTAATACTAATGTAGTATTTTGTTATGGCAGTTCAAGCAAAGTAATATAGATTTGATCTTTACAATCCCTTAGGAGGAAAGTAAGACTATTCTTTCTTTTTTTTGAAACAGTCTTGTTCTGTTGCCCAGGCTGTGAGTGAAGTGGCATAATCTTGTCTCAGCAACCTCCACCTCCTGGGCTCAAGAGATTCTCCTGCCTTAGCCATCTGAGTACGTGGGATTAGAGGCATGCACTACCACACCTGGTTAATTTTTTATATTTTTAGTATAAATGAAATTTCACCATGTTGGCAGAGCTGGTCTCAAACTCCTGGGCTAAAAATGATCTTCCTATCTTGACCTCCCTAAAGTGCTGGGATTATAGGCATGAACCACTATGTCCAGCCGACTATGTGTATCATGTTGAAGATATGAAAGCATATTTTATAAGGATAAGTTCCTAGAACCAAGGTTGCTGGCTCAAAGATATATTGCTTCTTATATTTAAAATGTGATAATGTTTCCATTTCCTTATCAACCCGAGGGCTATACCATTAAACAGAAATAAAGCACCATTTATATAAAAAAAATTAGTCCTTTGCTTTAGGAATGACTTGTCATTATTTTGTTTGGACTCTGATTTTTTTTATGATACTTTTTTTACACCTCTAACATTTTGTGTGGTTTAATTTATTTGTCTTTTATTTTACAATTTCTGTTTCCTTGTCCACCCTCAAGAAGGCTTTTGCTTAAATATTACCAACAGAAAAAAAAATTCCCTTGCCTTCTCTAATACTTTCATAGCTTCATTTTTATATTTAAATACTTGGTTCATCTAAAATTTGCTTTAGTGCAAAGAGTAAGTAAACAGCTTATTTTTTGTATGCCTATCTCAATTTCTCAACATCATTTATGGAATAATCTATGTTCTTTTTTTTTTTTTTTTTTTTTTGAGGTGAAGTCTTGCTCTGTTGCCCGGCCTGGAGTGCAGTGGCCGGATCTCAGCTCACTGCAGGCTCCGCCTCCCGGGTTTACGCCATTCTCCTGCCTCAGCCTCCCAAGTAGCTGGGACTACACGCGCCCGCCACCTCGCCCGGCTAGTTTTTTGTATTTTTTAGTAGAGACGGGGTTTCACAGTGTTAGCCAGGATGGTCTTGATCTCCTGACCTCGTGATCCGCCCGTCTTGGCCTCCCAAAGTGCTGGGATTACAGGCTTGAGCCACCGCGCCCGGCCTAATCTATGTTCTTATGCACTTATCTGTAATGTTATCTTAGTGTTAAGACTCTATTCTATTGCTTCTTATCTTTTGATTCTGTTTTGCTTTATTGATGTAGTCAGTCTATTTCAAACATTGACCAGTTATTGTTTTGTTATTGTTGTATAAAATCTCAAGCCTTTTGGTAGAGGGAATTTACATTATCATGATGCTGAGTGTTTCTATGCAAGAGTGGAGTATATTTTCTAATAGATTCAAATGTTCTTTTATCTCCCATATTAGCATTTTAATATTTTGTTCATAGGGCTCTTCTTACACATTTCTTATTAAATTTATTCAAAGATATTAAAAATCATTCTGTGATTACTGTTTTCCATTTTATATTCTAATTGGTTATTGATTCTATTTAGGAATGCCATTAAATTGTATATATAATTTTTTTCAGCCATCTTACCAAAATATCTTTTTGATTGTAATAGTTGAGAATAGTAGAAATTGTCTTATTTGTTCTGACAGGAGACTTGAGGCAATGTTAGTATCCATGAACTAAATACTGGTTAATTAACATGGTGCATCAAGCAAGGCAGTAGTCTACAACTCTGGAATAAATGACATAGCCTTGAATGCACTGGCACTGAAAAAATCTACAAATATATAATGTTAGGTTAAAAAAAACCCAAAACTAGTGTTTCCAGTATGGTATGACAGTCCCTTGTTCAAAGCAGCTGTTACCCAGGGGGTCTCAAAGGCGCTAGGCATACAATATCATTTTCATTGTGCTTGGAGACCACAATCCTCAGGAATGGTAGAAAACACAAATGACATTATCAAAAGTCACCTCAGAAAACTGTCTAAAGAGATTCATCTCCCCTGGATTACTTTTCTTTCCATGGCATTAGTATGTGTTAGAAATACCACTTTGAAGCTGGGTTTAAGTTCCTTCAGAATGATGTATAGATGGCCTTTTCTCACCAATGGTTTCTTGCTAAACCAACAAGTCCCTGATTTGATTAGACATGTAACTTCTTTGGCCCATTTCCAACAGGAACTGAAACAACTGTCGGAGGTGCAATCCCATGAACTAGAACCACCTCTACTCAACCCAGGGGACCTAGTACTGGTAAAGGCTCTTCCTTCCTTTTCTCTCTCTATAGGCCTACATTGGGAGGGGCCTTCAACTGTGCTTCTTTCTACTCCTACATCAGTAAAGTTCACTGGAATAGATTCTTGGATTAACTATACTCAAGTAAAGTCTGGGAAACTGATAGAATTACCTCTGTTGACACAGAAGAGCACCCGAAGCAACAGTGTGAAGAAATCGGGGACGTCAAGCTAAAAATCACAAATCATAAGTGTCAATAATTAACCTTCAATGGATATCCTCTTTATAGTCTCACCTATGCTTGCTGTACTCACCTTTGTTCTGTTCCTCACCATAAGGCATCTTTGCCAAGGACCCCTTAATACTGAATGTCCCTGCGATTATCTACCCTCCTAAACAGCTATCTCTCCTCTAAAGTTTAATTGCCTTCCCCCATACAAGATTTAATTTCCTTCACTGGGGTGAACTATCTGTGGCCACCACATTGTTTTCAGAATGATTAGTCTATTTTACTTCTTATTTCTATTATCGTTGTCAATAGAGCTTTTCCTTTTAGCTCCTCTTTGTATACTACACATATTTGGCCCATGCATATTTAACCTCCTTGTAAAATGTGTTTATTTTCACCTAGAGACCCATCAAACTCCAATGGTCATGCAAATGGAGCCACTGGCAATGGTTCCCATTACCTGGGAAACACTTAGGCCTCTGAGAGACCTGACTGCCATTTTCACAAAACAATGCACCCTGTCAGCATGAAGCAGTTAAGAGCCGTTACTGTCTGTATCCTAACAGCAGTTAGATGTACCTCTTCAGAGAGGGGATTGATAGCAAAAAGGCAGACAAATTCCTAGGCAGATAGGGACAGGTTCCCGGTGAAGGCCCACCTTCAAGCCATAGACAGCCTGAAGCCTGAAAACCCAGCTACCAGTTCTGGGTAGAGTCCACGACCAGAGTGAGAATACCCTCAACGCATTTTAATCGGTCCAATGGTGCTTTTTCCATGCCTCCCCATGGACCAGTCAGAATGCACTCCCCTCTTCTGAGCCAATGAAAACCCTGAACTCAGCCATACATTGGATTACTCACTTTCTGGGCCCCTTCTCACGCAGATGACTCCTCTCCCTTGGGTCCCCTCTCCACTGACAGCTTTCCTTCTGTTGCTCAATAAAACTCTCCACGCTGCTTACTCTCCAGTGTCTGCGTACCTAATTCCTCTTGGTTGCAGGACAAGAATCCAGAACTCACTGCCCTGTTGGCAGCGGGCATAAATGAGATACAACACAAATGAACTGCAAAACGAACGATCTGTAACACACCCCCGTTTGCCATGTTGCAAGCGGCAGGAACGAGAGAGGGAGCTGTAACACTTCTTTGTGGCCCAGACCTCAGGACTCCCCGGGTAAGAGCCATAACACCCCTTGGAGCTCCGCAGTTGCTTGCCACTCCGAGTTTTTGGGCACCACCACGTCCCCCTCATCCAGACACCGGTGCCCAAGGTGGAAGCCAGTTGCGACATGCCTGGACCAATCACAGGCTGAGTGCAGAGCTGCAGTGGGAGCAGGTTCTGGGCCAGTAGCGCTAGCTGAGTGGAGCCCACTGAGTTGAGTGGGCAGAGCAAGCCCTGTGGTCATGAGCGAAGCCGGGGCAGAGGCGCCACTGGCTATGGAGATTTCCAGCTGGCAAAGTACCCCCAAAAAACTCCTGTAACACAGTAACCGCTCCCTTCTGTTGGTGGAGACACAGGGAAGAAAAGAAGCTGCTTGAGTGCCAATCCCTCCGCATGCTGAACAACAGAACCCGTGTCACTAGTTTATGTGTAGAAAATCTCTGAAGTGGCACACAATAATTTTTACCTCTGAAAAGTAGAACTAGTGGTTAGGGAACAATAATGGAAGGAAGTACTACTATTCTCTGAATACCCTTTTTATTAATCTTTATATCATGTTCATATACGATCTATTACAAGGTAACTGTTTTTTTCTTTTTTGAGACAGAGTCTCACTCTGTCACCCAGGCTGGAGTGCAGTGACAAGATTTCAGCCCACTGCAACCTCCACCTCCCGGGTTCAAGTGATTCTTGTGCCTCTGCCTCTCAAGTAGCCAGGATTACAGATGTGCACCACCACACCTGGATAATTTTCATATGTTTAGTAGAGATGAGCTCTTGCCATGTTGGCCAGGCTCGTCTCAAACTCCTAGGCTAAAGTGATCTACCTGCCTCAGCCTCCCAAAGTGCTTGGATTACAGATGTAAGCCACTGTGCCGGGCTGTTTTCTCAGAAGCTTAACAGGCATACAATTTTGAAAATTAAGCTTAATAATAATATTCTAACTTTACCTAAACTCCAAGCATTTTATATATCTGTACTTATTAAATACATGTATTGGACTGGTTCTAAAAGAGGAAAAGTGAGCAATAAAGTAGCATTTTATCTTGGAAATACGAATATAAAGTAAATATATAGTATATAAATATATAAATTATTATATAGAGTAAAATATATATTACTATATATAATACATAGATAAGTGACAAATGAGTCATGATAAATTTAAAAAGAACTAAAATTTTCATCTTGCTATACACAGAATCTTTAAAAAAATAAAATAAATCAACTTTTTTTTGTATGAATGGAAAACCTAAAGCAAAAATAACTTGTGGTAAAGATCTCTCTGTATGAAAATATTACTTTTAAAATTATGTATTTCAAAGAGAAATATAGACTAAATAAGAATGGGGAAAAGACTTGGAATAAACATTTGCAACACAAATGTTAAAGCGTTAATATTTGAAGTGTTTTCGATTTTTTAAATCTAAATAAAAAATTGTTCAACCTAATAGATAAATAAGCTATGAAGATGAACTGACATTTTATAAAACTAGAATGACTAACGTCCCATAAACAAAGGAAAATACTCAATCTTACTTGAAATAGAAGATGCAGTTAATTTTATTCCAATCTGAGATGATAGTTTTACTTGTCTTTGTTCATTATGTAACCTTGCAACATAGATATAAGAAATAATTATCATAAATGTTTCAATTTTATGATCAATATTTTTCATGGCAGTTTTAAGAGACAGGCAGCTATACTTGGGTATTTCTAGGTGAATGTCCTCCATTTTGCAATATTCACCTTAAAATCATTACAGTGCTTGGTTATGTTAATATGTTTCTATTTAATCCAAGTGTAATCTGCATTTTATAGGCCTTAACAACTTTTGAGTCACAATAACAGAAATATCTCCTGTCTTTTGCTCTTGACTGTGTAGTCACCTAAAGTTTTTCTTCCCCTTTTTCCTCCCAGCTTTCTCTCTCCCTCCCTTCCTTTCTTTACTCTTACTTTTTTTTTTTTTGGATAAATTTTTAAAACTTAGAACAGTCCAAAGATGTATCTACTCAATATTTATATACCCACCTTGTAAATTGTAAATTTTCAATATTTGCTTCCAGTCCTTTTTAAAGTATGAAATTAGATAATACAGATGGAATACCTAAACTTACATAGTATTTCTTTCTTACTATACTCTGTTCAATGTGCTTTCCATATATTCCTCATAACTCCATATGTAACTAGTATATTAAGTCACCTATTAGCTAATCCTCATAATAATATTATGAGTTAGCTTCTACTATTATCCCCATTTTATGAATGAAGAAACTTAGGTGAAGAGAGCTCACATAATTTTTCCAAGGTTCATGTATTGTAAATGGTAGCACCAAAAACCCAAGCTTGGTAGCACTGGAGTCCCTGCTTTTAGTTTCTCTCCTATTTTAAAAGTAATACATAGTACTTCTCCTTAAGACATAAATATTTAGTTATATTAATAGCCAACTATATCTTTTACAGTCATTCTTAGTTTTTGTAAGTTTGTAACATGGTCTCTTTTTAGTCAATATCTTGGTTTATTTGAACAAGACAACAATTTAGCACACTGTAACGCCTTTCTAAATTCTCTCTCAAATCTTCCTTTATTATTGTTGTCTAGTGTTTAAGTTTCACATTGTTAATTTGTAAATGTTGTCACAAATTAATTTTAATTTCTACTCAATTTTTATTTTGGGTACTTTACAAACATGCGTCTCTGACTTCCTTGCTCATCACTGATACTTGCATGGTATTTTTTTTCTCCTGGGTTCTTGTTTCATCTTGCTGAAATATATTCATTGGCAGTCTTTTCAGTATCGTTTAGAGGTGATATGGTTTGTCTCTGTCTCCCTACCCAAATCTCATGTTGAATTGTAATTCCCAAGGTTGGGGGAAGGACCTGGTGGCGGGTGATTGGATCATGGAGGTGGACTTCTCCCTTGCTGTTCTCATGATAGTGAGTGAATTCTCATGGGATCTGGTGGTTTAAAAGTGAGTGGCACTCCCCCTTCTCTCTCTCTCTCATGCCACCATGTGAAGAAATGCTTGCTTCCCCTTCACCCTTCCACCATGATTGTAACTTTCCTGAGGCCTCTCCAGATATGCCTCTTGTACAGCCTATGAAACTGTATCTGACAAAGGGCTAATATCCAGAATCTACAAAGAACTCAAACAAATTTACAAGAAAAAAACAAACAACCCCATCAAAAAGTGGGCAAAGGATATGAACAGACATTTTTCAAAAGAAGACATTCATACAGCCAACAGACACATGAAAAAATGCTCATCATCACTCGCCATCAGAGAAATGCAAATCAAAACCACAATGACATACCATCTCACACCAGTTAGAATGGCAATCATTAAAAAGTCAGGAAACAACAGGTGCTGGAGAGGATGTGGAGAAATAGGAACACTTTTACACTGTTGGTGGGATTGTAAACTAGTTCAACCATTATGGAAAACAGTATGGCGATTCCTCAAGGATCTAGAACTAGATGTACCATATGACCCAGCCATCCCACTACTGGGTATATACCCAAAGGATTATAAATCATGCTGCTATAAAGACACATGCACACGTATGTTTATTGCGGCACTATTCACAATAGCAAAGACTTGGAATCAACCCAAATGTCCATCTGTGACAGACTGGATTAAGAAAATGTGGCACATATACACCATGGAATACTATGCAGCCATAAGAAAGGATGAGTTTGCGTCCTTTGTAGGGACATGGATGCAGCTGGAAACCATCATTCTTAGCAAACTATCACAAGAACAGAAAACCAAACACCGCATGTTCTCACTCATAGGTGGGAACTGAACAATGACATCACTTGGACTCGGGAAGGGGAACATCACACATCGGGGCCTATCATGGGGAGGGGGGAAGGGGGAGGGATTGCATTGGGAGTTATACCTGATATAAATGACGAATTGATGGGTGCTGACGAGTTGATGGGTGCAGCACACCAACATGGCACAAATATACATATGTAACAAACCTGCACGTTATGCACATGTACCCTAGAACTTAAAGTATAATAAAAAAAAATAAAAAATAAAAATAAAAAAAAAATCTCTTTTCTTTACAAGTTACCCAGTTTCAGGTAATTCTTTACACCAGAGTGAGAATGAACCAATACAAGAGATATTAAACTCTTAGTCTTTTGTAGATACAGAATAGTATAAGCTCTATGTTCTTCAACTTAGATTTTGCTGGGAAAGACAATAGGAGTTTATAAGCCCTAAGGATGAGCTGAATGAGGAAACTTGAAAAATATTAGAAGAAAACTACCGTTAGTCTTTGTAAAGGTAAACCTTTGATTAAAACATAGATTATATAGATTAAAGAAAGAAAGTAAGCAAACATTAACTGGTGAATTATTACAAAATTACATTAGATTTATTGTTTATTTTCTCGGACAGAATCTCACTGTGTCACTGCAGTGGGATAATTTAGGAATAGAGAGACTGAGGGGTCGAAGAGGATGTGTATTATTTATTATTTAGGTGCACTGGCTCAGTCAGATTAACATCCAAAAAGACTGAGCCCCGAACATAGAGCCAGGTTATCTTTTAAGCATTTCATGGGGCAGGGGGAGATCTGTGCAGGGGGAAGCATATTACACAAGTGAGAAAAAAAGATTGTTATTCAACTGAGACATGCATCACATTATTTTTTACTTTTCAAGGAAAAACATGTTTTACGACTTGAGTTTACCTGCCTAGTAACCTTGCAGCTGCACAGCTAGAGAAACAGGGTCTTCACAATATCTGGGAAAGAGAGAGAGATAAGGCTCAATAGCCACAGACAAAAAAACAGGCAGTTAATTTTTAAAGAACTCCACCTCTTTTTCTTTCTCAGGGGGAATTTTTTTTTTTACATACAACTGAGTTTTTGCTTACACATTCTTTAATTTCTTTTAATTCCTGTTTCATCACCAGGCTGGAGTGTAGTGGTGCAATCACAGTTCACTGCAGCCTTGACCTGGGATCAAGCCAGCCCCCATCTCACCCTTTCAGTAGCTGGGACCACAGGTGCATGCCACCACACTCAGCTAATTTATTTAAAACAATTTTTTTTTTTTTTTTTTTTTTTAGAGATGAGGTCTCCCTTTGTTGCCCAGCTGGTCTGAAATTCCTGGTTTCAAGTGATCCTCACGCCTCAGCCTCCTAAAGAGCTGAAGTCATAAGCATGAACCATTGTGGTAAGTCTTTGTTTTTTATATTATCATCATAAAGTTAAGTTTCTCTTTACATATGCTTGCTAAGAAGAATAAAATAATTTATAAATTTGGTTGATTTATAATCCTGAGTCACAAAATGTTTGTTTAAAAAATTATGTTTGTTAAAATATTTTCCTAGAAAAATTAATTTAAACTCGTAAACTTTGTCTGTCATTGAAAAAATGTGAAATTAACTCATTGTATAGGCCATGGTTGAATTTTTGTAACTTCAGTTATACATAAGTGGTTTGAGTTCACTTGTTAGAAATATCAAGATCCTTTGTGGCTGTGGCTGAATGTCTATTTTTTTGTTCTGACTATTAAAGGTGGTACAATTCTATGTTAACAGGGATTTCCCCAGAGTATTTTGAATACTTCATTCCGTTATATTATGGCATCTACTTTCACTGATAAGAAATCTACTGTCATTATAATTAACTGATTTTCTTTTTTAGTAATATTTCTTTTTGTGTGTATGGCTTTGAAGTTTTTAAACTATATTTCTTAAACTAAGTTTTAGTACTATGAATACAATTTCAATTTAAAGATTTACATCCTGCTTTCATTCTGAAGGTTCTCAGCCATAATCTCTTAGATATTTCCTCTAACCTAGCTTTTCCTTCTGAAACTCTTGTTGGGTTTTTTGTTTTGTTTTTTAATTTTCATGTTTTACATCTCTTTACTTTGTGACACATTCTAGCTGATTTCTTCAGATCATCTTCCATATTTCTAATCTTCTCTTCAGCTGTGCCAACTCTAGTACTTATTCTACTTACAAGATATGTTTTTAAATCCTGAAGATTGTATTTTTCAACTGTAGGATTTTTACTTGCCTATTTTATCCATATAATGCTCTTACCTTATGGGATGATTCCTTTCTTGTCTCCGAACATTTTAAGCTCCACTTTTCAGAAGGTCAGTTAGATCATAATTTCTCTAATTACTTAGGTATGAATTCCACACTAGTTGGATCTATGGACACTCTCTCCTCTGAAATTATTTGTGTGTTTTTTGTAATTTTTATTCATGAGGTCACCTTAAGTTGGAAATGTGTTCTCTGGAAGGTCACCACATACTATTTGCTATAGAACTTCTCAATAAGACTACGTATAACTCTGCTTAGGTGCAGTGAGGGACACTAGTTCTGACTCTTTCTTTTATTTTACACTGACATACGCACTTCTTTTACACTGTGTTTTACATTTGTAAAAAATACGTATATTTTACACTGCCATACACAGTTCTTTTATTTTACTATGCCATATGAATACTGTGATTTCAGGCCCCTGCTTCTTCTTGGTAGATACTCAAGTTCTGATTTTTGGAGTTGACTCTGTTTCTACCCACAGCCTGTGCAATTTTTGCCATTTATTGAAATCTTGACTGTCCAGTGCAGATTTTCTGATCTTTGATCTTAAATAGAATAGAAATTTCCTGGCTCAGGGCTTCATCTTCTCATGAGATCATAACCATTCTAAGGCATTTTAAGGCTAACCATGCCCTGAGGCATCTATCTAATACAATCCCAACCACAAATCCTTTTCCCACATGATGGCTTCAACTTCGGCTCTATGACTCTAGAATCATTCTCTTTTTGACACCTAGAGATTTCTATTTCTGTCCTTTGAGTTCAGTCACCTAGTAGCAACTTCTGACACTCAAATAGTTTTCCAGGTTAAAATGTATGCAGGAAAATATTATAACTATGATGATATCAAAAACCACAGAAAAAGAACTTTACACAATTATGTTATGAATCCCAATGATGGCATCAGCTTCTATTGCTCTGCTAACTAAAAAAAAAAAATACAGCAAGTCTGTAATACATCGTTTTGCTGTGATAGAGTTGTGTTAGTGTTAAATGAACATTCCTGCTGAAGTGGTATTGTTGAAGTTCAAGCTGTCTCATTTTATACTCCAAGGTTTTCAATAGAGCTGATATTTGAATAGCCATCTGTAATTTTGAAAAGATGCTGTTTGAATCACATAATAGGCAGTGAACAGCAAATTGTCAAAATGAGTATGCTGAAGAGAAAGAAAGGATAGCATTTTACTAGTGCCAGCACAGAAACAGGAGTTGGCATCATTTGACATTTCAGAACATTTTCAGACATATCCTAACAGGGAACGTTTTCTTTCTCATATATTTCGTGAGAATGACTCTCATTTTTGTGTGGCAGTCTCTCATTAATAAAAACATAAAGAACTTTACAGGGATGACACACAGGAAAAGCCATGACACATAACTTTAGCTGGAATCATTTTTCGTGCTTCCTGTTTTATTCACGCTGCTCTTCAACAAGCTATAACAAATTTCCTACATAAGTTTGAAGCCAAAAATTTGTATGGCTAAATTGTACATCAACAGTCTATCCACATACTTCGAATAGGATGTTTTGAAAGCAATCTGTTAGAAAATCTCTGGTGCTCAATATTTCAGATTTTTTTCCATCTTTTGAAAGCATAAAGTTTTAAAAATTGCAGAGTTAGGAGTAATCATCTCCTTACAAAGAAAGTCATTATTTTGTTTGCTTTTCATTTCTACCATCAAAGATCTTCAACAGGGTGTGCCTATGACTAATTGGGATAAGAAAGATATATACTATTATTGAAAATATAGACTCCTAGGCACTGCTTACTGGAATTCTGATTTTCTTTATTTCTATTAAGGCCTGAAAATTTTTATTTTAATAAACACCAACCGTACATGATTACTTTTTTTTTTCTTTTTTTTTTTTGAGATGGAGTTTTGCTGTGTCGCCCAGGCTGGAGTGCAGTGGCGCGATCTCGGCTCACTGCAAGCTCCGCCTCCCGGGTTCACGCCATTCTCCCGCCTCAGCCTCCGAGTAGCTGGGACTACAGGCGCCCGCCACCTCGCCCGGCTAGTTTTTTGTATTTTTAGTAGAGACGGGGTTTCACCATGTTAGCCAGGATGGTCTTGATCTCCTGACCTCGTGATCCACCCGTCTCGGCCTCCCAAAGTGCTGGGATTACAGGCTTGAGCCACCGCGCCCGGCCCATGATTACTTTTCATGTTAAATATTGAGAGCCATTGATGTGAGGCTGCATGAAAGAGCATGGCAGTCAACACACCAAGAAAGGTATCCAGAGTACGCAATTCTGCAGAGGCTCGTCATTCCTTTATTTCAAGGCCACATTCATTTGTAGAACAACTGATACTTAGAATTCAGTGAACAGTTTTATTCTTGCTACACATAGCGAAAGCAAGTGAAATTTAACATATGTCATGTGTCTGGGGGTGGTGGCTCACACCTCTAATCCCAGTACTTTATGAGGCCAGGGTGGGAGAATCACATGAGCCCAGGAGTTCAAGACCAGTGTGGGCAATATAGGGAGACCCCATCCCTACAGAAAATTTAGAAAGTTACCAGGCATGATGACATATGCCTGTGGTCCCAGCTACATGGGAGGTTGAGGCAAGAAAATTGCTTGAACCCTAGAGGTCGAGGCTGCAGTGAACTGTGATCATGCCACTGCACTTCAGCCTGGGTAACAGAGAGAGATCCTGTCTCTTAAAAAAAGAAAGTGTGTAAGTGTGTGTATACACATTTTATGAGATATATATATAGATATACACACACGTATCTTTATATATTATATATATATATATATATAAAATGGAATTTGAAATTTATAAACTGGATCCACAGAATTTCATTAAGAAAAGTCCAGGAACGCAGGCAGTTTTTCAAGGAGAGATGGCAACATAGAGGTGATTGAAATATAAATGAATTTAAAGAGTTTAGGACTACTGAGAGGTTTCATTATAAAGTAACCCTAAAATATCTGATGAGAATTGCTTACAATTTTCTCATGAATTGGCTAAGAAATACAAAAATTACTAGGGTTTGTAATTTAAGTAATCTGGTTACTAGTGTATCACTGGTAGAAGTAATCCTAAAATGAATGGTTAAAAGTACGTACAGTTAAATTCATCATTTACAAAAGTATTCACATTAGTTGCCTGAGCATTGTCTTAAACATGTTATTTGTTTTAGCCAACTTTTAAGCATCATTTTAAAATAAGCCATGGATTAACTGTCACTTTGTAGTTTTATTGTTTAATTTTTTTGTTGTGATGCTACTACTTTTTAATTATTATTGTTCATATAGAAAATAATTATTCAGTTTTTGATTTGAAGACTGATGAGTACCTATGCTCTTCAATACCAGCATATAAGTACAATTTTTCAAAATCTTACTTTATTACATGTTAATTTATTCTTATTTTATTACAGATTTCTCTAAAATAGGACAAACTACTGTAATTTTTGATTGGCTTATTTTAATTTTAACATTTATGCCAATCCATTTAGACACATTGAGAAAACTATCAAGCAAAATCTTTAAAGTAAGGTCTTAGAGTCCAATTACAATGCACAATAGCTTTGATGTGGGCTATCCCATCAGAAACCTTTGTGCCATAAATTTTACCTATACGTCTAAATACTGTATCATTTCCTCAATCAATTCCAAGAATACCAAAAATTCACTTGTCTGCTTTAAAATATCTTCAGTTGTTTTACATAAAATGCTTAACAAATCTAGGTCATCACAGACACCATCCTTATAAAAAAGGCAAATTTAATAACTACATAAAAGGCAATAACTAAATTATTGGCTCCCATTCAATTTTAAGGTTAAACAAATTTAGATTAAACTCAATCTTTCAATTATTCATTTAATATTCAAATGAGAGTTCTATAAAGTCACCTTCTTCAGCTTGATTTCAGCTTCTGGTCATATGATAAAGGTGGGATCTCATAAAATATTCTCCAGTTAGATCCACTTTGCTATCCAAGGTGATTCTTACATTGACATTGAAAGAGGCTTTACGCCATTTTCAGTTTGGTCCTCTAATGGAGAATTGGATTCTCCATTCTACCTAGTTACTTCTCTTTTTGAAGTTGCAAAATAGACATGAGTTTCTTTCCAATGTGGCTGGTAGTTTTTAAATACACAGTGAGCCTGATGACTTTTATGAATTTATTTATTGGATATTCTCACTAAAGAAACGTCAAGATTTTGGGTCATTTGCTTCACAGCAATAAACTGATCTTTAATTAATTATCTCACTATTTTTAAAAATTTATAAATCTGCTGCTGCTTGCCACTACTGATTCACCAGTTGTGGTTAAAAGCCCGCCTTAACTGCTTCATTTTCAAGTTCAGTGCAGTAATGGGCAATTACTTTTTTTCAACATGCCTCATGATTTCAAGTTTTTCCGAATTTTTCTCATCTTAAATACTCTCTGTATAAGATTATAAACCAAATTTCTTGTTTTAAGTAAGTAAGAATGATGATGTTTTAGAAAAACAGAATTTTCAGTTTATTTGTTATCTAGAGACTTGTTGCAGAACGTTGGAACTCTTTTTGCTACGCATTCTACACGCAAAGTAAGAAAACTATTTGTTATTTACACAAGCCTGGAATATGGTAAAACTGATTTGTAGGAACCAGTGGTTTTATGTAATCAAAAATTAAAAATTGCTACTGATTTAGAAGGTTACAAACTAATGTTTGAAAAAAATCTTTCTGTAAAGGACTCATGGATGCATCTAGAAAGCATACTTTATAAACAGCATAACCGTATGGGTTACTAACTGCAATGTTAATATCCAGATCCTTTAAACGTGAAAAAAAAGTGCCATATTTTTTGTTATTCATTTTATGTGCAAATTTTTTAGTCTTTGAGCTTTTCATTTAAAAAATGAGTTGGGCTTATATGAAAATGCGAGACTGCATATACGTATTAAAGAACCTTTAAGGAGCAAAAATTACAGAACTTTCTACTTTAATCTTTGAGTAAACATGATAGCCTAGGAATGTGGTTAATGTTTAAGATAATGATGAACCCTAATGGCTAATTTATCTAAAGAAGTCCAAACCCATAGCTGGAAATTCAAAACATGGCTCAAATCAGGGAATCAGGGGCTCAAACAATGTTGTTAGGAACCTGATTATCTTCCCTGCTTCTCACTGCTTCTCTCTGTGGTAGTTTCATTCTCAGGTAGCCTATTGTTCTGTAGTAGCACTGATGGACTTTAGCAAATCTAATATGTGATTCTGCTGATTTAACAATGCAATCTGAAAGAGAGAACTCCCCATCACTTCCCAGAGAGAGTATCAATAAAAGTCCTAGGTCTGATTTTCATTGATCTAGCTTAGGTGGAATGCATGCCACTCAGTTAATGATAGCAATACCTGTGGGCTGGGGGAAGTTCCCAAATGTTGGTGGGACCTTGAACCCAGCTGGTGCTCAGGTTCTTGACACCTTCACAAGAAAACATTCAAGGATGAGTTAGAAAATAGGGGAAGTATGGAGATTTATTTCAAAATGAAAAGTATACACTCAAGAAAGGGGAGTGTGGGTGTACTCAGAGTTGTATAGTGAAATTTGAGACTTCTGCCTTTATGGGTTTCTTTAACCAAGGAACAGAATATTCATGTATGTTCCTTGAAAAAGGTGAAGATTTATCTGAACTTTGTTGCCACCCATTTTTACACCAAATAGGTGTGTTCCTGGAACTGTCGTGGCACCTGTGGGTGTGTGATTTAGTATGTTAATGAGCATATAATGAGGTCCCAGGTAAAAGCAAGGTCAAATTCACCACGTTGTGTCAAGTTTTTCTTAGGCAGCTTGGACCACACCCTTTTTTTCAGGGTCTTATCAACCCCTAGCCTCTGCAGCTATTTCCACAGTTTCTTTTTGCTAGCTATGTAAAACTGCTGCCTGGAATTTTCTATTCTCTTGGACCATCCTGTATTGTTCCTGTCTCCATAGCAGTAGTACTGGAGGTAATGGAATGCTTTGATCACTTCTGGAATTAGAATTGAGGGATGCACAACTAAACCAGGTACAATGAAGGTGAAGGAGAATGGTACTCCACAGCAAAATTGGTGTGGTTTTTGGAAGGGACATGGATGCTGGGAAGGCACAAAAACAAACAAAAAACTTCTAATTTTTACAACATGCAAATACAAACCACTGGAAGATAAATAGATTCTAATTAGGTTTAAGGAGCAGCTGAAGGTATGCTCACCTATCAGAAGCTCTCTAGTTCCTCAAGCAAATGGACTTCAGTCTACCTAAAGCACCGGTTTGCAGATGCACGTGTTTGCTCAGCCTACCTAGACAGGCCTAACCCCTGACAGTAATGTGTTAGACTCAAACTGGGGACCCTAATACTTGTATATACCAAGTTTGACTCTCTTATTTCTTATAGATTTCCTTTGTTTAATGGTTCCATTTTTTAATCAAATGTTTCATCAATTCTTAAGCAATTTCTTGCTGTAAGATCTGCAGTTTGGGCTGACATACTGCTTAATATAGACTGCTGAAGGAAGCAAAACCGTTTTTCTTCCACGCCATTTAAACACTTTTAAATAAAAGTAACGGTTTGTTCAGAGGGTAAAACAGAGGAGAATAAGCCTTGAGGAAAATAAGAAGAATTGGAGCTATTCATATTAGTACAGGAAGTTGATAATGTTAGGATGAAAAACATCTTTGAATGTTAGTTGATTTAAGAAGGAAAATATAGTCATAAAGGTTTCTATTCATTTATAGCTTGACAAAAAGTACAAGTGATATGATAAGAACTTGAATCCACAGTAATATGGGGCTTTGGAATTTTGTCCTTGACACTTGTTAAATTTAGGTGGAGAAATGAGGGTTATGATAACCCCCAGGTCCCAAGGTCTTGAGTGCCTAATATCAGAATATTTCAAATATTTAATAATTATGATGAAGGTTTAGGCTGAGATACAAGGCTTATGTTAATTTCAAGGTACAATCAACTCTGTTTTAATGCTTGTTTTAAAGCGTGAGTTTTTTTCAACATAAAAAATAATTTGTACATAACAGGAACTTTGTGTTTGCTTAGGTATAATTTCACCAGAGAGAAATGCTAGATGATAAGGAAACCTGTTGAGCAGAGCAGCATAGGAGAGAGCACACACGTGTGTGATTCTCAAATATCTACCCGCGATCTTGGCTCATGTTTGAGTTATAAACCACACTCAACCACATCTGCTGTTATAACTTTCCACCCAATTTTAAAAACCCCTCCTCCATCACTTGATAATAATTCACAAGCTAAACCCTGCCAATACCCACTTCCACAAGCAAACCGCAGGTCTTTTTAAAGATAACGTACCATGTTTATTGTACTGTTTATGTATATTTTAACCACCCAAAATGTATAAAACTGTGTTACCATTTTTAGAGTTTTTTTTTTTTTTTAAATATGTTACTGATGAAGCTTTTTGAGTATTGTTTCTCAAACCCCCATTTCTGAATGAGTCCTGTGGGATATCCTGCTCAATTTTTTAGTGTAGTGATTTTTAGGAACATATGTCACCTTGTGACAAAACTTACCATGTTGAGTGTCAATAAGGGTTTCAATGGAGTTTTAGATGCTTTATAATTATAATAATATTTATTGAATGAGTGCTATGTTCTATGAATTTTACCTGTATTAGCTATCTGATTTAACTTAATCCTAAAATGACCCTGTGGGTGTGATTATTTTCCCCATTTTATAATGGAGGCAACTATGAATTAGAGGGATAATTTATTCTAAACCACAAAGCTAATAAACAGCTGGAATTCGAAACTCAGGTCTCTGGGAATGCAGATCCCACTTCAAACAACACTGGGCAAACTCAACTATGGTCAAACTGTGCTAAGTGCAGCAGGACTTGTATTCAGAGAGACCAGCAGCCATGTGCTCACCTGCCTGTCACTAATTAAGACCATAAAGCCTGGGAACTGGACAGCCTTGCAGCCAAATCTAGGTTCCACCACTTACTGGGTGCATATCATTGAACAAGTTGCTTAAACTTTCTGAATTTCAGTGTCCTAATGTGAAAAATGGAATTCGATTGTAATAAAATAGCTAACATTCATTGATCACTTATTATTAACCTCAAAACAATCTATGATATAAATATTGTCCCATTTCTACAAATGACAAAACTTGGGCTTAGAAAAGTAAAAAAAAAAAAAAAGAAAAAAACTTGATTAAGGTAGCACAGTCAGTAGGAGTGAAGCTAGATTTCAACCTGTCTGTTAAACTCCAGACACTTGTCTTCTTAACCACTGTTGAACACAACCCCTAATAAAACCTTTCTCCTGGATGTCTCTGAGGATTGAGGGAGATACTATCTGCAAATTACTTAGCACTGTGCCCAGTCTATGATGTGAATTTAATAAATGAAGTTCATTGTTATTATTACAAATGGAACTTAGCCAAGATCATAAGTAATTATAATACAAGGCAGAACGTAAGTATTTGAAAAGTACAAAAAAAAAAAAAAAGGAGAAAGATGTCAAGGAAATTCAAAAGAAGGAGAAATGACATATGTAAATACCATCATTCTTTAAGGAGGGGGCAGCATTTGAAAAAAAAAAAAAATATGATCTTGGCAGACAGAGGTGAGGGAGGATAATACACGTGGCAGGAACAGTAGAGACCGTAAAACACAGAGATGGATTGTGTGGCTTATTTGCAGAGCATAGAGCAGCGGTAGGCCACAGCTGATAATATGCATAGGGCGAGGGGGGATGAGAAAGACAGACCACCCGAGCCTCCCTGGAGAGGGCTTCACACTGCAGGCTGAGCAGTCCTTACTAGACATGGTGCACAATGGCGAGTCGGTGTCAGTTCTTGAGCTGGCAGGCAACATAAGCAAGCCTGTGCACTGAAAAGACAGATCTGACAAGGATTATAGCCGAGAGTGACTGAAGGTGTGGGCGGGGCAGTGCCTGAGTCACCAGATGCCACCCCTGCCGGTTTCCAGGTGAGTGTGGGTTTTCCTAATAAGCACATTTCTGGGCAACTCTTTGATCTGAGACTCCTTTATGGTTTATGAGGTTTGCAGTACAATGGGGCCCTCTACAGTCATCTTAATGATTAGACTCAGGAGAATTTAGATGAGGAAAGATGAAAAATTAAACCAAAGAAGCAAGTTTGCAGACTTAAAGGCCCATAGGACCCTGGACTGGCAGCCTAAGCATCAGCAGCAGTTGGGTATTGAGTCATGCTCCTTCTAACCAAAGTTACAAAAGTTATAGAGTGCTGGCACAAAGAAAATAGGACCAGAGCTCTATATTTTTTATTTTTCAAAAGAGTCTAGATTTTTTAAAGTAATAAAACAGCTTGGGTTTTAAACATGGGCTTGATTTAAAACAAACATCATGAAAGCTAAAAGGAATATGTCTGTGGACTAGATCTGCTTATAGGCGTCACATTTCCAATGTACAATTTCCAGCCAGGAAGGGAATGTGGAGATCATCTTCAGAGTCTAACTTCTCCACTTAACAGGCAAGGATATCATATCCAAAGGGTCCCAGTAAAGTTCAAATCACACAGCTGAACTAGAACACAGGTCATTTTAGTGCCAAACTATTGCACACATTTTGTAAAATGTTATCTTGCAATTTTTTTCCTCAGCTGGACCACCACTTACTGGACCACTACTTACTGCTTTTCTGCAAGGTGCATGTGGGGCTGAGGTAGGATTGAGGGTAATGTGGAGAGAAGGGGGTTGATGAGATTTTACTGTAGACATGAAAACCACTTGGATTCCTCACTCCTGATATCAAAAACAACCTGAGTCAGATATGTCTCAATAACGCTAAGAAATATTGGGAAATAGCCTATAGCCAATGGTTACAGGCTAGATTAGAATATTTCCAATGTTCTCTAGGAATACTGACTACAGGCTAGAGTAGAATATTCCCAGTATTCCAAGAGAGTACTCTAAGAGAATACTCCTCATTCCTTGAGTCATAGGATAAGCCAGAGTTCCTTTACAGTATACAGTCTCTCCCCAGACTGTGCACTCAACTGTGAGCAGGCACTTGACATTGATCTGACCCCACCCTGAGGGTGTTATATATATCTTAATAATTTGCAGATGACAGCAGGGGAATTTTGTGGTTGATCCATGACAAATAGTATTATTATTTTGTGGCCAGGCGTGGTGGCTAACGCCTGTAATCCAGCACTTTGGGAGGCTGAGGTGGGTGGATCACAAGGTCAAGAGATCGAGACACCATCCTGGCCAACATGGTGAAACCCCGTCTCTACTAAAAATACAAAAATTAGCTGGGTGTGGTGGCACATGCCTGTAGTCCCAGCTACTCGGGATTCTGAGGCAGGAGAATCACTTGAACCCGGGAGGTGGAGGTTGCACAGAGCCGAGATTGTGCTACTGCACTCCAGCCTGGTGACAGAGTGAGACAGACTCCATCTCAAAAAAAAAAAAAAATTACCCTCTTAAAGATCAGTAATACGGCTAGTTTGACAGCTGGTTGACTGTGAACTTAACCAAATTTTAATCTAGATAACTTATGCCCCAACAATATCTGAGACATAAAAATGACAAAGAAAGGCCATGAGGTGTTTAGTTAAGACCTGACTGAACAATTCAGCTCTCCTTATTACCATATAATCACATTTCTTTCTTTTTTTTTTTTTTATCATACTTTAAGTTCTACGGTACATGTGCACAACGTGCAGGTTTGTTACATATACATACATGTGCCATGTTGGTGTGCTGCACCCATTAACTTGTCATTTACATTAGGTATATCTCCTAATGCTATCCCTCCC
>NW_012120710.1:5538863-5609902 GCF_000951035.1 Colobus angolensis palliatus | reverse complement strand
CTTCTGCACAGCAAAAGAAACTACCATCAGAGTGAACAGGCAACCTACAGAATGGGAGAAAATTTTTGCAATCTACTCATCTGACAAAGGGCTAATATCTAGAACTTACAAAGAACTTAAACATATAATCACATTTCTAATCTTTATGAGATGTTTCTTTGGAAGCTGTGGGTGTTGCCGACAATCTGGAACATCCATCATGTTTAGTTTTGGAAGAGAAGTAAAATATAATGATGGGATACATGTATTCACATGGATATTCTTAAGGGGCCTAGCCTTACAAGTCTTAGAAAATTAACTGCTTAAGCTCTTATACTCTGAACTGGGCATAGATGGATTAAATAATTAATAAAAATTGAATACTTAATAAAAATTCAGAATTTAGAAAAGACATTTGTGAATGTGCTACTAAAAGACATTTGTGAATGTGCTACTGAATAAGTCAGAGCCAAAGGTTTGGACGAAAATGCGGGCTCACCCAGATTAAGCAGTGCTTAACTGGTAAATTAAGTTTCAACATTTATAGTTCATCTTGGCAGCTGCTCATGTCCTGATGTCATGCAGCCATGATGTAAGCGAGAAAGAGTGATGTTTTGCAATAGAGGGATTTTGGTAACCCTTCCCATGAGTGTGGGTTGCAGGATATCAATATGTATATCACTTCAGAGACAGCATGTTACATTTTGTAATGCAGAGACACTAAATAACTTCCTTATGGTCCTCTCATAGATGAATCGTCTTCATGTTTAAATCAAAAGCTAAAATTGCTGATGTTTGTTATTTTCTTACGACCTTTTTCTCAATTAAATATAATGAATGGAAATCTTGACATTACCAAAATGAACATGTTAAAATTTAAGGATTAGATTCGTATTGTTCCAGGAAAGACTAAAAGATGAACTATGTTATAATTTCATCCTTTTCAAATTTTATGAAAACACAACTATACGAAAAGTTACCTTGGGAAATATAATATAATGAATATAAGAATATAATGACAAGCATTTGCAATTACTTTTTTTGCAAATTTACTGACTCCAGGATGGAAGATTATTTTCTGTACCCTGTCCTCATTATACTCTGAAATGCTAAATAATAAAGCACTCACGAATATTGATGACTTAAAAATGTGTTCTCAAATAATTGAAGGATAGACAAAGGGAAGCGATAAAATGGGGAATGAAAGAAATTGATGAACCTCTTGGCTAGCGTAATGTAGTTAAAGATGCCAGAAACATGTTGGCATTTGTTTCCTAAATAATCCACCCCCAATTAATGATACATTGATTGATAGCTGAAAGTGTAGTTCTGAAGCACAAACTTTACTGAAAGGCTCTTTTTAGGGTCTTCTTGCATATAGAAAAAAATGAAACAATTTCCAAATATCTTATACTTATGCATTTTCCCACTTAAGTTCTGCTTAGGTACTTAAATATTGCCAGATGTGGCTCTAGCTCCATAGGAATGTCAGAAATTCCTTCCTACAAAATTAATGCTAGAAACTACAGGATCACAAGATTGTTTTATATGAAATATCATAAACAGACGGTTATCATAAGCCACACTCTTGAGTTTCTATACAATCTCACAGGGTAGATTTTATGTTGTTAATAAGTACTACTGTATAGTGATTTGTTTTTCTAAGACCAGCCGAGCGAGCACAAAAGAACCAGCAGGTAGGCAAGTGTAGGAGCAAAACTGCAAGTTTATTTTGGTAACCTAAGGTGTGGGGAAGAAGTCTGTCGGCCTCCGGCAAAGAAGGCCGACAGAGTCCCCCCATCGTGGGGCTCTCCGGCAGGGTTCCTACATCCCGACTTCAGTGGGGCTGGAGGAAGACCACGTGGCTCATTGGTGGAGAGCGGCTTTTCTAGGAGTGGGAGGGCAATAGGCAGGGCACGGGCGTGTCGGGGGCGTTCCGCAGGTGCGACCAGGTAAATCTTGGTCTCTTCGGATTGACGTCACCTGGTGCATGCCCAGTTGGTCTGCACCTTCCCGGGTCGCCAGCTGCATTTTCGCGCGTGCGGGAAAAGTTGGGAGGGGGGAAAAGTTGGGAGGGGGGGATGAAGAACCCGGAAGTGCACCATCTTGCCTCCGTTCGTCCAAACATATAGGTGAAAAAAGTTGAATCTCTGTATTTGTTTTGGTTAACATTTTGGTTTTGCAACCTGATGATTTTAATTCTCTTCCTGATGTTCTAATTTTAATTATATTGTGTTTGTAATTTATAAGTATTTATAGACAACAAATATTTATAATCTTTAAAGTTATCATCCCTCCAGACTCCAGCATTAATTTCTTTCTCCTTTTATCAGGAGGTAGTTCTTAATTAATTAAAGGCAATTCTGTATTATTTGTTCCCATACTCTCCCCAGCTATTTTACGTCTTTTTGAAATACTCAGGAAGAGAATCACTTTCTAGGTGTGGTCTGTCACTGGAGTCACTGGGAGGAAACTTCAATTCTCCACTCCTTGGTATGATGTAAGCTTTGCATACTGTGTAAAAACATTCAGAAAGTGCTGACTGCAGTCCATTTGCATTAAATTCCTTCTGAAGAAAAAACAAAACAAGTTAAATACCTTCTACACAAAGGGAAGCAGATTTTAAGTTTGGTTTAGGAAGGAATGAAAAGTTATAATTTAATGTAAATGAAAGGCTTGTTGCTGGACTGCCATTGCAAGAAGAGTCAAGTTTGATCCTCTTTTCACCACTCATGATCAAAATTGTCTTGCTTATCTATATCACAAATGGAAAAAAAAAAAGTCCACTGTTTTAGATTGAATCTTAAAAAATGATAGCTATTATTACTCTTTAATATTTTATATTTCCTTGAAAAATAAATTATTTTACAAACTAAACACTAAAATATACACGTTAGATAATATCGAGTCGTGTGTTTCAGGGTTAGAGGTGGGGTTGAGGTCCATCTCAACATGCTGATGTTGAGGATCTCACCGGCAATGCACATTTGGAAAAAAATTTCCTTATTCCACTGTCAAGTTTTAGAGTTACGAGGGCCTTGTAGAAAATGAAACCAAAGCCCAAATAAATTAAGCGACCTGCATATGACTGTTTGAATTAAGTGGCAGAAATATAACTAAGAAGAAGGATACTGATTTTTTCTTTTTTTCAGATAGAGTTTCGTTCTTGTCGCCCTGGTTGGAGTGCAGGGTGGCCATCCTGGCTCACTACAACCTCTGCCTCCCAGGTTCAAGTGATTCTCTTGTGTCAGTCTCCGGAGTAGCTGGGATTACAGGCATGCACCATCATGCCCAGCTAATTTTTGTATTTTTAGTAGAGACGGGGTTTTACCATGTTGGCCAGGCTGGTCTCAAACTCTTGACCTCAGGTGATCCATCCGCCTCGGCCTCCGAAAGTGCTGGGATTACAGGCGTGAACCACCGCGCCTGGCCTGGATACTGATTCTTATTATTTTGACTGTTACTCCATTTTTTTTTCCTCTCCCTCTTACATGCAAATCTGTTAACAAGTGTTCAAAAATGATAAGGAAAGTTTCCACATGCTGTGGTCTGGTGAAAAATTCTATATCCTGTTTTCAGTTTCTATTTTAGGGCCAATTGTAGACTTTTATTCAGGAGGAGAGTTCTAGGATTTCGGTCCAAATGAATGGTCACCGGGTAATTCCACTGATAACTGGAGGAAGTGATGAACAAAAGCATTAGGGACCAGTGAGTCCAACACAAAGTTTTATAATCCATGTAGAAATGGAAATGCTTTGCCTACTCCAGACTTGATATCCAGATAGCTTCAGTCTTCAGAAACTCTAGTTTATTCCATATTTTACATATAAAGGCTGTATGTTGTTACAAGCTGTGTATGATTTGTATTTGCCTTGGATTTTCCATTCTGTTTTCAGTGGCTTAGATTTAAGACATATGTTTGGTTCACTGGAGGTACCTTAACACTGATTTCATTCTAAAAGCTGACATCACATTCTTTTAGACACCATGAAAACAACAAGTTTGGGATAAGGTTCATTGAGCAAATAAAATTAGGCCCATCTAGGTGGTAAAAAATGCTGGGTAGTAAGAACATGAAGAACCCAAGCAAGGCATTGCTTTGGCTTGCTGCAAGGTTGATTATTATTCCCATGAAAATTCACATCTGACACAGCCAGAGGCATGAAACTCAGTCTTTCTGTAGTGAGAATAATAACCACACAACAACAAAAAACCCGGAGTGAAACTATGAACTTGACTTCTGTCCCTGCAGCTTGTTCACTTGGCTTCCATCACTCCTTAAGGATGGCAAAGTCTAAAGGCCAATGCTGAATTTTATCTTCTCATTTTATTGTGATCCCAACTTTCATTATTTTTGAGCCTAGTCAGCTTGACAAGTTTTGTTGTTTCATGTTAAAACTTTAATTTTGGGCTCACTGATCTCTACAGCTGCCTTGATGAAAATTCTTTACAAAGGCCTCACAGCGGTCGTCTTTCTCCAGAACAGACATTGTAAGGTGATTTCAATTTTAGACACCTGAAACAGAGCATTGGTTACCATATGAATTTGACTATGGTTCATATAGGTCATTGAAGCTTACATAAATGCACCCCGCAGCAGTTGCGCTTGGTGTCCCTCCCAGATCACCTTTACCCATTGGTCAACCCATCCCTCAGCATCTGTGGGCATTAACAGGCTCATTGGCAGCAGTCTCCCAGGGTTTGCCCACAGCCAACTGAGTGCCCTGGCAGGAGATTGCTGGGAGATTACAAGCCCCTGTTCCTTACCCCACATGAATCCATGATTGAATAATATGGGATATTGAAATCCAGATGCCTCTTCTCCTTGTGAGAAGTCTACACTGCTATTGACATTCTAGATCTCCCTGTGGAATCAGACTGGGGCTACACTTCAGTTAAACCCACATCTTTGCTTAGCTGCTTCTTGTGCTCCATCTGCTTTCCTTACTTTATTACACGTTTCACCTAAAACAAAGGTAGAGTACTCCCTCAACCAATCACATGTACAGTAATTTCCATCTGAAGGCTCTGCTCCTAGGAAATCTGACCTCAGAGAGCCACCTTAGTAATGTGGAAAAGTCTTACCTCCTCCTCCTCATTATTATTAGATTTCTTGGTCTGTTAGGCAAATCTACAACTGATATAATACAGATTTGATTCTCTCCAAGAAGTATTTGTTAAGCAAAATAAACTTTTCTAATTTTGAACAGGCAGTTTTGGTTATTCAGAAATGACAACTTTTTAGAGTACAGCAAGGGAAATAATGTATTTGTATTTTTTTGTTAGGGTATCTCACTTTATTTCTTGACTTTATCCTAGTTACATGGATTTAAGGAAAAATTACTCATGTGGAAAAAAACAAGAATTAAGAATGAATATGTAAATAATTACAATTATTTGTAGATTATCTTCTTAAGTTTTTAGCCAAAGACAGTATCTTCTGAAGATACCCCCAGTTGATGTCTGGGAAGAAATGGTCAATGTTTGTCACACATTTTAATTCAGTTTTTACTTGTTTCTTGATTTTATTTCACTCAACAAATATTTACTCAGTGTGTGTTGTGTGCTAGGCATAGTGTAAGGCACTGAATACACAATTTTGAACAAGACACACTTAGTCCCTACTTTCTTGGGGCCTGCTGTCCTTGTCATTTACAATTTTAATGTGGGCAGACAGAGATAGGATGAAGGGAGACTGTACTTTTAAACTCTCCTATTACAACTGAAGGCAAATTTTTACCACTCATCTGGGTTTATGAGAAAAGGCATGAAAAATATTACATAGAAACTTTTTGCCAGATTTACAGCTCTTTTTTAATTAAAAAAATTTTACATGTCAATTCCTGGCACATTATAGGGGCTGAATAAATATTTGTCAAACAAATGCGTATGAAGTGACTTCATATTTTGTCTTTTTCATACCTTTTTCTTATATAGCAGTAAAAAATAACAAGAAAACCACTTAATAGTAATCCAACACCAATCCCAATTGCAATGTATTTTTCATAAGAATCCACAGCATATGAAGTTAAAGTCAAGTGCTCACACCTTTCTCCAGTATAACCAGTAAAACACCTTTAAAAAAAGAAAAAAAAGTTTAATTTTAAAACCTATGGTAGTAGAAATACAAATAAATAACCTGTTTCAATAAATTTAAAAAAATAAATGGAAATAAGGAATTTAAATTGAAGAGGCAAATACCAAATGAAAGCCAATCTGTTAAGGGCAATGAAGCAGCTGTGCATTTTCCAATAATCATGAAGGCCCCATATTTTCCCTTCATTAGTAGAGGGAAAAGGTAGTGTTCTTGCATAATTTACTCTAGAAAAATCATTAGCCTATTCTTCCATAGGAGAATACTGGGCAAATCATGATCATAAAAATAGTATCTTAGTTGCTCTAGAACTTAATATTCCTGTAATGTTTTTGCCTTAGTTTCCTTCATTTCATCCTGAAAACAACCCCAAAACTTAAAATCACCTTTGCATGTTGTTAAAAATGCAGATTCTGATTCAGTAGTTCTGGGGTAGAGCATAGATCCTGCATTTCTAAAAAGCACCAGGTTCAAGAGATGCTACTAATCTGGCAACCATGTTTTTAATTAATGAGGATTAAATAGTTTAGACAAAAGACTCCTTAGATATTCAAATATGTAGAGGCCTGTCAAGTCATGTTCAGATTATGCACCCTTTTAAACTAAAGAGAGAAAAGTGTGGAAATGTACTATATGAAACAACAGAGGCATAAACTCATCTCCTGTCTCTAGGACTTGGAAATTTCTTTGCGTTTACCTGCAGATGGCTTTCTCTAGCTCATGGTGGAACGCACAAGCACCATTGATGCAGTAACTGTTATGATCTTCCAGGCAAAGGTGTGAGAACTTCAAGGCTATGGGTCCTTCTAAGTTGTCAGCTAGGAAAAGGAGATACAATATTAGCAAATGAAATGTGTCTTACTTTTATGGTAAATTTTTAATACATATGTAAATAAATTTTTAATTTTAAGGATTTTGGGGGTGGTGCTGTGTCCTTTAAACTATTGATTCTCTTAGCAGGTTGTATTCACAAGGGCCGGGTTAATATCATCTAGACATATTATTAATTAATTAGGGGATGGAGGTAGATTGATGATTGTTTCATTTTTTAAAGCAACGTAGTAAGACAGAAAAGGCAACAAATTCGCCAAAAGGTGGCAGCATTGGTTCTAGTCTTAGCAGGTTATTATGAGCAATGCTTCCCAGACTTATGCCTGAGTACTAATTAATATAGAAGATCTCACATAATATTTCCATTTTCTTCCTTTACACCTGAGAAGTCAGCACTTAGGAAGATTTGAATTTACACTGTGAGATAATAAACAAGATTCTTATTCCTGATTCTCTGATGTACAAAAGACATTGCCATTCTTGGTGTTTATGCAGTGGGAATGACCCTTGGGTAAAATTGCATAATTGAGTCCTTTGGGGTATACTTTTTGATTCTTAAATTTTTCTCAAGCAGAATCAGTGGCAGTTTACTTGTCATTTTTAGAAATAAACATATTTCCTCATCATTATGATAAAGGTACACCATATTTGCCTTGCTAAGATTAAGCAAATCTTACTTGTTTTTAGGGAAAAAACAGTTTTAAGAGGCATCCTTTTTTATATTAAAAATGTTAAATCTTTAGATGTTAAGATTACAAACAAGATACTATGCTGTATTACTTTATTTTGGTGAGAACACACATTACCTTCTAATTCACATTCATTTTGTTGAATAGGATGAATACAATTTATCATTTTAATAATTAATTCTCAGGCAGTGAGAATTTTCCATTAAAAACTGTGCTAGGTGCTTTCTATTTCAAGACTAAACAAGTTCGATTAACTAAGCCTGAAACTAGATTTCACAGAAAAATGTGAGAATTAAGCCATTTCTGAAGAAAAGTTATACCAGAGAGACTCATCTTTCCCCTAAGAATGAGGAGAATGATCATAACTTTATAAGAATTTTTCTAAGATACTAGATTGATATTTTTAAGTTAGATAAAAAGCAAAAGGAAAAATTAAAGTTCTCCATCAAGAAAGCAAAGGAAAAATACAGAAATGATATACAGTTATCATTGGTTCCACATATTCATAGGTTCCACATCTGTGAATTCAACCAACCTCATATGGAAAATATTTGAAAAAAAAGCATCTGTACATAACATGTACAGACTTCTTTTCTTGTCATTATTCCCTAAACAATGCAGTATAACAGCTATTTATGTAGTGTTTACAATGTTTTAGGCATAACTAATCAAGGGATGATTTAAAGTACATGGGTGTGTGTCTATAGGTTATATGCAAATATTTTGCTATTTTATATAAGGGATTTGAGCATCTGTGGATTTTGGTACCCTCTGGGCAGTAGGAAGAGGTCTTGGAACCAATGTTGAACCAATTATGAAGGATGACTGTATTAGATTCCTTTTTACTGTTATTATTACTTGTAACTCAAAAAATTTTATTTGCTGTTCACCATTAAGGAAGAACAAAAACATAGTACTGAGCATGCTATTACGAAGTCAGTCACTGAGAGAAAACTATGCTTCTTTAATTTTCTGCAGTATATTATATTCTTTTTTCTTTTTTTATTTTATTTTATTTTTTTTTTCAGATGGACTCTCACTGTGTCGCCCAGGCTGGAGTGCAATGGCCCCATCTCAGCTCGCTGCAGCCTCCCCCTCCCGGGGTCAAGCAATTCTCCTTCATCAGCCTCCTGAGTAGCTGGGATTACAGGCACGTGCCACCATGTCCAGCTAATTTTTGTATTTTTAGTAGAGACGGGGTTTCACCATGTTGGCCAGGCTGGTCTCAAACCCCTGACCTCAGGTGATCTGCCCGCCTCAGCCTCCCAAAGTGCTGGGATTACAGGTATGAGCCACTGCACCAGGCCAGTATATTATATTCTAATAAGGTGTTTCCTCTTTGTTCAAAGGCTTAGAAGACAAATAGTTGGCTAAAAGTTATTCTAAAACCCACATTGATCTCGTTTTGCAAATCAACAGATATTCAAAAAATCAAATGGGTAAAATATTTTGAGACAGTCATTTAAAATTTTAAATTATTGATGAAATGAAGAACACTGAGATATGACAATCTTCCTTTATTTGCCTGACTCTGAGTACAAGATATTGTTTCCTCTGTCCTAAATCACATTGCCAGCCTTCACATAGCAATCAGGATGCAATTTGCAGAAGAATCATAACCACTCAGTCACAGGTCTTGGTAAGCAGCAAGCTTTCCAAGTTTCACCTCTAAGAGTTTAAACAGATTTGAGAAAGAACGCTGATGCTCAAGAGCATCCAGAAGCCACTGTGATAATAATTAAATACGAAAGAAAATATATCATCACCATCAATAACAAAAATTGGGTACAAGTGGTTAGGAAATAGAGCATATGCTAAAATAACAACAAAAACTCCAAAGCAAACAAGAAAAAAGATCATTCCAAAGATGAAGGAAAGTGCTTTTCATCTTGTAGCCATAATGTATTTGGCAGCAAAGCTTATAATCACAGATCAAAATATAATGTTGCTCATCAAGAATGGCAAAATGGGGACAAACTGTCTCTGAACACACAGGGGTTATTGGGAACCAAGCAGAAATGAAGCAGAAAATGTGGCCTGTTTCACATTCAAGACAGTAACTGAAGACAGCTTTTGTCTCATTTGCTTCACTTCCTCCTTTTAAAAGGGCAATTATTTGCTGGCACATTTATCTGTCACTTCAATTTAACAGCATCTTGCTAAAAGAGTTGATATATCTAATAATAAAATATGTATTAAAAATGGCCAATGTTGCTTTTATCACAATCCAAATTTCTCTCCCAAGTTTTAGAAAAGTCTTGTGAAATATGAAAATGGGAAGAAAATACCTTCTGTTTTGTTAACTGTCCAGTTACCTTGCTGGGCTGTGATTGGAGGTGTTACAGTCACGGCTGCCTCTTCAGTCAGTGCTGTCATTGCTGTATTAAGGGGGCAAAAGCATCTTTAACAGAGAGCCTCCTTCTATGTACAAGCAACAGATGGAAAGTATTCTTATTCTGTTTATTCCTATTTCTATTTTTTATTTATTTATTTCAGTTGAAATCCATAATGTGACTAGGGCAACATCCTTAGAGTTTTTCATCCATTCCATTGACTATATTAGGATTAGAGCAAATAAAAACCCAATTTTAAAGACCATTGATACATTTACATATTAATCCAAAAATAAGAACACTATAGTATAGTAACTAAATGCATCAATCACTCTTCAATTGTATAAAGCAAACATTCTGGAGGTCTCAAAAAAGGTGTCAAAATATATTAGGAAAGAAACATACAAGACATAAGAAACTAAATTAAGCCACAGATTCATTACTCTGATCTTTGCCATAAAGAACAACTGTTAGAAGCCAACTTCTTTCTAATGCAGAGAAAATAAATTCTATTCACATTTTACACTGATATAAAGTTAACAAAACAAAAGGAAATTACCTACCGTTGAATAAAAGATAGACTGATATTGGAACTTCCAAAGCCATTTCCTGTAGTTGCTTAACTTTCCTTCTCTTATCCTTCTAGACTGACGAGTGGAAGGTTTTTATTGAGCTCTGAGTCTTTGTGGCATTTATATTTCATGAAGCGTCATCTGGCAGTTCTTACCAATCAAAAAAATATGTACTTCTGGCAGCAGCAGAAAGCCTCTGGGCGCTCACGCACTTGTTTAGGATACCTGTATTATCTAGCAATGCAATCAACCTCTCTTTTGAAACATTGGTTTCCTGTTACCTGTGGGCATAATCATGTATGTAAAAGTACTTAAAACAACAAGAACAAAATGTGATTTCGGAAAGGCTCCCATTGATGTGAAGAGAACTATACCGCTCTAACAATGCTAGAAACCTATACAGGAGTTCAACAAACATAACTGCAAATTAGGAAGCAGCATAACCTGTTTCTAAAAGAAATATCCCTGAAACTGTAGTTGGTTATACCACCTTTCATTACAGACTATGAGTTCTATTTCAAATCAAAATAATTTGTTAATTTAGTTGCAGGGAACAGTTAAATTTGTGAAAACAGAGACATTTCATATTCCATTTTAGTGTTTGTTCCTTAGTTATAATATGATAAGTGCTGTAAATAAAATTATTTGTAATAGTATAACATTCACCTTTCTGTCATCCTGCTATTTAACATTTTTCTGAGTAAATGAAATCGGCTACCATGTTCCAGAAACAACAATGCTTAAATCTGCATCCCAATGATTAAGCTACAGAGAACCAGTAAAGTACCAACATAATGATAATAGCAGTAATAATAATACTAAAATTCTCTATTAAGAGAAAATTAAGATGACATTTAGTTTGGATACATCCAGTGAATAGAAAGATTCTAAGTTAATACAACATTCAAATTATTTCTCAATGTTCATCTAGTTGTAATTATTAAAGTGGCACTTTAAAGGCCAAAATATGTCATTACAGCTACTATATTTTAAAACTACAGAAATTTTCACTTGCCCCAAATTACTATAAATAATTTATAAATACATCTTCCTGAGGCACTGAGTCTTTCTGCCTGGAATTTCAATTGCTTGCATTTTCTTGAAACTTGAAACCTCAAAACCCTAAAAACATATTCAAGTCAAGATAGGTTATCTTTTGCATCATGTCCACCCAGCAAATTAGATTTACCAGAAAGGAGCCCTTTCACTATTCGAATATAAATGTGGTGTTAGAAATCACACAAGAACAAGCTTGTTGAACTCATTATAACTTGGGCAATCACTTACCACAGGAGTCATCATTTTAAAGTTAAAATAATATAATAGTACTTGACTCACTTTAAATGTGTCTACATTTTGCATTTCTACTTTTGTAGGTTTTTTAAAACCTGTTGATTACTAAGTCAATTTCTGGATAATATATTTCCCAGGCAAATAACATTTGAATTATAAATTGAACAATCTTCTTTGCACCATTGCTGAGTATTCAAGAAGAAATCATTTACAAAAGATTACATAAACCATCACAATTCTTTTTGTAGTTTCTGGAGGGAGATGTTAGGACTCATATTAAAAACTTTAGTTCTTTTTTTCCTTTCTTTTTTATTTTTATTTATTTATTTGTTTTCTTTTGAGATGGAGTCTCACTCTGTTGCCTGGTCTGGAGTGCAGTGGCGCGATCTCGGCTCACTGCCAGCTCCGCCTGCCGAGTTCACACCATTCTCCTGCTTCAGCCTCCTGAGTAGCTGGGACTACAGGCGCCCACCACCATGCCCTGATAAATTTTTGTATAGAGACAGGGTTTCACTATGTTAGCCAGGATGGTCTCGATCTCCTGACCTTGTGATCTACCCACTCCCAAAGCGCTGGGATTAAATACTTTATTTCTAAGACTGAGACACCAAAGTATGAAGATTATCTTTGTAAAAACTCTTAACTGTAGCTGGTGCAGTCCTTTGCACTTCACAGGTTTCCCTACACATCTCAATTCTTTCTTCAGTAACCCTGGCCCATACAAATCCAGTGCCTAACATCTAGTAAATACTTAATGAATCTGTCTTCAGAGAATAAGGAAATAAATAACAGGCATTATTTCTATTCTCACATGACAAATGACAAATTGAGGCTCAAAAGAATTAAGTGACTTGCCAAAGGACATTTCTAGAGTCAGGACTTCAATCCTGGCCAGGTGCAGTGGCTCATACCTGTAATCTCAGTACTTTCAGAGGCTGAGGGAGGAGGATTACTTAAGCCCAGGAGTTTGAGACCAGCCTGGGCACCAGAGCAAGACCCTGACTCTACAAAAAATAAATTAGCTGGGCATGGTAGTCTGAGTTACTTGAGAGGCTCAGTAGGAGGATCACTTGAGCCTGGGAAGTCAAGGCTGCAATGAGCCATGATTATATCATGTCACCCCAGCCTGTGCTACAGACCCTGTCTCAAACAAAACAAAACAAACAAACAAACAAAAAAAAGGACTTCAATTCTATATTTTCACATTCGAAATCATATACTGTTTCCATTCCCCTAGCTGTGTCCTCTTGTAGGAGTTGTTGAAGTGATCTCAAAAGAATTCCCTTAATTATCTCCTAAAATCAAGCTTTAAATAAATTACTTTTATTAGAAAAAAACTAAATATTTAATGAACTGTGATTTTCACTCACATCTGGGCTGAGAGACGGAACTGCAGCCTCTCTGATAAACTGGGCCACTTAATATAGAAACCCATCTTCTGCTTTAGTTTATGGTGTATACCAGAAAGTAACTCTAAGTCATCAAACATGTTGCCTTTCCTCTGGGATCCGTACTCATGGCTCCCACTTACAGTCTTTACAGGGAAGTCCACTCCCTTCACATCTTCAATCCTCTCACCCAAAAGTCCTTCCTCCAAATCGTAAAGAATGCGGGAGATGGATACTGTAAGGTGGTTTTTCTGATATCTTTATTCATTCTTAATATGCATTAAAGTAGGTTAGGGTGAGAAACGAGAAGGAAATGAGAGGCTAAGAGCTCCACTATTACTTTTCCCTTATGCCATGTTTTCGGGTTTTTAAATGTACTTATCTCTCTTCTTCTAGAAGTTTATTTTAGAAGAGAGAATATCTGAAAGTTTATTCTTCCCTCCCCTTTCTATCTTTTTTTCCTTGCTGTTTCACTAACTCAACCAAAATGTGTTGCTGGTCATTGGCAGAGAATGGTGATCAGTTCATTGATTCTCTCTCTAGGTTTATTCTGTCACTTTCATGGATTCAGTTGCATTCATTCACAAAATATTGAATGACTACTATATCCATGGCACTGGGCTGGGTGAGATGATATTTATAAGACAAATAGATAAATCATGGATAGATTTTGACTTCAAGGAACTAAAGGGATCTAGGCAAAGTACATACATAACTGCAGTACTGGGTAGAGAGTGACAACTGCCATGAATGTGTGCATAAAGGGCTCTGAGAACTAAGGGATGGCATTTTTCATGGACAAGTTTCATTTGAAGTGAATCTTAAATAACAAGTAGGATTTAGACACCCAGTGATAAGAGAAAGGACTTGGGGTTGGAGGTGGGATCTGAGGGAAGGCAGAGTGGATTAGTAAAAGGAGTGGCTTCTGACTCACATCATCCCAACAGATTTTGTTGTGAATTCAAATTCCACCTTTTCTGTCTATTTGGCCTTGGCTGAGGCTTTTTAATAATCAGGAGGGTCAATATTTTTTTCATCTATTAAGTGGAGATTGTCAATAATGAGCAAAGACAAAAAAAAAAAAAAAAAAGGAACTTTGGGAGGCCAAGTCAGAAGAATTGCTTGATCCCAGGAGTTTGAGACCAGTTTAGGCAATACAGTGAGACTGCTCTCTAGGTGGCACTCGCCTGCAGTCCCAGCTACTCCAGAGGTTGAGGTGGGAGGATTGCTTGAGCCTCAGAGGTGGAGGCTACAATGAGCAGTGATCACACCACTGTACTCCAGCCTGGGAAAGAGAGCGAGACCCTGTCTAAAAAAAAAAAAAAGAACAAGAGGAAAGTATTTAGCACATGCTAAGTGCTCAGTTTAGGATAGTTGTTACTATTGAGTAAGTGTAGAAAGACACAGAGTGTGTATAATGGTTACCAAGGCCAGGAATTTAGTGTGACAGTATATGCTGACGAGTCCTAAATTCTTATCACTAACTATGAATTCTTATCCTCTTCCTAGACTGATAATACTTCAGAATTCTTATCTATGTATTATGTCATCACCTCAAACTTAACATATTTTAAACTGAACATATTATCACAACTCCAAAATCAGCTCCCTTTTGCAATTTCCTCATGTTAGTCAATGATAACAACTTCTGATCTCTAGCTACAATTCTTGTAACTTGCTGAATACTGCCAAATTCTGATTTATCCACTCCTCAAATTTGTTTTTGCATACTTATCCAGCTGTACCACTCTCCAAAACAAACCTTTCATTTTTGTCTCATTGCAACTCTTGCTTTCATACATATATGCTAAGCTCATAATAATTTCTGTAACTTTATTATGTTCTTTAGGGCGCCCTTTACAGATACTTTACAGATACAGATGTGGTAGGAGAAGAAAACAATCTTTACGCTCCTCCACAAGGCCAACATGTCTATCTTTTAAGGACATCAAATAACTATGAAGTTATGGTTCCAATAAAGTGACTTTACTTCTGTAATATGTTGACTCTGTCACCGAACCTTAGGTTCCTCTGAGCTCTCTCCCTGATCAGGTCTTGATCTAGACCCGTCGAGCCCAGTTTTAGCAAAGAATCCTGCTAAGTCAGTTTATAGAGAGTCCCTCACCCTTGCTATTTTATCTAGTTTCTGATCCCCTTCCTTTGATATCTAAGCATTTGGCCTGCTGTTACCAAGCATCCTGACAAGCCAGTTCAGTGAGAATCCCCCTGCCCTGAATATCTAAAGTTCCTCTTAGTAATTTTCCATCCACCAATCCCCTAGCTCTGCTCATTGACTATAAATCCCTAGCTGTCCATGTTGTATTCAGAATTAGTTCAGTCTCTTTCATCCACTGCAATGGTCTTCACATCTTCTTGACTGTTTTAAACAAGTGTCAGAGTAATTTTTCTTCTACAGCATTTTAATTAGTTTACGGGAAGTCTAAATTCTGAATGTTACTCCAAAGGAACTATTCCTGCACCTCTGCTGGGGTAGAGCTCAAAATTACAGTCTTCACATTTTCCACATACATGTATTTTAGTCACTTTGTTTTGGGAGTTAGGAACCCTTAAAAATTAAAGAGGCCCTTTCTGAATGTTTGCTTGGAAGCTTTAAATGTAAACTTCTGTCAGGGTTATCAAACAGCAATTGGTCTGAATTGACTGTGGAATATGCTATATAACCTTTTCTTTCACATTTTAGAAACTTGTACATTTCTCCAGGATGTAGTAAGGAAATGAGTAAGAAATTTATATCTATCTTAAGAAAAAAAGAATATAGCTTTTCTTCAAATTGCTTTTATTATACTGTTGCAATGGTATTAATTATAAACATCTAGTCTATTTTCACACAAATGGTCACGAGTACACACTGATAAAGACATGCGCTGGGTAAGAGTCACTATTGGTACATAAACATACTGGGATTTGGGCACGAAAACACAGTATCAATTAAACAGCTTTAGCAGTCTCAAAATAGACTTCAATGACATTCATATATATTTCCTAATTTAAATTGTGTTAGAAACGTTGCATCTACTTTGAGGAACAAATGCTATAACAGAAAAGGGAAGACATTTAGGTAAGAAGGCAGGAGATTTTTAGTTGTATACTAAGGTTTAGTTTTGGCACATTGAAAGTATCATGTTTTCCTATTAGATTTCTGAATTTGTGAACAAACATTAACAGCTGCTGTTCTTTAATATGACCTAATTCATGCTATATTTGTGGGAAAATACAACTTTAGTTTTGTCTGTTTACTTATTTTTTGATTTTTCCATTATTGCTCAGTGAAAGTACTATCCAAATATTTTTTAGAAGAAGAAAGAAACAACATTTAAACCTAAGACATTCTTCATGTATTTTTACTGTGGCAAGCAGTCATTCACAATGTGATATAATCATTACTCTTAGCAGTCACTCACAATGTTATAAAATCATTACCCTTCCAAATAGCATTGCATTTTTTGCCTTCCTGGAATATTTTCCTTTCCTTAAATAGAACATCATTTCTCATTAGGATGGACTTATAGGATGCATTTGGGGGATAGTTGAGATCAAGATTTTATTTTCAATATTCCATTTTTCTTGCAGTAAGCAAGCTCTTTTTCAGCATATGACATAGATCATAAAATATACTGAAAATGTGAGCATGCAAATAGCAAAACCTAAATTACATTTTATATGGGTACCCATTTGGCTGACAGGACATTTGTTGAAAACATATTATATGTAATATTTAATTGTGTCAAAAATATATTTATTTATTATGAGCCCTTTATTGTTTTAATATTAAGAACAAATATCCTCAAAATAAACAATTGTTACTAAAATTTTCATTGGAATTGTTTTGGTTGTTTTCTTAAAACTCAAAATAAATTAGCAGGAAATACACAAAATTATGTGAATCATTTGATTCACAATGATTTCATCCATGAAAAAATAAATACCATGTAGAAATAAATAGCTTTGTAGTAAAATATAAAGGTTTTACCCTTTGTCAAATAAACAAATAGCATGACTTCAGTTTGCTTCATCCTTTTATGTGATCTAGTAAATGATTTTTTTAGCTGCCAGAAGGGTGTTCTTCAGAAGCATTGCCACTGTCATGGGTCCCACACCTCCTGGAACTGGAGTGATAAAGCCAGCTTTCTTCTTAACAGCTGATGAGGAAAAAAGCCAAACAGAATATTCTTTATTTTAAAATTATCTGAGATTTTAATATTTTTAAACATGCTGAATATAGTGGTTCTTTCTTCATTATATATACAAATAATTTTTAGAACCAAGCAGGCTGTAATAAACAGACAAACACACATACACAAGCAGCGCACTCACTTAGACAAATAATTCTGTGGATGGTATCTAAGGTGGACAGAAAGACCACAATGGACCAACACTGTAGGTTCAAGCTCCATGCAGCTCAGTTTGTTTTACAAATGAAACCCATAATTGACCCAGTTACTTGTAATTCTAGTTAACTAATTTTAAAATACATGATACTGGTCACAAAAGGGACACAGAATACAGAAAGTTTAGCACATACCATTTATTAAGTAGAATTATTCCTGTTATAACAATATCACAATGTATATGTGGATAATACATTTCAATTCAAGTCTAATAAGTATCATTAAATATACTTGCATTATGAATACATACATAGTCCTCTTCAGAGGTATTCAGTGAATACCTTCAGACTTATTCAGTGAATACAGATGGTCCCCAGCTTGCAATGGTTTCACTTAAAATTTTTTGATTTTTCAATTGTGCAAAAGCTATACAGATTCAGTGGGAATTATACTTCAAATTTTGAATTTTGTCCTTTCTCCCAGGTAGCGATATGTGATACAATACTTCTCAAGATGCTGAGTAGTGGCAATAAGCCAAAGCTCCCAGTCAGCCAAGAGATCAACCAATGATCAACCATGATCAACCAATACTCTACAATGTACTGCATTATGAGATTATTTGTCCAAATATAGGCTAATGTAAGTGTTCTGAGCATGTTTATGGTAGCCTAGACTAAGGTATGATGTTTGGTGTATTAAATGCATTTCTGACCTAATGATATTTTCAACTTAGGATTACCGGGATGTAACCCCATCATAAGTCATAGAGAATCTGTATACTTAAAGCAAATGGCAGATAACTTTCAGCAAGTTTTATTTCAGAATGTTTTCACACCCACAGTATGAAAGGTAAATGACTTACTGCATTCATTTACTTGATGGTATGGTGGTTTACTGTGTGTGTGAAATAAGAGCAATGAAGTTTTTCTAAATAACTTTTAGTAAAAAGTTAGCATAGACAATATTTCTATTAACTACATGCTATTTAGATATATTGCCTTTTACAATTAGCTCACATAGACTTCTGCATGAATCAAAATCAATAGATGTTGTCTATGTCTTTAGTATTATTTTTGCACAACTTATGTCGTCCTTTTGAAAGATGATTTGTGGAATTTACCTTTATTTGAAGAGTACATTGGAATAATTTTTTAAATTAGAGAAGAAGCAAATGAATAATATTGCTTTACTTGAAGAAAGGTCCAGTAAGCTTAAATATATCACAAATATATATAGTTAACATGTGTTATGAATTTTCTGATGGCATATTAGAAAGAAAAGATAAGAATACTGTGATTTGGAAGGTAATATTTCAGTTTTCCAGACAGCCTCTCTATACAGAAAGCACAACCTTTCCATTGCCACATTTACATCTAATGCATTCTATTCTGTAGAAACATCAGAATGGGTCAATAGTCATTCAATAAATAGCTATGAATTTTTAGTCCTTTCTTCTTTTGCTCTAACTGTTCCTACTACTTGGATCATTATTCCATCTTATCCAAACAAGAAACTCATTATTTCTTGAAAGCCAATGAAATGTCACCTGTCTGTAATTTTCCTGAAAAACTCATTCCTCCAGTGTTGAATTGAAAGTCCCATCATCTATATTTCCAATAATTTTATACCTACCTCCATTATGGAACTTAATACACTGTGCACTGTCTGTTCCCTTAACTAGACATCAGCATCTAGAAGGCAGAAGCTAAGTCACTGTGGTGGTTGTTTTTAATTCTTAGAAGGTGCACAGCTTAGGCACTCAGCAGATTCTGAGAAAGTGAACTTAAATTGCCCTTACTTAAAGTCTAAAATCAATTTGCAGAAATGTGCTTTTGACTGGATGTAAACAATATCAATTTAGTTTAAGCTAATTTACTGAAAAACTCGAGCTACTCATTTTGCTTTAGGGTGATAAACTGCATTTTCTACTTTTCAATAAGCTGACTTAATGGCCTGAGAAATGCCTTCCAGGACCTTTTCTCAAGCATTGGAGAAGCAATGCTTTTAAAATTTGTCTTTAGAAGAAACATTTATACTCCTCCTCCTCCTCCATACTGTACTATACTATTTATACTACTACTACCATTTATACTAATAGAACATAAAGTCATATATTTGTAAAGCACTAACTCTGAAACATTCATATATAAAAATAAAATTCTGCTAAATAATATGGGAAAGTGAAAATCAAGTGCAAATTGAATCTTCAATGGAAAACAAAATGATTTATTTCAAAATTTAAAAGTGGCATACAATTTGTTATATCAGAAAATCTATTGTGGGTATAAAATTATTTTTATATAGTTTAGTTTCTAACTTTGAAAGGTAAAGTGGCTTTGATATTATTTGTCTATGAAAAAATAGCAAAAATCATAGCTACTATCAATTGAGTACCTATTAATTACTTGCCAAGAATTATATACATTGTTTTAATAAGTAATATTTAATTATTTCCTTTTAATAGATGAGGAAACTGTGGCTCAGTGAAGTTACAGTGACTTATCACTCTCCTATATGGTAGAGACATTATTCACAGCCAGGTTTGAAATACTCTATAATTCCATACTTTCACCCCATTCCAATGCAACTGTATTATCATGACCTGAACAAGTAGAAAAGTCCAAAGAATGGCTCAAGTGCCAGAAATTAACTCAGTTTTCTCAAAGTGTCAGCAGCATATTCTGGAAAAAAGAAATGAAGAGGAAAAGGTTCTAATATATTAATTTTCCAACATTTTGACTATGATTTCTTACAGCTTATCATCTCTGAACTACATATTACACTTTAAATTACACAGCTGGCTTAGCAGTTGGAGTCGCTTTATTCCTGGTGTCAGATCAGATAAACCACTGGTCTGCTCAGGTATCATTATCTTCCTCCTCCAAATTATGTTTTTCAGACAACATGCTTACTACTGCATTCTTTTGCTCAAAAAGTGAGGTTTGAGTAGAGGAGGAAGGAATGTGAATGAGATACTGCATGAAACAATATCTGCCTGAAATGTTTTTAGCTCAGTGTCTGCATTTCTGCATACTTTGCTGGTGGAAACCAACACACATTCACCGTGTCTTGCCTATCAGTTTTCATAGAATTATATTATGTAAGGCATAATAGGTCTTCACCTGGCCTGGGCTAGGGCTTCTCTGAACATTAATAAACATTTAGTAGCATCAATAGAGATCTGAAAATTATTCACTAGGCAGAAGATTATAATATCATTGTAAACACACCTTGTTATTCAAATACTTGCTTTAATCTTTTTTTTTTTTGAAATAAAGTATATGGATATGAAGATTAAACCCTGTACATGCTCATGAGAGACAGAGTGACTAATTTGACTTTAGAAAACACATATTAGGTTTCTATTTCTTTTGATTTGACTTTCATGAGTATCTGTGTCTGAGAAAGACATAATAAGCTTATCTGCTGCTGGCTAGTGTTAATATATTCTTTGTCTATTTACATAAGGATCAGGATACAGAAATAAGTGATCTCTCAAGAAATGTGGGGAGTTATTGGCAAGTGCCAGTGGATACAGATGTCAATGCTTAACAAAAATTCTCTACTCTAATGATTTTGCATAATATCTCAGGGCAATCCTAAGCAACACATTTATGAAATACTGAAGGTGGCTTATGTGCTAAAATTAGTCATGTGAGAAAGAATTACATTTTATTCACATTTGAGGCTCTGAAAAGCATTTTCCCCAATCATGTCTGAAAGAGAGCAAGGTAACAAGCATTACATCACCAGAATAACCTCTCATTGGCTAGTCTTTCCCTGAGGGCAGACAAAGGTTTGCACTTAGTTGAAGATGATGCTTTTAAATATTAATCCTATTATGTGTAGGGAAAAGGTGTTCTACCTGCTCCATTAAAGAAAAATGTAGAAGCATTATAGGACACTGATTTCCTTCAGTGACTTAATTTACCATGGGTGTAGGTGTGAGGGCATATGTGTGTCTGTTTAAGGGAATTCCAGAAGTTCAGTATATATGGGAATCAGGTATGAGATCTTGATTGATAACAGCCCTTTCATATGAGATTAATGAACACATATGGCAAAACCAGGCTTAGATTCAATTTCATAAAATCAACGCGATTTTAGACCTACTGAAACTATTTGACAATTGAGACAAATAAACAATCACCAAATCCTGTTGTCCACATTAAATTTGCTCTGGAGAATGAGACTTAGATGAAAATGACACGGAAATGTTTAAAGTAAGTTCCTGAAAATAAGAATTTTTATTATTCTTATAATAAATATAATATTTATTTGGATGATCTCTCTGCAAACTTTAGACTCTGTAAAGTAATTCCATAGATTTCCTTGAAAGTGCAATAGCTTTGTCAGCAAGATTAAGAATGTTAGGGTGTGTGTTCAGTTGTAGAGAAATAAAAGAGATTTAAAATCATCCATTTGGGATGTAAGATTTGCCTTTGTACATACTATTCTCTTTGTCTAACATGCCCTTTTTTCACTTCTCCAGTTGATGAATATTTATTCTTCCTTCTCAGATCCAAGGTAAATGTCACTTTCTTTGTGGAGCCTGTTAACTCCCCAGGCTAAGTTAACTGTTCATTCATGTATCAGTGAGATTTAGTAGAGTGATTTTCAAATTGCATTCATAGAGCATATTGGAATCTCTTATGAGATTAAGTCATGCTGCATATGCCTCCTCCTACTCCAATATTGCACATTGTCACTATGCACCACTGAGAATTAATGTTTGAAGTGAGAGATATTTCTAATGGTGGGAAGGGAATGTTATACATATAAAACGGGATGGAGAAAATTTAAAATCTGGTTGGAATTCACTGCTGTAGTATGGCTACTTTACATGATGGCCTCAGGTTCCCAGGCAAGTACCAGTCAAACCCCAATGTGCAAATGGTTTTCACACTTCTGCTTACATAAGAGTTGCTACTGTGCCATCGACCAAAGCAAGGCACCGGATCAAGTTGAAATTCAAAGACTTGGAGTAAAAACAGTGGCCAAGTCACCCTGCAAAGGGAACGTACACATGGGAACAAAATAAATGTGTGGCCATTTTTTATAATCTACTGTAGTAGCCTCTTGGCTCCCAGTCCACCGTGTCAGCCATATAATTTGCTGCCAGAGTTATTCTTTAAAACACAGATTTGATTATCTTAGCTTATAAACATTTGATGGATCTTCACTGTCTGTAGGATAAAATATAAATTCTTTGTTATGGCAATCAAGGTCTTTTATATTCTGGCCCACCATCTTTATTTTGTATCATTTTCTAGCCCTTTATTCAATTAGTCACTGTTTCCACACATGCCATAAACTGGACCAGATAGATTCATAACAAATATTCCTTGAGCAAGACAGACATAGTTACTACCTCGTGGAGCTTTTAGCCTAGTTGGGAAGATGGACATTAAAAAGGCAATTGCCTAAATAATAATTGAGCTATGGCAGTGATGTGTGCTACACATGAAATGTGTGCTGCACTGTGAAGGTGTCAAGAGGATCTGGGTCTGAACAGCACTGTGTATTCATGTGGCATATCCATGCCAAGTTTTTCCATGGGAAGAGAGAGGTGTAGAATAGACAGTGTTCTGTGTAGGGGAGACAATGTGATAAAGGTAGCAAGAAGCTTCCCTCAGGTAGAAAGCAGCCTGAACGCTCGGAAACACTGTTTAAGAAGGCCAGTATGGCTTAGATGTAGGAGTAAAGCAGAGTTGCAGGAGATGACATGGAAGAGGTAGGCAGTGTCTGGTTATGTAGAGACTCATAGAAAATATCAAGCATTTTGTATATTAACTTAAAAGCAATGATTAAAGTATTTTTAACATTTGGAAAAACATATTTTGAGGCAGCATAAAATCAAATGAAGAAATTGTTCTGTGTTTGCACATTTCTCTAATGAAGTGAGTTTAATATCTGGGGTGAAAGAAAAGGAGATAAACACAAAAATTACAAAATACATTGAAATTCTAAGGTGGGAATAAATTCAGGCTCTTATAGGAGTACCTCAAAGAGAAAATATAAATCAGATAAGGGGATCAGAGAAATACTGTAAAGTTGCAGAAAAGCTGCAAGATTAATGGACACCTGAGCAGGGAAGAAAGGGAGAGAGAAAGCAATGTAGACACAGGGAAGAGTAAAAGCAAAGGTGGGTTGGATCTGACAATAAATCTAATATAATGGAGGAGGTAAAATGAGTTCCTTACGACCAAAGCACATGACGAAAACAGCGAGAAGAAAGTGAGAAGGCTGGGGAGGTGGTCATGGGCATACGGGGTCAAGAAACTTAGGTTGGGTGATGGTAGCTGTAGTTACTGTGTTCAGGGTGAATAAGCTTTTAAAAGAGTCTTTCATGAATAAACTTGGCTATTTACGTATTTAGGAGTGATCAGTTTTGTAATATGAAAAACTTGTGAGAAAAATGTATACTACTAAATAATTTTAGAAGAAAGTAGTAAAGGAGAAATTCATCTTGCATTTTCATAAAGTTTCAGGCTATTGCATGCCACCAAATCATTACTCAGGAAATCCTCTTTCAGCCTGGCATGCATGTCTAATCTTCTGTGTTCTCTCTTCTCCCCTTTGTGGCTGATGACTTTCCCCTCTATGTTATTGGCTTCAGATTTCTAAAAGGAAGAATTAAGACTTGGCTTGACATCATTTACATTATTCTTACTTGAAGAGAACCATTTTTCAACGTCAGTATAAGAACAATAGGTACAGGGCAGAGGCTCTTTCATATTTAAAATTTGAGGTGATGATAGAGATGATGGAAGAAACCAATCATCCAGTTTTTATCAACGCCTTCAAAAAAATCCAAGGGTGGCATAGATGACAGGGTACATAAAATTTACTCATGAAGGATACTAATAGCAACATAAAGGACACTAAAATGCCCTTTAAAACCTTAAGTAAGAATAAAATAGAAAGTACGTGGTCATGAATCTTTTGGCACCATCAATCCATCCTTCATGACAGGGTGTTTCCAGCTGGTGTGTTTTGTCATTGCTTCATTTGGAAACTTTATGTTCTCAGCTTCCCAGGGTCAAGAACCGAACAATTCAGATTCTTATTTAAGATACTTTGTTGGAATACTCTTTAATTCCTTGGCAAATAGTAAATTTCTACTTCAGTACATTATATATACTCCAAAGATCCCAAATAATGGCATTTCCAGATGTATCTAAGCAGAATTAATTTTGCTAGTATATTTTGGAAATTGTATATTCTGGCAAAGTTAAAGAATATATCTGTGCTCTATAAATTTATTTTTGGAGTGGAGAAAGAAGAACTGATGTCTCATGTTCCTATAGTATTGTTTTATTTGTCTTTCTATTTTGTCTGATTCACTGTCTCTTTTAAAGAATTACTCTATGGCCCATATCAGTTCTCCACAATGCTATAATTACTTTTTAAAATCAACACCCTCCCCCAAAAAGAAGACGGATGATTCTTTATCTGTGGCAAGGCAGCAGAACAAAAATTTCTTGCTTCTCTCATGTGAATTTCATCTTCCTGGTATACATATGTAATTGTCTAAATTAAATGCTTGAAGAATTTTCCCATGCTTCTAAATGCAAGCCACTTAAGCGTAGCCTCTCAAACATCCACTCTTAATGAAGGGGAGACAAGCTTCAGGAAAATGAAGTACAGGAATAACAACCAGAAAAACCTGAATGACATAGGACGGGAGAAATAGTATGACTCAGGAGATAATACAGAAAACACTCCACTTTCTCATATGGTTGATAGAAGAATGACACTTAAAAGCATGGTGAACCAGAGAGCAAAGGGCTCCTTAACAAGTCAGTAGTTTGCCATTAAACTTGGAAGGCAACCAGGAATCATGTGCTCCAGAAGGAATTTACTATATTTCTTCTTACATTCATCTGGTTGCTGAATCTTTAGGCTTCTACAAGTTTTTTAAATATATTGAGATGTTCATTATCATGGCATCCTGTGGTCAGTAATGAAATAGAGAGCATTACTGCCCTAATATGGTAGAAATGTATGAGACTGATCTATATTTCTGTACAAATTGTGTTGACTTCATTACCTTGGTGAGTTGTACCTACAAGGACTTCTCTCAACTATTTACTTTGCAACTTGTATTTGTAGGGTGGCTAAGTTTTATTTTCCTTCATATTAAGTTAAATCTCTATGTATCTGGTAATCTGTGTTATAGATGTATACCATCATTCTCAGCAAACTAACACAGGAACAGAAAACTAAACACCGCATGTTCTCACTCGTAAGTGGGAGCTGAACAATGAGAACACATGGACACAGGGAGGGGAATATCACACTGGGGCCTGTCGGCAGGTGGAGGGCGAGGGGAGAGATAGCATTTGGAGAAATACTTAATGTAGACAACGGGTTGATGGGTGCATCCAGCCACCATGGCGCATGTATACCTATGTAACAAACCTGCACTTTCTGCACATGTACCCCAGAGCTTAAAGTATAATAATTTAAAAACCTATTCAAGGCTGGGCGCGGTGGCTCACGCTTGTAATCCCAGCACTTTGGGAGGCCGAGGCGGGCGGATCACGAGGTCACGAGATCGAGACCACGGTGAAACCCCGTGTCTACTAAAAATAAAAAAATTAGCAGGGCGCCTGTAGTCCCAGCTACTCGGGAGGCTGAGGCAGGAGAATGGCGTGAACCCGGGAGGCGGAGCTTGCAGTGAGCCTAGGTCGAGATCGCGCCACTGCACTCCAGCCTGGGCTACAGAGGGAGACTCTGTCTCAAAAAAAAACAAAACAAACAAACAAAAAACAAACAAACAAAAAAACCTATTCAAAAAACCATAAAAAAAGAAAAAAATACCACTCATACAACTTAGAAAATAAATACCACTCATACCACTTAGAAGACGATTAGTGGAACCAAATAGCAAGTCAGTCATCTGGAGAAAGCTTGAAATTGCTTTCTGTGAACTCTAACTATGACATATCAGTGAAACCTTCTTTCTCATCATGGATGCTGTCAGTTGTCATTGTCAAATTCCATTTTAGTAGGCAGGAGTAACAATACTGCTATGATATTTCTGGTAGTTCTATTGAGAGCTGGGAAAATTACTAAAAATATCTCCCTTTCATGATGTCTTTAAAAATACAAGATCATCATACACTCTTGTCATCATCTCCAATCCTTTCCCCTCCCCCCAATCCCTTTTTCCTCAAGTCACTGAACATTCATATCAGAGTGGCAAATCTGTAAACTAGATAAAGCTTTCTGGAGTACCTTCCAAATCTCTTGGCAGGGCCTTAATCTCTGTAGTCTGCCATAATCAACCCAAGATAGGAGCAGATAAAAATCTCCCTTCCATAGGTATTTGGTTTTAATATGGATTGCTGAGAAACAACTATTAAAAAAAAAAAACAAAAAAAAAACACACCTCATCACAGTTCAAGCAAAGAAGACAAACTTGCAGAGGCATTAGTCACCTCTTATGTTACTGTGAAAGTATTTTTTGTGTCTCAACTTTAACTCTTCTCTACAAAGGTAGATGATCCAATGTCAAAGACATTCTACTAAATAGAGGTCTCTAGAAGTTGACTTGATTTCAAAGACCTAGACTTCACAGTAAACATTCTGTCCATGTTGTAAGCCACAATGGAGGCAGCTGGCTTGCTGATGATAGGAATCTCAGAGTGACCATCAGTGGTTCTACCTGTTTTGTGAAATGATCTGTGTGGGTTCTATGATCACAGTGTTAATAACAATCTCCCAGAGGGGCTTTTACAATGTTCATCAACTTTTCTAAATGATTGGAACAAGTTACCTCTGGGTTAAAGTATAAGATCTTCTCTTATAGTAAAAGCTGGAGCTTTGAACTACTTTATAATCATCTACCACAAAATGTAGATGTTTTGAGTCAGACTGACTAGCCATATCATCAAACTAAATGATTGACATTGAAACCTGAGGTGCTTGGGAGTCACTTTAATTTGGTTCTTTGTAATCACAGATTAATAGTTTTGTGAAAGTGATACAATTAAAAACCATCCTTATTTACTTAGAAACTGATTACATACACTTACTTTCCCATGTTGTAGAACACACAATTGGGAGTAAGCAGTGCCAAAACTACTTTCCAAATAAGCTTACTTTGCATAATCTGGAAAACATAAATTCTGGGTACTTTATTTATTGTGTGCACGATACACCCAGGACCTCAAATAGTGCCTAGTATGAAGCAGTACTCACAAAATAAGTGCTGAGTAAATCAATGAAGAATCAATGGATGTATCATTAATGAATATGTGTTGTTGAATTAATGATGTATTTGCTGTTACTCTGCAAGAAAGCTTTTGTTCCCATTAAGTTAACTTGAGGGGAATATTTCTGTAATGTAAGAATGATGCCACAGGTTTTTAAATACAGAGAATGTTCATACAAATAACCAGGGGCCTGAATGAGAAGGCTGAAATCTGGTGTGGGAGATATAAAAGAAATGAGCCAGGCACGATGGCTCACGCCTGTAATTCCAGCACTTTGAGAGGCTGAGGTGGGCAGATCACGAGCTCAGGAGATCAAGACCATCCTGGCCAACATGGTGAAACCCTGTCTCTACTAAAAATGTAAAAATTATCTGGGTATGGTAAGTGCGTCTATAGTCCCAGCTACTCAGGAGGCTGAGAGAGGAGAATTGTTTCCACCAGGGAGGTGGAGGGTGTAGTGAGCCGAGATCGCACCACCGCACTCCAGCCTGGGCAACACAGTGAGACTCCATCTCAAAAAAAAAAAAAGAAAAAGAAAAAAAAAGGAAAAATAAACATAAGATAGGAAGCTAACCTCACAGAGGCATCCAATCTAGTTAGGAACAACTAAGTAAAAGTGAAAGGATAGGATTAAGAGCAAGATGAGTAAGGCAAATGAAACCTGTAAGCAGAGTCTGGAAAAGATGGGAATAAGCGTGAGTGCTTTAAAGTTGATTCATATAAGAGTTGGGCAAAGAACAGACTACACTGGAAGAGAGTTTTGGTCAGAAAAGTAATGAGAAGGATGGTGGTAATTGAAGTGTGAAGTTGTATACTTCTGGATTAGTAGTTCAGTGGGAATGGAGAGAAAACGTGAGCATTGTGCACTCGTGCGCGCGCGCACACACACAGTTTTTCACCAGGCATTATGCTTGGCAATTCACCTACATTAACTAGCTTATGTCAGGTGATTATTTCATTTAATCTTCACAACAACTTTATAAGATAGAATTATCACAATTTTTTAGATGATATAATTGAGTCTCAGACTGTTAAAATGATTTACCTAAGATCACAATTGTTTTAAGCAGTAGAGTTGGGATTCAAATCCAAGTTATCTTGACTCCAAAGCATAGTCTTTTATGAAAGGTTGAACATAATACAAAAAGGGCAGGGAGTAAAAGATGAATCCAAACTTTCAAATGCAGAGCATTAAAAGAAAACATAAACGGAAAGCTGCTTACAAAGCACTCCAGCCGTTTTCACCCCATCTCTAGTAATTTCTTAGGAGAATGATACTGAGCTTCTATTTAATTCCAAACCCTTTCCTGACCTTATGTTTGACTATTGGGTTGGAATTTTGAGGAAAGGTTTGGCCAGATGGAGTCTCAAATTAAAAGGTCCCTTTATAGGGGAGATTTCCTGCCTGGTGGAGATTCTTTTGAAAAATTCAAAATAAGGCACCAGATATTTGGGCAAATTCACAATTGTATACAATATCATACTTCCCTCTTTCAACAGACCACGTTGGGCCTGCTATTGAACACATAAAGCCTTTTATAATGTTTCCTCCTTTCCTTTGATTCTCTGTTCCCTCTACCAGGAAAGAGCCCCTTCCTCTCTTTTGCCCATTCTCTACCCTAAATACGCATACTTCAGTAAAATTCACTGAACCTTTAAGATTCATCTCAAGAGGATTCCAGAACTGGCACCTCCACTCTTCCTTATTCCAAAATCCTTTGAGTCGTACTTGATTGATTCTTCTCTTTCCCTCATATCTAATTGTTTAGCCAATCATTTCAACTCTCCTTTAAAATTATATCTACCATCTAACTACCTCTTAACATCTTCACCCATTATAAGCTGCTCCATGCCCCATCATTTCTTACTTGGATAATTACGATAGCCTCTTAACAACTATCCCTATTTATACCCTTAACCTCTATACAGCCTATGTGTCATTCAGTAGCCAGAGTGTATTGTTAAAATACAAGTCAAATGTCATTTCTTTGCCCCAAATCCTCCAATGGATTTCCACTGCCTTAGAGTAAAATCCAAATATCCTTCCTTGGTCTATAAGACGGGATTGCTGCTACCTCTTTGACTTTGTTCTCTATCACTCACTTCCTTACTTACTGTTTCAGTTACAATGGCCCCCTTGCAGCTCAAAAAAACCACCAAGCAGGCCCCCCTCAAGGTCTTTGCATTTGCTGCTCCACTTGCCTGGAATGCTGCTCCCTCATCTATCCACATGACTCCCTTCTTCATTTGTTCAGGTTAGCATAAGCCTTCCCTGACCACCCTTTCTAAGAAATTCCATGCCATTATTCTGTAGCCCTCTTATCTTGTTTTATTTTTGTATCACTAAGACACCGCCTTGTTACATAGATATGTATGTATTTGCTTATTATCTGTCTCCTCTAACCAAAATGGAAGCTACTGGTGGGTAAGTACTTTGTCTCTTTAGGTCACTGTTGTATCCCAAGTGACTATAAAAATGCCTGATACATAGCAAATGCTTAATAGCATTGAACAACTAAATGAATGAACCGAATTTGAAGAATCTGAAGGGCTACCCTAAAAACAGTAATAATCAAGAGACTGAAAATAATCCAGTGAAGATAGAGATAAAAAAAATGAAAGTCACAAAAGGACCTGACACAATTGTCAAAATTGTATAACATGGTCAAAAAGTATCAAATCTCTATCAGTGATTGAATAATAAACAGTTTAGTTAGAATTAAAGACATTTAGGTGAGGTTGTAATACCTGCACAAATTTTATTGCAAATCTCTGTATCTAAGATCTATGGAAAGCTCAGGGTAATATTTGAGCCAAGATATAACTTCAGTGACACCAGGATTTCACCAAAACCCCAGAAAAAAGTTAGTAAGTGGAGTATGCTTTGAAACCAATTAGATAGCAATCAGACAATGATGAGATTGTTCCCTGAGGTTTTCAGAACAAAATGAATTTAGGATAGGTAAGCTGAATATGTGGATGTTAGATAAATAAATATCTTTCTTTTCTACCCTAAGTAAGGGATTAGTCTTCAAGTTCTTACGTAAATGGTAGATTATTATTTACCAAAGTATAGCCTCCCATTCAGAGACTATGGATTCCACATCCCTTGTACTCCACACATGACTACATTCAGGTCTGTAGAAAGCTAGCAGATGTGATGCATGTACCTTCTAGTTGAACTTTATTAAAGATGGATTTTCTTGTTCTGGGCTCTCTCTTTCACTTTTCCTTAGAAGATAACATAAATGAGGAGGCAATTCAACTTCAACCATGTGGATAAGGACAACACTCAGGTGGAAAGGTGTTACGGGATGAATTGTGTCCCCTCTAAATTCAGATGTTGAAGTCTTAACCCCAGTACCTCAGAATGTTACTGTTTCGGGAGACAGGGTCTTTAAAAATAAAATTAAGTTAAAATGAGGTCATTAGCATGGGGTCTAATCCAACCTTCTAAGAAGAGGAAACTTGGACATAGACACATACAGAAGGAAGACAATGAGAAGACACAGGGAGAAAATGGCCGTCTATCTGGCAAGGTTGCCTCAGAAGAAACAACCCTACCAATCCCCTGATCCTGGACTTTCAGCCTCTAGAATTTTAAGAAGTAAATTTCTGTTGTATAAACCATTCTGTCTGTGGTACTTTGTTATGGCAGCTATGGCAAACTAATAGAAACAGTGGGATAGGAGAAAATAGTATCCCTGAATGATGCATAGCTGCCTAACTCCATTGACTGCCTCCCTAATTCAGACTTTTGTGGGAAATAGCAAAATTATCTTTTTTTTGAGACAGAGTCTCACTGTGTCACCTAGGCTGGAGTGCAGTGGCACGATCTCGGCTCACTGCAACCTCTGCCTCCCAGGTTCAAGCAATTCTCCTTCATCAGCCTCTTGAGTAGCTGAGATTACAGGAGTGTGCCACCACATCCAGCAAATTTTTGTATTTTTAGTAGAGGCGGGGTTTCACCACATTGGCCAGACTGGTCCCCAACTCCTGCACTCAAGTGATCCACCTGCGTCCGTCTCCCAAAGTGCTGGAGTTACAGGTGTGAGCCACCATGCCTGGCTAGCCAAATTATCTTGAGTCAATGCATTTTGGTTTCCCTTTGTTACAGCCCTTCACCTATACTCAAGTATAATACTTAAAAGGAAAAAATGGAAACAACCTAAGAGTTTAACAATAGAGAAAGGGTGAACCAAAAAATGATACATTCACTGAACATAACCATAAACCAGAACCTCAGCAAGGCAAATCAGTAAAACAAGTTTAAGTGCATAAGTCATATATATTCCTCAAACTATATAGTTGATGCATACATAAAATATCTGGAAGCAACTCTAGTACAAAATATAATGATAACGTCACTTGCGTTAGAGGAGTAGACATTCTTTTCCATAAAGTGTGACTTCTTTACTTTTGTAATTTAAACCAGTGTCATCAACAATATAATGTACCTTTACATTAGACTTACCACCTTTACAAAGACTTATCACTTTACATTTTACTATCCAATTATGTTAAGACAGTAGAGACAAAAGTCACTCTTAGACATTAATCTCATCTATTTTGATTTTAACAAAAATGCCTACATGCCATTTCTCTTTCCTATCTTTTTGCTTTCTTTACAACACCAATTCTTTCCTGTCTTATTTTATTCCTTGTTTTAGTATAAACCAATGAGTGGAAAAGTATTGTCAGAGTTGGAAGACAGGGAGGAGAGATGACAGACAACAGGGAAGAGATACTCCAGTTCTTCTTATTCCACCTCAATCCCTGCAGGAAGCATCATAAAATTGAAGCAAAGCTACTAAAGTTTCAAAAGTGTAGAGAAATGCCTTGTGTTAGTTATGAGAAATAAATGAGGCCCGAGAATTCACCTATAAGAGCACGGTTAAGAGACGGGCAGATCACAAGGTCATGAGATACAGACCATCCTGGCTAACCCAGTGAAACCCCGTCTCTACTAAAAAAATACAAAAAACTAGCTGGACGAGGTGGCGGGCGCCTGTAGTCCCAGCTACTCGGGAGGCTGAGGCAGGAGAATGGCATAAACCCAAAAGGCGGAGCTTGCAGTGAGCTGAGATCCAGCCACTGCGCTCCAGTTTGGGCAACAGAGCGAGACTCGACTAAAAAAATACAAAAAACTAGCCGGGCGAGGTGGCAGGCGCCTGTAGTCCCAGCTACTCGGGAGGCTGAGGCAGGAGAATGGCATAAACCCAAAAGGCGGAGCTTGCAGTGAGCTGAGATCCAGCCACTGCGCTCCAGTTTGGGCAACAGAGCGAGACTCGTCTCAAAAAAAAAAAAAAAATGGGGCACGGTTAATTGAATTAACAGTATGGAAGTAATTAATTAGATTGTTCAGCTGAACAAATCCATTTGATGAATTAAGAACAGTACAATTATGAGTTTTTGAGTCTAGGACTACACACTATTTTCCGATGTGTTACTCATAAGAAGTTATTTACTATTCATAGCACATAATCTCATTTATATCTTTTGAGAATACAGCCTTCTTTGTCAGAAGTGTATGAAGTTTCTTTCAAAGCTACAATAGAAAATGGTTTAAAAAAATGCCCATGAAAGTAGGTATACCTAAGTGTAAAAAGTAATAATCTATATAGCAAATATAAATTTATAAATTAATAGATTATTCACTGTATGATTATTAGTAATGAAAAATAATTCTTAGACATGCAAAATAATTTTATCACAGATGCTTTTAAATACTGTTTCTTCTTTTAATGTCATAAGTTAGGAGGGAGGAAGTATGTTCAAGTAACAGAAGAGGAATGTTAAGCATTTGTCAGAAGCTGGACATATTGATGAACTATCAAGTTCTTAATTGGAAATCAATACAAAACAAAATAGCACTTCAATTTAGTAATAACTTGAAAGCCCTATTTATTTCCCAAAACATCCAGAGAGGCATGGCATTGCAGGAAAGGCCTAACTTGGATGTATGTTGAGGAAAAGAACATACTGGTTAGCAAGGTGCTTAGCACACATGACCTTCCACAGTGAACAACCTACCTGGACAGTAATAGTAATGGTGAGAAACTGTAACCAAACAACTGAATAATCATGTAGTAGAAGTGATTATGGCATTGGATATTAATTTGAACTATATGATCACTAATTTTATGAGATTCAATTGGACTCAGAGAAAAATACAGGCAGTGCTCAATTTTCACAGTAGTGTAAGACCACAAAGATGACTGCTGAAACAGTGTGAAGCAATTTTAATAGTCAATGGGAGAAATTATATTTGTTTAGTGACCTTTAAAATTATTTTGTCAAAACATTAAAAGTTCTCTTACTGTGTTTTATAAATGTATAGTGGATTAAAAATAACAGTAAAATTAATATTACTGATAATAGTAAAACAAATATTAATATTTACTAGTAGTAAAACTAATAGTAAAACTAGTATTCACTAACAGTAAAACTACTAGCAAAATTAAACTAATATTTAAAAAACGAATGCAACTTAAAATGCTGAAAACATTGAGAACTAAACTGTTTTTTTCTCTGTAAACATTTTGCGAAGTATAGTTTGAATGGTTCTTGCCTTTTCTTGGTCATACAACTGATGATTAGGAGCAAGCATCTTTTCTATGCCTTGGTGAACTGGTAGATTCCTTTCTAAGTATGAATCAGCTTCCAACATTTTATCCTTTGCCCTTTCAATGGCATGAAATTTCTATGCAGGTTCCTTTAATGTGAAGTTTTTTACAACCTCTGGGACATTGTCATCCTTTCCATCACAGCCATTTTGCTCATTTATGTCGATAAATCGTTCCCATCAATGTTATATACTTTAACTGAGTCACCTAGTTTTCTTTACTAATGAAACAAATATTTTTGCAAGGACAATTTACTTCAACAATTGATTTTATCTACATCTGTTTTGTTTATCTTGGCTATAGTTTTAGTGAAACTTTTCACCGATACTCACAAAGCAGCCACCACACTTTCCCTGTGGCAATTTGAAGCCAAATGTTACTTACGAGTTTTGTAGCACAACCCATCTTAAAGTTCCTCCCTCTCAGTTGGGGGATCATCCCTCACCTCAGGTTAAGTCCTGATGAACAACTTGAAGAGCAACATGTCAAAACCTATCACTTGCCTGCTCCTATGGGTGGCTGAGTCATGGCCTCACTGGCAAAGCCTTCTTTACCAAGTCCAGGTCCTCATTAGTACTCTGGCTCCATGAACCAGCACGCTGGCAAGCTAGATACAACTAATAATATGGGTGTCTTTTATGACAGGATTAGAAAATCTTGACCTTCCAGGTGAAAGTTTCTGTGCTTTTACATGATTGTTTGGTAATGCTCTGTTGGATGTCCAAGATACCTCAAATAGTAGAGCTGAATGGAGCCACTAATATAATTGCTATCATTTAACTGATAACACTGACAGCTAGTGAGGTGGTGAAGCTATAGGGTAACAGGCTAGGTCTCCCAGCCCTGTTCATCTCATATCTTTATCTCTTTTCCATTTCCTTTGTAAATGTTTTATATATACTTAGATACACCAAACTACAACTTGATTTAATAGTCATTACCAAGTTAGACTTCATGTGACATGGAGTATCTATATGTGCTACTAAGTATACACACCCACGAAAAATGCTCATGTAAAATTTGCTTTCAGAATACTTTTTACTTTCAGCAAAAAACATTCTTACTTAAAAATAAGAAAGCATGGAAGTGATAGGAGACCAAAAAAATACTCTATGAGAGTAGAGTCTTATAAAACGTGCTAAACTGAACTGCTGGGTAAGCTTGCCTTACAGGCAGTCAAGGCTGTGAACTGCAAACATCCCGGCTTTTCTTGCCTCAAGCTGGTTATCTCATGTTGTCAATGCCATCTGGGTGCATCACAAATGTGGTAATTTTGTAATGAACGCATAACTATAATGTTATCAAGAAACAGAAGGACAGTAAAGAAAATAAATAAGGCCAGGTTTTAAAATAAAATGCACTTTACTCTTTCAAGTTGAGAAATTCAAATAAGTTACTCATATCTGACCTAAGTGATTGAACATGAAAGATTAAATAAATAAATGAGGTCATTCCCTAGTGATTTCAGCATGTACACAACACACACACAGACATAGGTATACGCATACAGATACACATGTTCATGTCGAGAGCCATCACTGCTAGAACAGAGATCCAACCATGTCAGGGACGCTATGTATTACAGCCAATGAGGGCAGCAGTGTTTTCTTTGGTAAGGTACATCTGTACTCTGCTCTTATTTACACCATTTTGTCTCTAGAATGCATTGTTGCACATATGTGTCCTTAGGGTTTTCTTTTTCTTTTAGGCTCAAATGGCTTACTTGGATCTGGTCCCTGATGTATCTTAGAATCTCACATACATAAGGCCAGTATTCTAGGACACTTCTAACTGCATTTTCTATTTTATTCAACAATATGCTAGAATTTGGGTAAACTATCAGCTGATGAGCAGGTTCTAAGTGAAAATTCAAAATCTAAATTATTCTTAAAATGGCACCACCTATTCTTTTCAGTTTCTCCGTAAGAAGGGCACATCTATAACTAATGAAGTTCTTGATGTGGCACTGTATTTTTTGGCCAGAATAATCAGTCTTATACAAAAAATATTTCTAACATAAAAATGTCACCACTTGCTTTACCATATTTGTGCCTTCACAGACATCTAAGACTCCTAGGCTACACTGAAAATCTGAATGTAGGTAAATATCTGACAAAGATAATGGAAGTAAAATCAGATTAGAGGGTCAGGCACATAGAAATACATCAGTCTTGGGGCCCAGTTTCCCCTTTTGTAAAGAGAAGACCGGGTTAGAATTTTTTTTTACTGCTACATATTTGTTGCCTTATATCTTTCATTGACCACAAAAACTAGCTTAGTTTCTTTTCTTTATTCTCTCTAAAACACAAGTAAAAAATACTGACTTCAACTATCTAGATAACTACCTAGATCTGAAATATAGCTAAGGTTGGCAGACACACCCTAAGGTGCCTTCTGGCTCTAAGAGTGAATGGCTGAGAATAGAGCATATTTGACTAAGTGTAGAGTAAGATGACAACTCCCAAAATTCAAAACAATGCCCAGGTCTATAAAAGGCCAGCTGTATTCTATCAATAAAAACTGTACTACAAGAAATTTGATCCCTAACCAAATATTAATGATACAATTAGAAGAGAGAGAGAAAAGGAAGAAAGGAAGGATAAAAGGGAGGGAAAGAGAGAGGGAGGGAGAAAGTAAATATTTAAGTCTGATTGAACTCTTTTCCCTCAGAAGAAAGAGGTGATGATTAATAAGTTAATAATTCCCCCATAAGTGAAACTTCTCTATTTTTAAAATATGTAAGGTGGAATTTTTTTAAATCTTAACTTATCAAAAGATATTGGTTTATTACCTTCAAAGTCCACATCTCCAACTAATTTTCTCTTTCCTGTCACTGGATCATGGATGTAGTTGATACCCACATCAATTACAGCAGCACCTTCTTTAACCATATCAGATGTAATCAACTTTGGAATACCTGAAAACAAAAAGAGTTGTTTGTCCTTCAGCATAACAAATGTTTATATATATGTTTTGGTAGGCTTATATATATATATATATATATATATATATATACACACACACACACACACGTGTGTGTGTGTGTGTGTGTAATACGTTGTTCCTTAAAAAACAGGCCATTGATCGTTTCTGATCTGAGAGAAGAACAAAGATGATTAAAGCAGCACATAAGGGCTTCTGAGGATGAAATCCTGCAGGAGCTACCCTCTCACCTCAGAAATCGCTCACCTGACATCACAGGGATACCTGCTTGAGCAGCATCCTTTTGCATGTCACATACTATGAATGGCATGGGGAGATTGCGGACATGAGACAGGCTCCTGCTGAGGTATGGTGGAGTGGAGCACAGTGAAAGCAACTTGGAAATTGGAAGGAGGGAAAGAAAGAAAGGGAGGAAGGGAGGGAGGAAGGGAGAGAGATAGAAAGGAAGGGAGGGGGAAATAAAAGAATGAGGATAATAATAATTCACATTCCCCAGGGTTGTTGTAAACAGTAAAATGCCATATTCATAATGGCATCTCATCAACTCCAAACATGAAGTTCTAAGTGCTATCTTGAGCTTTCTTTTTTATTTTTTCTTGGTTTCTTTGGATCACAATGTCTGTATATGATTCTGAAAGGTGTAAAGTATAGTAAGCTCTCCTCACTATTGATCTGTTCCAGTCTAAAAGATAGATCTACAGAGATCTTATGTCATCATCTATTTCCTGCAATTATTTTAAAATTTTGTTTCAAGTACAACAGTACCAGCTAAGATTAATGTTCCAGTTTCTTAAAAAATAACATTGAACAATCCAACCACAAATTTAGTAGATTAAAGCAACAATTTATTACTATGTCTTATGGTTCTGTGGGTTGACTGAGTTCATCTGGATATATCTGGCTTAGGATCTTTCATGTAATTGGAGTCAGATACTGTCTGAAGCTAGAGTCATCTATAGACATGACAGGCTAAAAGGACTCACTCACATGGTTGCAGCAGATGCTTGTGATTGGCTAGGAGCATAGTTAAGGCTGTCAATGGAACACATATGCATGAACTCTCCATGGGGCTTGGTTTCTCACAGCCTGGCAGCTGGTTTCCAAGAGCGAGTGTTCCAGGAGACAAGAAGTATTAGTTACCAGCCTCTTAATGCTTGGACTGGGAAACTAGCATAACGTCACTTCTGTCATATACTATTGGTCAAGAAGTAACACAGTCCACTGAGATCAGGAAGAGGAACAGAGACTCCACTTCTCAGTGGGAGGAGAATCAAAGACTCTGTGTTCATCTTTATTATTCTATCACAATGCTTCTGATGGACATGGTGTCTGGTAGGTTATTTGCTCACATTCGGATTCTAGATCTCTTGCAGGAAAAGCCTACCCACTGTGTTGTTAGAGACATTCTAGCACCTGTATTATCCATCTAAGCATTACAGATGGCTTAAATGTCACCTCGTAACATGATTTTTACTGCTAGCAAGAGTTTAAAGGCTATAAACAAATGGTCAATGTCAACATAGATGTAGCTATGGGATAGCTTCCTTAGTCTCATAGTGATGTAACAGAAGAGTCACCAATGTTTGAGATGTATTTTTCCCTTGCTTTCCTATCCTGTGAGATAGAACTTATCTTTTTTATTGGTTCTCACATAGGTACTATGCCTTGTTCCAAATAGTCATAAAATCCTGTTTCTTCTTGGTATCCAATAGAAAAAGAAGACATACATCGAGTATAGCTGCAGAAAAAAATTTCAAGATAAAAGTATTCATAAAATAGTTATTATTGTCCAGCCTCTATGCTAATGGCAAAGATCCCAATTTCCCTCTGATTATTATAACATCTCAGAGAATATTAAATAGCAATGAACAAATGGCAAAATTTTCAAAATAGAGGAAAGTGTGAGCTTGATTTTAATTCCCAGGAAAATTACGAAATGGAAAAAAAACTTTAAATGTTTATCTTTTTTGGATAGTGATGCTTTATATGTCCACTGTAGAAAATTTGGAAAATATATAAAAATTTAATATGAAAATAAAAATCACTATTATCTTACTATCCAAAGAAAATAAGTATTCGTATTTTTAGTATATTCCTTTCTAGGATTTCAAAATATTTATATATTAAATATAAAATATGAAACTTGCATTTCCTTAATGTTGTGTCTCACTATGTATCTCATCACTCTGTTATTAAATTAAAATGTGAGCATTTTCCCATTTCATTTTATTTGAAAATTAGAAGTTATATGAACGAATTCATTATATGGATTACCATAAAAATGCATTCATTCCTGCAGTGTTTCTAATATTTTGCTATTATAAATAATGCAGTGATGGTCATTTATGTTCAGAAAACGATGGGTAATTTCTTAATTACAGCATCAAATTTTAGAAAACTTTTCACTGAACTCTTATGAATGGAAAAATATAGGTTAGATGAAAGCATCTATTGGTAGAATCATAGATAGTTAAATAACATATTACGAAACTGTTGACCAATGCATTTGTAAGGTCTATTGAGATCTTCTGTGAAAAGTATTTGTCAATACCATGTTCAAGTTTTTAATAAATAATTTGGAATAACACATTGGCATTGTGATGGTTTTATCTTTGTTCTCCTCCAGATCCATTTTCACCTTTTTTCTGCTTTACTCTAGGCCAGCGGTGGGACTGATCCTTACAAGGGTCTTGTGTGCTTCTTGTCTCCCTTGGAACCACATCATGGCCATGAGAACAAACTCAAGCTAGTCTGCTGAAGGATACAAGTACCGTAGAGGAAAGCTGAGTCACTTTAGCTGAGGCCATAATAGACTGATCAGTTCCCTGCCAACAACCAGTAATGGCAGATGCTTGATCTGGCCCCAGAAAGATCGTCAGAAATGAGTGAGTCAAGGTTACCATAACTGATCAGCTGAACCATGGACTCAAGAAAAAAATTTTTTAAAGGTGGTGTCTAAGTGACTTTTTTTTTTTTTTTTTAACATACCAGTAGCTACATAGCCCATATTTGCAAATGACACAAAATTGGACAGAATGGCTACTGGGTTGTAATTTTGGAATGATGGATTATAAGTATCAAGAATAATCTGAATGGGAACAAATGTACAATTCTCATGAAGTGCTGTACTTGATTAAAAACTCAATATAAAACTAAGATGGTCTCCAGATACAAGGATGTAATATTTTCCAAAATATTTTTAGCAAACTCTCTGGAATAGTTGGTTGTACTTCAGAGGCTGGTGTAGGGAAGAATGATTAGAACCAGTCTAGAAATCATGTCAAATTCTTATCACTTGCTATCATACTAGCTGGTTCAATTATTACTGATCTGCAATAAGATAAAATCTTGTGCCACAATATAAAGCAACTATCTCAGTAAACATAGTTTAATTCAGCTAACTTTATTATTACTTTTCGTAGGAAGAATTTTTCAATGAAATAAGTGGTGTGTTGATTTATAGTTTGGTGCAAGCTCCCTATCTTCTTGCAGACCTATAACATATAGTGTGCAGAGGGTAAGAAATAGTCACAGACCATCACCAGTGCACTGACCACACAGTGAAAACCTCTGCACTAGAGGAATGGTTAAATGAACTTAGGCTACCTATCTCAGAAACAAACAAACAAACAAATGCATACACCTAAAAACAAAACAAGAAAACCCCAATAACTACAGTAGTTTCTTCAATATGTTAAAAACTGCAAATCAGGAAGATTTTACTCTATATTGTTTCAGAGAGAAGAAAGGAAAAAACACAAAGGGAGGGAGTATCTTTTAGCTCAGTAAAAGAATATTCTAAGGATAATATACCACAAAGAGAAACTGTATAGTGTCCTTATTTCTTACTAGCAGTATTCAAAATAAAGAAGGGATTGAACTGGGAAAGTTAGTTGTAGGAAGACAAGTCCCCAGATTACCTTGGCTGCCCCAGCTCTTTCCCCTGCCACTTAACAGAGACTTTCTCTTTATCCCATTCTAGTTCTAGAATGGGGCATCTTGAGATAAAGTGTTGGGTACAATCTAGGCTATGTCCTCCTCCCTCCTAGAATGGGATGTTCCCCAGTGCTTGAGCTCAGCAATTCAAGTGGTGTCTAGGGTGTATTGAGTTCCCTCAGCTGTGTCACAATGGGGCAAGCACTGATGACACTCCATTCGCCCTGGGCAGTTTCCTGAGCCTTGAGCCTTGGGAAGCTGGCTCACCAAGGATTTTAGGCTTCTGTTTATTCTTGCTGCATATCTGCATTGGCTGATTTGTGTGAGTGTTCTGTCTCACCATTCTTATGCAAGCGATAGAGGTACTGGGACCCCTTTTGCTCCTCCATGCTGTCGTCATGGTGTTGGGACTACGGAAGCATCTAGGTCTTCTCTAAGCTTCTGTCAGACTTACAAACTTCTGTATTAGTTATGCCTTTCAATTCTATGATTTAACATTCTCCTTTGTCCTTTCAGATTTAAAACAAGAAAAACTTCTTCTTTCTTTTTCCAAGTAATTCATCTCTGAAGTTGTGTTGACCTTTGACTCTATCATTCATTCTACTTAAGAAGATAGAGAAATTATATAAATTATATTTAATGGTTGGAATTATGACAAACATTCAAAATCTCTATTTTAGTTAGGCTAAATACACTAAGTAGTCCACTTACATTGCTGTCTTATAGAGGCAAATGATTGGAAGCACATAGTTGCTCAATCAGTGTATTTTTATAGATATTGAAAAGAAATTTCTAAGACTTGATGTGTTTAATTCCCCACATATACAAATGCAATATAAATTCTCATCATGTGATAACATAGAATTAAAATCTATTTAAATATTAGATAAATAAAAGACATATATCATTAGGATGCACAGTCAGGATATTTTTCTTTTTGTTAGAGTTGAAAATGAATAATTTCAAGTGAATGATTCCTATGAGTTTATTTTTTTTGTTGTTGCTGTCATAATTCCATGGGAACCAATCCTTAATTTTTATATATAATTTGAGGGCTCAAGCATTATATGTGAGAACCAAAACCATCTACGCTCACATAGCTTATATATTATAAGCTGTAATATTAACATTATTTTATTATTCAGCTGTCTTCATCTACATAACTTTCTTACTCCAGGAAAGTCTTGCTCAGAAAGATGAAACGTGAAAGTGCTTTTGTCTCAAGAACTTATGAAAAACTCATTTAATGAATATTAAACCTTTTGATTTTTCAGTAGGTAGCATCAAATAGCTGATTCTGTAGGATATTTTGAAACGCTTGCTTCAAAATCCTCTCTTTGTATCCACCAATCCTAAACTTTCATATTATAATCATCCAATTCTAAGCAAACCTCCATAAGGCATGTTAAAAGACTTGCCTTGCAATACAACTCAGAACACAGGTATGGACAGAGACTTATAATTAAATCACCAAAAGCAATTGCAACAAAAGCTAAAATCGACAAATGGGATCTAAAACTAAAGAGCTCCTGTACAACAAAAGAAACTACCATCAAAGTGAACAGGCAACCTACAGAATAGGAGAAAATTTTTGCAATCTACTATATGACAAAGGTCTAATATCCAGAATTTACAAGGAATTTAAAAAAAATTACAAGAAAAAAACAACCCCATCAAAAAGTAAGCAAAGGATATGAACAGGTGTTCCTCAAAAAAAGACATTTATATGTCCATCATCCACAGGAAAAAAAAGCTCAACATCACTGATCATTAGAGAAATGCAAATCAAAAGCACAGTGAGATACCATCTGACACCAGTCAGAAAGGCAATTACTAAAAAGTCAAGAAACAACATGCTGGTGAGACTGTGGAGAGATAGGAACCCTTTTACATTGTTAGTGGGAATATAAATTAGTTCAACCATTGTGCAAGACAGAGTGGTGATTCCTCGAGGATCCAGAACCAGAAATACCATTTGACCCAGCAATCCCATTACTGGATATATATCCAAAGTAGACTATAAAGACTATAAAGACACATGCACACGTATGTTTATTGCAGCACTACTTACAATAGCAAAGACTTGGAACCAACCCAAATGCCCATCAATGATAGACTGGATAAAGAAAATGTGGTACATATACACCATGGAATACTATGCAGCCACAAAAGGGAAGGAGATCATGTCCTCTGCAGGGACATGGATGAAGCTAGAAGCCATCATCCTCAGCAAACTAGCACAGGAACAGAAAATCAAACACTGCACGTTCTCATTCATAAGTGGGAGTTGAATAATGAGAACACATGGACACAGGGAGGGGAACAACAGACATTGGGGCCTGTTGGGGGTTGGGTAAGCATCAGGACAAATAGCTAACCTATGCAGGGCTTAAAACCTAGGTGATGGCTTGATAGGTGCAGCAAACCACCATGGCACACGGATACCTATGTAACAAATCTGCACATTCTGTACATGTATCCTGGAACTTAAAGTAGACAAATAAAAAAATAAAGACTTGCTTTGAAACAAACTCTAACATCTTATAAATACTTCAACTTTGCCCCCACACCCTAACATGTTACTAAGTTTAACTGGTTCTCCAGGAGAAAAAATATCTCTGATGTGTAGAATTTGATGATTTCTATAACATAAATAGTCCTACCATGGCTGACTTCAAGCTACTAATGTGAACTCACTGAACATGGATTGGGGAAGAGATGCTCAGAATCAATCTCACAGGCTGGTGGAGCAAGCTTCAGCATACTACTGCTACTAAGACTCTGTCAATGCAGTTCTCACCCATGCTACAGTAACCATAAACTAAGATTTGTCATATCATTGAATTGTTCGGGTAATATTTTTGAGGAACCAGCATTCAATAATCTTAAAGATCCACAAAGATCTAGTCAAAAACTTCTCTTGTATGTGATCCCAGACCTTGAGTCAAAAAGCATGAGTGCCTTGTGGTCTATTGAAATTCCTGCTAGGGTAAGGAGCTGTTGGTCTCTCTGACTGTTATGATGAGGTATGGCTCACATTGAGTCTGACCTCTTCCATATTTTGTTACATAAAGTTCCCCATGCACTGCATTTATTTTGTCTTCTATGAATAAAAAGTCCTTTTTAAGGAATCCTTTGATTGATCAGAGTTGAATAAGTTTTATCCTCGGTAGAAATCAGTTTTATTACTAACTACACTATATATCTCTATCCTTATCATTTTTTTGGTATCTCTATAAAAGCAAACTTCACAAAAAGGGAATGGGTGTAAACCAGACAAATACATCCTCAAACTGACCTTGACAGGCTGGGCATGGTGGCTTATGCCTGTAATCCCAGCACTTCGGGAGGCTGAAGGAGGTGTATCACTTAAGGTCAGGAGTTTGAGATCAGCCTGACCAACATGGTGATACCCCATCTCTACTTGAAAAAAAAAAAAATAGAAAAAAAAAAATCAAACTGATCTTGAGGACCGAGAAATTCAGAAAGCTCCTCTGAACTTTGCAAAACTCTGGAAAAACTTTGTCTCGGGTCACTTACCAAAATCTTGTAAGTGCTTTTCCCAGTGTGTCTTGTGAAATTTCTCCAAACCTTACTGTCTGTGAAAACTGCACATGTCTGAGGTTTGCAGCTGGAGAAGGCCCAGCCATCAGGCCACGTGGGGCTGAGGCAGGAGGTAGACAGCGGTATTTTCACCTGATGGTTCCTAGACTCTGCTGGACTTGGCTCAGTTTAAACCGAAGACCATTCCCCCTCTGACAGACTTTTGCTTTGCACATGTATTTATGCCATAACCTGAATTCTTATATTTATTATCTTTCTAAATGGCTTGGTTTCACTAAAGATAATTTAGAATTATAATAGACATTTTCAAGGAGTTTTGGTATGAACAAAAGTGTTCATTTGAGAGATGCCTTAGAACATAAAGGAATAAAATTGTAAACATCCAATAATCTGCATTGTTAATGTGTTCGAGAAAGTATCCAAAATTATTCAGATGTCAAAATTGTTCCCTTAAAAGATTCCTTTATTGAGGCAAAAAAATAAAAGTGAAATACTTAATCTGTTTTAGATTCCTTCAAACTTCAGCAGAAACTTAATGACCTTTATCCTATTATTCTTCTTCTCCCAGCCTGTTTCTCCTTCTCCTTCGCCTTCTGGCTTGTTCCCCCTTTCTTCTGGCTGTCCAGAAACCCCTAAAGTGCATTACCTTATAAAGTTAAGCGCCTGTCAGAACAGAAAAAGAAAAAAACACTCTTATTGATAATTTCAAGACTTCATCTCATTCTGAGCTAAAAGCCACTATTAAAATGTACCCAAAGCCTCATCATGATAAAATTTGCAGAGACATCAGGAATAGTTTTAGGGATGTACAACCCATACTTCCCAAATCGATATCTATTACTTCATATGCTCAGATACAAAAGAACTGGATAAAAAAGGCATAACACAAAGATTCCTAATTGCATAAGAAATCAGAGGTATTTTGCAAGCTGTAGAATTTGAATGTCTTTTGGCTGTCCCTCAAATCATTCCTGTGAACATAGATTGGACTCTGATTCAGTCCTATAAACAAAGAAAGAATCAATTCATTAGGGAGTTCAAGGATAGGTTATTTGACACCTTTTGACAAAATTCAGAAGTAAACACTGATTCAGATGAAGCCTCGCTTTCTCTCATTTTCTTATGAATAACCTTAAGCCAGAAATAAAAGAATTAAAACATAAGAAAAAGCAGAAATGGGAAACAGCCTATTGCCAGATCTCTAGCATCCTCTTGAACATTTTGAAAGGGACTTGGCACAAAAATCAAATAAGACTTAAATCAAATTCAGGCCCCTACAGATAAAACAATCAGACATTAGCAATCATTAAACACCCCCTAAAGAGGGAATCACTCGGTAAAGACATTTACAGATACTGTAAACAGAAAGAACACTGACAAAAAAGTTAGTATATTAAAAATAAAGGGAAAAAATGAAAGATGTAAAAATGAAAGTGCTTTAAAGGAAATCAAATGCCCAGTTTCTCATTTTACCCTGAAATTCACAAGGAGAAATTTCTTATAATATTAAAGAACAACATTTTGATTGATACAGGTACAACCATATTAGCCTTAAACTCTTCTATTCTTATTCAACATTCCCCTTGGAATAAACATACTATGCAGGTGGTGGGCATTTCTAATAATTCCTAAACATTCCTTATGTCCAGGCCTAGAACAGAAATACAGTCTTTCCTCCTCTGTGATTCCAAACCTGTTAATTTGATACTCTGAAAGTGGAGTTGCCAGATTAAATGATGTCCTGATTATCTCTTTCTTAAAATTCCTTAGGACGCCCTATTCATAGCTAGTTTGGATAAGGACGTAGACTTACTAATACCTTTGTATCCAAATCAAGCCCAAATTGAAGATATCAAAGAGATGCCAGAATTTTTGTGGGTAAAACTTTGATATTATCATCAACATTATTGGGACTACACCTATCCAGGTTCAGATTGACCTGTATCTGAACTTACATAATACCCTCTTAAAACCACTAGCTAATGATGAAAACTAACATTTATTTTTCTATTTTAAAAAAGAATACCTAAAAACCCCATTGTGTAGGGATACAGATTCATTCAGGACCTTAGATCCATAAATAGAATATTCATTCTTCATGGTAGCAGATTTGAATTCTATTTTATCTTTGTGTATCCTAAGGCTACATGTTTTACAGTTTTGGATCTGTATTTTGTTTTCTTTAGTGTCTCCTTAGATCAAAATAATCTATACTTATCTGCCTTCTTCTTGAAATATCCTATTATATACCTCCTGCTATTATGCCTTAGAGTTTACTAAAGCACCGTCGCACTTTTCACAAGTATTTAACCAGGACCTAAACAACTTGAAATTTTTCTGCAATTCTACTCATATCATACTGGTGAGGATTTGAGGCAGAAAACATATTTCAGAAGATACAAAATCAAGACTCTGAATTTGAAGTTTCAGACAGTTCAAAGTGCTTTCATGTTATGCTGGTCCATCAGCAGACATATCCCTGAAGTACACAGGTAATGAAAGTACACATAATTTATTCATACATTATTTATATATTATTTATTATTATATATAATGTATTCATTATGCAATACAAGTATAAAAAACTAGCTACTAGATTTTACAGAAACATTTCCTGCTGTAAACTCCCATTTTGGTATTTAGCAGGTTTCAAAACTCCCCATTAGTTATCTAAGTTTCCAATAAACTATGTTAACTCTAAATTCTGAGTCATTCAGTAGCATACGAAATTGAATTGTTACATACTTATAATATTATCATTTAGAAAATTCCATCTAACAAAGATAATTATACGCTAACGCACAAAGAAGGCTTAAGAAGAAAAACTTGTGTTTTTTCCCTCCAAGCTAATTAATCCTTTTATGAACTTATTTCTGGCAAAAGAAAGGGTCTCTTATTAATGCAGAATTTCAAAAGTAATTGAGAAGATAATATTAGGGTAAAATAGTCTCCTTGGGAAACTTAGTAAGAAGATTTCTGATTTATCTAAGATTTTTCTGTTTCAGGTGAAAATCTCTTTGATAAGTAAATGAACCAATGGATAATCTATACAGTTTCACATTACTTTAAGGCTTATGTCTTTCTCATCAAGGGACTGTAAATATGCTATTTTATGATTCATTATATGACAAATATAAAATAAATCACCAATGTTGCCTAGACAAAAATAGCCCAAATAAAGGTAACATAGAAAAAAATGATAGCAATACCTAAAGCAAACAGAGCACTAGTCTACACCCTAGGAGCTAAGCTTTAAGCTTTCCCTAATGTGAAGGTGTGACCATTAGCTCTTCAGCTAGTGGGAGGCTATGTCCTTATTCTCACTAATTACAGCCCCAACTGAGTATTTTCATATGTGTATTTGACAATCTCAGAATTGAGTTCACATGAATTAAAAAAAAATTAATCACTTCCCCATGAATACTCCTATCATAGTCATCTGTAAATCTTCATGAAATGGCTCAGTCAAGCCATCCTGATAAAAGGAAGCACCATATTTACACATCACTTTAATTAGTAGAGTTCAAAGGGCTGTGTAAACATTATCTAATTAAACTTCACAACAATTCAGTGAAGCAAGAAAAGGTTTACCCATTATCCTCATTCACAGAAGAAAGATTTTGAGGTGCTGAGAGGCTAAATGATTTCTTAGTTTCACAATGATGAGTCACAGGTAAGGCTGGGAACAAAACCAGAACTCTAACTCAGATATAAAAGGAACACCATGGAAATGCTTACTCAGGTGGATCACTTCTTCAGCTGGAAATTGTCCTACTACATAAATAAAGATAATAATTAGAATGGAATTTGTATGAATGTATGCTTCTTTCTAGATTAGAAAAAGTTTCTTCAGCATTATTTGCTTTGCAGACAGTAATATAATGGCTAAAATGCATCCTAGCTAAATAGAGCCTACATTAGTAGTACAACTACCTCAGTGTCTTCTCCCAGTTATCCTCCTGTTATTTCTAGAAATCCTCAAGAAGTGTTTATAACCCAGTGAGTCAGTGGCAGTGACCACAGAACATTTCCTGTTCTTTTTCTTTCCCCTGGCTTCTTTGGTTCCTATCTGAACTGATATGCCTATCATGCCTATCATGAGAATAATAGTCATGCCAAGGACAATATCTGAATGCCCCCAAAGCTTCTACTCCTTGTGGTACCAGGATGATGCTAGGTTCCTTACAGAGCTCAGGGCCAGTAGGGCCCTGCTCTGTGCCATATTTGATCATCTAGGATTTTGGAATCCTTTTATATTCAGAAATTCATATGATCACTCAAGTAGTTCCATCACCTTCTGCCTTGGACCATATTTCTGCAGAGTCAATGGACCTGGGTCCAAACGTGTGCTTCTCTTTTCTTCCTCCCATCAATCAAACTTTATTCTCTGAGGGCACCTGCAATCCCAGCACTTCAAGAGGCCAAGGTGGGAGGATTGCTAGAGCCCAGTAGTTCAAAACCAGCCTGGGCAACATAGGCAAACCTTGTTGCCACAAAACAATCAAATAAACAAACAAACAAGCAAGCAAACAACGCTGGACATGGTGGTGCATGGCTGTGGTCCCAGCTACTTGGGAGGCTGAGGTGGGAAGATTGCTTAAGCCAGGGTGGGCGGGAGTGGGGGGTGGGTTGAGGCTATAGTGAGCCATAACGGTACCACCAGCCTGGGCAACAAAGTGATATGCTGTCAAAAAAAAAAGAAAAAGAAAGAAAAGAAACAGAGAGAGAGAAAAAAAGAGAGAAATAAAAGAAAAGAAAAGAAAGGAAAAGAAAAGAAAAGAAAAAAGAATTTCCTGCAAACAGACACCAGTGCATTTGGGGAATGAGGAGAGCCTGCAGGCCAGTGGGGACAATAGGCATGGGTCTATATTACCAACCGCCACGTTATTCACAGAGTATTAAAGTCGAATGGAATGGGTTTCAAACATTTTAGAACATTATTTAAAGGAAAATTGTTTACCAAGCTCCGTATGTAAAACAATCAAAGCAAGGAGAGATGTATTAATTGAAAAGAGGTGGAGGGGAGCTCTCCTACCAGCCAAATCCCCTTAGGTTCCTCAGAGCTCAACTTGAAAGACCAATTAGTTCAATTTCTTTCTTTTAAAGTTGTACTTCCTGAAGGCCAGATAGTCTAGATAATACAAAGAAATGAGGCCTGATATTTAGAAAGTGAATTACTTTTTTACTATCCCTAGTATTCCCTTCTTATGCAGTCTTAGATTTTCCCTTCTCCTGCAACTTTAAGCATTCTAGCAGCAGCTAATGCATTCAGTGCTGCTTGACTCAGAAAAGTAATAGAGACAGGAAAGAGAAGTGGAGACCTTACTTCTTAGCTTCAAGATTTCTAAAGCCTAGCACTTTAGAAGAACAAAGAGACTCAAACAAAAAAATGGAAGGGTTGAGTTAGAAAAATCAGGAGAGTTGGAGAAGTGGTGAAATCTTAGACTTCAGAGGTTCCCAGGGAGATGTTGCTAGTCAATGCTCCCTGGGCTGTGTCTTGGAGAACTGGCAAAATCCCTAGTTTTGGTTTCGGAAATCCAAGAACAAAAATATATTTTTTCTATAGCCTGTGTAGTGGTTGGAAAGGTGGTATGGTCCCAAATAATTAAATAGATGGAAGGATGGCTCACTGTCTTAGCATTTCCTATATACCTAAGGATGACAGGGAAGTAGTAGAGAGATTAAAGCAATTGGACAAAAAGGGGCACTTCTGCAAGTGCATGTGTAGGCAGTTGGACAAGGACCAATCATTTGATGGGAGTTTGGAAACATAATAGTGAAAACTAAATGCCCCTACCATGTCTTGATACTTACATGAAACCTCTGGGACAACAGAAGAGTCTGCACAGATGAAGTCTGAGTTTCTACTATGTTCAAGTAACTTTCAAAGATTTTAATGAAAAAGTCAATAAAGTTTGAGAGAGGGGTATTTAATGGATGTATACAGATACAATGGTCTGAATAATTGGTTACCAAATAACTGAACTGTTTTAAAAATTAAATCAGATCTACAAATATCAGAATCTAACACATAAATAATTGACTTCAACATATTTAAAGTACTTTGAAAGAAAAATTAAATGGTGCTTTGTTTGTTAAAAGAAAAAAAGTAATGACGTCTCCACATCTGCAAATTAGGCAAACTGCATTTCTTCTTCACCCATCATACAAAATATTGCCCTTGAAATCTTGCTAGACAAATGTTGATATAGAGAATATTAAGCTTAGCAAATCATATGATACACCAAAGTACTATTTTACAATGTATTTTAATATTATTCATGACCAAAATAGTATCCATGACAAAAATACTAGCCATGGCAATTTTAAGTGCTTGTCTAGGTACCTTTGTTCCCTGGCTAAAATCTAAGGCCCAAGTTCAGATTTCAGGTTTTCCAGCTTAATAACTCAATAACCTTGGACAAGTGTCCATGTAATCCTCTCTCCTTCCCTGTGTAATTGGGATAATAGCAGTCCTTCATAAGACTGGATAGAGAAGTAAATGAATGCTATATCTAAAGTGCTTAGCACATTGCCTGGCACATCAAAAATATCATAGCCAATCCATATTCAGAGTATGCTACAGTTATTCACACATTATTCAGAGGTCTTGCATGTTTCCACTTGCCCTCTGCCATTTCTGCCATGGCCATGAGAAGGTCATATCTGGGCCTGTATGCTGGTCTCTGGATAATTATGGAACAGCTACAATGCATCATACAAACCCACATTAGAGCAGAGCCCTGGCAGATTTGCAGACACATAAATAAACCAGTTTAATTATAAACAAATGAATGAATCAATCTGAGATTAGCTGAGCTCAGCCCAGCGTGTCAATCCCCCACCAAACCATAGACTTGTGGGTTAGAATAATGATGACTATTGTTTTAAGCCACCGAGTTTTGACATGATTTCTTCCACAGCAACAGCATGAAGTAAAAACAAAATTCTTACTATCAGTTATAACTAAAACACTTGAAATACGGGTTATAAATTGATATATATTCTATCAATTGTAATGTGTTACACATGTGCAGTGAATTTGTTTTCCAATAGATCCTAATATCGCCACATGTGATAATATGGAAGGTTTCTTATTACTCCTTCAAATCACTATACATAAGAACTTCTCATTCATAATCCCAAATAAATCAATTTACTTTTTATTTCTAGAAAATTAAATAACATATTAAGGTATAGAAACAAATAAATAACACAGAAATTAGTTAAAAAAAAGAAATCCATTAATATTAACACTGCTGAAACTCAACCAATAATAAGCACTTGGGAATATTTACCTCAAGTTTTTTTTTAAGTTTGTACCTAAAAATATTAAAATAATTGAACTATAAATTCATTGCCCTTAAAAATATTAGAATAACAGATATAGATAAAGCATCTCTCAAACTTAATTCCCATTCTTATCTCCTACTAAGCGGATATATATTCTAACACTCTAATTTTTTCTCATTCCTTTATTTATATTATGCACCCATGAAATATATATATGAAATACTGAGATGTTTTTAAAGCATAAGAATAGAATAAGGGAGAAGCACACACTAGATGTAAGTTACTTGGAATAGTCTAGTTCTTGGGTTGGAGGGGTTCAGTACATAGATATTCATAATTACTTCATTATGTTGATCATATATTCTGTAAGCTTGCTAATTTATAATTTTAGTAGTTTTTTCATAGATTCCATTAGATTTTCTACGTAGATAATCATGTCTGAAAACAAAGACAGTTTTACTTCCTCCTTCCTAGTCTGTATACATTATATTACTTTTCTTTACTTGATGGTACAGAATAGGACTGCCAATACAATGCTGACAGATGTGGTGGGAAGGAAAATGTTTGTTTTATTTCTGATCTTAGGGGGAAGCATTTATTCTTTCACCGTTAAGTATGATGTTAACTGTATGGTTTTCACAGATGCTCTTTTTTTTTTGTTTTTGAGATGGAGTCTCGCTCTGTCGGCCAGGCTAAAGTGCAGTGGTGCTATTTTGGTTCACTGCAAGCTCCACCTCCCAGGTTCACGCCATTCTCCTGCCTCAGCCCCCTGAATAGCTGGGATTACAGGGGTCTGCCACTACACCTGCCTAATTTTTTTTGTATTTTTAGTAGAGACTGGGTTTTACCACACAGATGCTCTCTATCAAGTTGAGAAGTCCCCTTCTATTCCCAGTTTGCTGAGAATTTTTTTTTTTTAATCAGGAATGGATGACAGATCTTGTCAAATGTGATTTCTGAGATTATTAACATATTTTTATTTTTGTTTGTTTCAGTTTGCTACTCGACTTCAAATTATATTTACAGGGTTACAGTAACCAAAACAACATGGTACTGGTATAAAAACAGACACACAGAACAATGGAACAGAACAGAGATCCTAGAAATAAGACAGCACACACACACACAGAAATATACATATATATGTATACACACACACACATATATAGGATTACATTTGGATTGAAATTTTGAAACTAATAAGGTGTAACTGACATACAAAAAGCTGTCCATATTTAATGTAAACAACTTGGTGAGTTGAGAGATAAGTACACACTCTATTCTTCTATTGGTGAATGTTTTAGCTGCTTTCAATTATTTACTATCACCAACAAGCTGTAATAAACATTTCTGAATACACAGGCCAGGTTTTTTTAGACATCTAGAAAAATAATGGAATCTCTAGGTCATATGAAGTGCACATTTTCAGATTTCATAACATTGTCAAATTACCTTCTAGAGGGACTATAATAAAGCATAACTTCATCAGCAGTGTATGCAAGTATGTGCTTCCCTGGATCCTTGCCAACATTTGATATCATCAAGCTTTTCATTTTTTGCCAATCTGATGTGTGCAAACAGTGTCTCATTTTGTTTTAATTTGCAATTGTCTGATTATTAGTGACACTGAGCAATTTTTATATGTGTATTAGCTATTTAAATATCCTTTCCTATAAATTGTTATTTTAAAAGTTAGGTTTTTGTATTTTTAACCATATTTTTAAAAACATATTTATATATGCTGGATACTAATTCTTTGTTATGTATAATGCAAATATTTCCCCCAATAAAATGCAAAAATTTTAACTCTAACAGGCACTTATTTGTTCTATAGATTTTAGGAATTAGATGTATTTATGTCCAGGTTTTCTGTTTATTTTCACTCACATATTTGTCTGTGTATGTGTGTGCATCTTTTATAAGAAAATCTTACCTGCTCTAAATTTATGACCAAGTTCTATTAAGTTCTCCAATAATTTTTATTTTTGTTGTTTTTAATTTATGTTCTTTATCTCATCTGAAATAGATTTGTATGTATGGGGTAAGGTAGGAATTTAATTAGATTTTTTTTCCTAAATGGGAAGTCAAATGTTTTAATACTATTGATTGAAGTACTTAGTTTTTCCCCAGTGTTTAATGACACTACCGTATTTACACAGATTCATACATATGAATGTGTTTCTGGTTTTTTCCATCCTTTCCCATTAATATATTTGTCTTTTCTTATGTCTGTGCTTTAATTTTAATTACCCAGTTCTTTATAATATGATTTGAGGCAGAATAAAGTACTACTGTTCAGAATAATTAACATTTGTTGAGTCAGTCAGCCTTCTAAGTGCTTTACATGTATTATCTCTATTTGACCTTAGAACAATATATGATGTAGATGTTATTATCCCCACTTAGGAGGTAAGGAAACTGAAGAACAGAGAGCTTGAGTAACTTATAACTTAGGTAGCAAGCTCACACAACTAGAAAGTGGGAAAGCTAAGAAGCAGAAGGAAAAAAAAGGCATCTTATGCTTTTCCTTCCAATTAATCTTTATTCTTATAAATATGTGGGTGCTAATAATAATTACAAGTTGGTAGGCATAATTTTGAACTATTCCAAATAAATCATGACATATGGTCACACTATTTGTAAGATAATGCTTTTGTGGAATAAATCTTTCCACTCCTGTGCAAAATCATGAGCCTTTGGATGGTATGGAATTTATTGCTTTATTTGGTAATAATAGCATTCTTATGTGAATAAATTCCCTCATGCAAAAACATGGGCTAGATCTCTACTTGCTCAGACTTTTCCCTTTGATTATATATTTGAAAAGTTCTTTCTATATTCTTGTTTCTGTTTAGTTTTATTTCAATGAATTTTATAGTTTTATTACTACTGTGAGTGGAATATTATTTTCTATTATATTGTCTAATTATATATTATTGATATCTGTAGATACTACCTATATGTGTTATTGTATTCAGCAACCTTCCTGAACTTTCTCATTAGTTCTAATATTTTATCAGTTGATTATCTTGAGTTTTACGGATAAATTATCATACCTTCAAAGAACACCACTTTGTCTCCTCTTACAAGTCTTTGTCTCCTAACTCATGTCTGTCAACTTGTTGTATTAGTCAGGAACACCAATAATACAATGCTGGAAAATACAAGTAATAGTTGTTATCTCTGTCCCACCTTTATATAAATGGGAATAACTCTAGTGTTTTATAACAGATTATATGTATTTTTCTATTTATTTTCAGTTGATACCCTTTATTAGATTTTTAAAAAGCACCAAATATTGATAGCTTGAAATGAGATTTTTTTTTAAAAAAATGTTTCTTTTTGTTTTTTTTTTTTAAACACAAATGGGTATACACTTTTACTAACTGCTTTTTTCTGCATTATAGAAGGTTATAAGAGTAATATTTTAAAAACTTTGAATTCTTGTTTTGTATTTTTTTCATACACTATGGTTTAAATTTGCTAATATATGTAATAACGCTAGAACAAAGGTTTTTAAATTCTCCTGATGTCCTTGTCTTGTTTTGATATGACTATCTTAGTTTTATAAATTGAATGAAATAGTGTTTCTGCTCCTCTTCCTCCTTCTTCACTTTTCATGAATCACATTTCACAAGACACAAATAATTTATTGTTTGAAGAATCAATACAAATAATCTTGAAACTATCTAGTATTTATGTCTTTAACATAAAGTATTCTGCTTACTATTTTAATTTATTCCATAGTGAGTGCCTTAATAGTTTTTGTACTGTTTGGGCCAAATTTGGTAATATTTTCTAGGCTTTAATATTTAACCTAGAGACCAGAGAGCCACGGTGGCTGACTAGACAGACAGGAAGAGCTTCTTCCACCAAGAGAGACAAGACCATCAAGTAGGCTGGCATACTCCAAACAGATTTTCAGAAAGAAGGCATTGAGAGTGGACACAGGGAAGATTCAGAGCCGGGGGTTGACAGTGCAGAAAACTGGGAACTCCCAATCCAGTTGCCTAACACCAAGACTCATTCCTGGCCCCAAGTGGCTCCAGGAGAAGGGGTGAATAAAACAGACATAGAGTGGCCCACTCTTGCCACAGACCTTTGGGAACCTAGCTATAGGAGGCCCCACAATCTCCACAGGCAATTAAGTTGCCACAGAGAACTGCCAGGAGAGATGGCAGAGCCAGAACTGCAGCCTATCTAGAGCCCAGAGGGTTTGGCATGGGAATGGCTGCAGTGGAGCATGATCATAAGTGCCCATTCCCCAAGGCTTATCATACTCCTCAAGGTGGTTTTATCTTTCCCTGTTCTCTCTGTAAGATGCTAGCTAGTTTAACTCTGTTGGTATCACACCTGATTTTAGGCTCCATTGTCAATTGATTGCTCTACCGTTTCAACAATACCTTAGGGGATAAATGGCTCCAATGTCTAATCAATTGTATTCCAGCCTCTTTGTAGGGCAATCCTTGAGGCCAGTCTTTTTTCTAACCCAAAGAGGGTTTTTCTTGGCGTTTTCATTCCCTACTTCTCTCTGTTAAATGTATAGCTGATCTATGGTTTAGCTTGCTGCGCTCATGGACTACCAGTCTCCTCCAAATTATATCAAAATTGTCATTGTTTTTGACAGGGTCCTCAGGCTTGAATGTACCTACGGTCTGTTTCAAATAAAGAAACTTCTGTTAGGAAGAACTATGGAGCTCTCTGTTTTTGCAGGCTACCTGTTTTTCAAAGCAAAACTCTTAGACACTACTGCAGATCTGTGCCTCAGGGGCAGGTGCAGTGGCCCAGTGCTGCTATAATGATAATCCTGTTACTAGTTCATGCTGGGTGTAGGGGGTGGGCATGAATGGTGGTATCTCCTAGTCTTCCCAGCTTCTGTCTTCTGGAACGAAACATTTACCCTACCAATGTGCTGAGATGAGGATGAATTAGACCCAACATTATTGGCTTGCAACATGTAACATATAACTTCTACCCTATGAGTGGGTGCTGGGTGGGAAAATGGAGCGCTAGATTTAGCTGCTTTGTTTAAATAGGAACTTATGTAACACAGACTTGGGAGATAAACAGTTCTGGCAGCCTGCTCCTTCTGGAGAGATACCAGACTGGAATCTGAGAGAGAGCCTTGTGTTCTTAGATGCAATTGCCTGGAATAAAGTTTTTGTTACGCTGTGCTGGTAGAGGATAGGTGGAAAGAAGTAGTGGGTCATGGCTCAAATGCCACAGACTTACATTTCTCTTACAGTGATTTAGTAGATTTTCTTCAGTAAATGTTTATGCGTTTGCTATATGACCATGATGAATTTCTAAAGTTTTAAAATGATTTTAAAATATTTTTCACAAGTTATGTTTTTTTTTTTTTTTTTTTCTGGGGACTGGGTTCACAGACTGGTTACACCACCATTCTGGAAGTATCTCCCTGCCCATAGTTTTCCTGACTTAATAAGAATATTGTTCTGCACTGATATTTATGTTCGTATTGTCACCCAACTAATTATTTCATTTTTAATGAATGTTTAAATCAAATTTGCTATAATATATATGATGTTAGATGTTTCATATTTTATAAACAAAATTCTAAAAACTTTATATTGATTCCATAAATTTTATGTGTGTATATATATACAGTCATCCCTTGAAACGCATCTGATATTTGTTCTAGAACCCCTTACATATACCAAAATCTTCATATACTCAAGTCCTGCAGTTAGTCCTGAAAAACCCATATATATATAAAGTCAGCCCTTGTTGATTTCACATCCAAGAATACCATATTTTCAATCTTGATTTGGTTAAAAAAAATCTGTATATAAATGGACCTGTGCAGTTCAAAACCATGTTGTTTAAGGGTCAACTGTGTGTGTGTGTATGTGCCTATCTATCTTTTAGCTAACTATCTCATATTTTCTTTATACATTCATCCATCAGTGAATGTCTGAGTTGATTGCATATCTTGGCTATTGTGAATCATGCTGCAAGGGACACAGGATTTCAGTTATCTCTTCAAGACACTGATTTCAATTCCATAGGCTACATACTTACAAGGGTGATTATTAGTTAATATGGTAGTTCTATTTTTAATTTTTTAAGGAACCTCCATACTGTTTTCCATGATGGCTTAACCAATTTACATTTAAACTAACAGAACAAGGATTTCTTTTTCCACATCCTTGCTAACATTTGTAACCTTTTTTTTTCCATCATAGCCAATCTAACAGAAGTGAGGTAATATCTCATTACAGTTTTGATCTGTATTTCCTTAATTAGTATATACCCAATGGCCATTTGTATGCCTTTTTTAGAGAAATGTCTAGTCAAGTCCTTTGCTCACTAAGAAAATCACATAATGTGTGTGTGTGTGTATGTGGACTTGTTGCTAATGAGTTGTATGAATTACTTATATATTTTGGATATTAACCTCTTATCAGATATATGATTTGCAAATCTCTCATTCTGAGTGTCTTCTTTGCTGTGAAGAAGCTTTTTAAGTTGATAAAATCCTGTTTGTCTATTTTCACTTTTGTTGCCTGTGCTTTGGAGGTCATATCCCAAAAATTAATGCCCAAACCAAAGTCCAGAAGCTTTTTCCCAAAGTATATTTATCCATTCAGTTCTGTTAATATTTGCTTTATATTACATGTTTAGGTTCGCTAAAGTTTGATACATATATAGTTATAATTGTTATATTCTCTAATTAATGGAATCCCAATTCTTGATAAAATTAACTGAAGTTTTTGACTTAAAGTCTATTCTTTCTGTTACTAAGATAGTCCATTCTGCTCCCTTTTAGGTACAATTTTCATGAAACATCTTTCTCCATCATTTCATTTTCAGCCTCTGTGTGTCCTTAAAGATAAACTGAGTCTCCTGCAGACAGAATATAGTTGAACTTATTTTTTTTATTTACTCATCCTCTGTATGTTTTTTGATTGGATTAAGTCAATTATATTTAAAGCAATTTTTATAGGTAAGAACTTACTATTACATTCAAGCTGAGAACCAGTCAAGAATGCAATCCCATTTACAATAGCTACCACATACAAAATACCTAGAAATACATATAAACAAGAGGTGAAAGATCTCTACAAAGAGAATTACAAAATATTGCTGAAAGAAATCACAGGTGACACAAACAAATGGGAAAACATTCTGTGCTCATGGATTGGAAATATCATTATCATTAAAATGGCCCTACTGCCTAAAACAATCTGCAGATTCATTGCTATTCCTATGAAACTACCAATGTCACCTTTTCACATAATTAGAAAATATATATATATAAAATCCATATGGAACCAATAAAGAGCCTGAATAGCCAAAGAAATCCTAAGCAAAAAGAACAAAGCCGGAAACATCACATTATCTGATTTCAAATTATACATTACCCAACTTCAACCTATACAACCATAGTAACCAAAACAGCATGATGCTGGTACAAAAACGGAGACCAATGGAACAGAATAGAGAACCCAGAAATAAAGCTGCATGCATATAACCATTTGATTATCACAAATATAGTTATATGTTTCCCCACTGACAATCACTCAGTTATGACAAATGGTTATAGATGTCCCCATTGACAAAAATAAACAATGGGGAAAGGACTTCCTATTCCATAAATGTTGCTGAGATAGCCAGCTAGCCATATGCAGAAGAATGAAACTGGCTACCTTTTATCATATTCAAAATTAACTCAAGATGGATTAAAGATTTAAATGTAAGTCCTCAAACTATAAGAATCCTAGAAGAAAATCTAGGAAACACCATTCTGAACTTCGGCCTTGGGAAGGAATTTATGACTAAGTCCTCAAAAGCAATTGCAACAAAAATAAACATTGAGGCTGGGTGTGGTGGCTCACACCTGTAATCCCAGCCCTTTGGGAGGTACCAAGGCAGGCATATCACTTGAGGTCAGGAGTTCAAGACCAGCCTGGCCAACATGGTGAAACCCATCTCCATTAAAAAAGTATAAAAATAGCTGGGTGTGGTGGCACGCGTCTATAGTCCCAGCTACTCAGGAGGCTGAGAGGAAAGAGATACCATCTTATACCAGACAGAATGGCTGTTATTAAAAAGTCAAAAGACAACAGATGATGGTGAGGCTGGGGGGAAAAAGGAACACTTATATACTGTTGGTGGGAATGTAAATTAGTTTAGCCACTGTGGAAAGCAGTTTGGAGATTTCTCAAATAACTTAAAACAGAAACAGAACTACCATTTGACTCAGCAGTTCCATTACTGTGTATTATCCAAAAGGAAACAAATCATTCTAGTAAAAAGATATACATTCATATGTTCATTGCAGCACTCTTCATAGTTAGCAGACATGGAAACAACCTAGGTGTCCATAAAGAATGGACTGGATAAAGAAAACATACTACATATACACCATGGAATGGTACACAGCCATAAAAAAAAGAATGAAACAATGTAGTTTGCAGCAACATGGATGAAGCTTTAGGCCATTATCTTAAGAGAATTAACTCAAGAACAGGAAGCCAAATACCACATGTTCTTATTTATTAATAAAAGGGGGAGCTAAACATTAGATAATCATGAAAATAAAGATGGCAACAGTAGACACTGGGGACTACTAGAAGTGGAAGAGAACGGGGAAATACGGCCTGAAAAAGTAACTATTGGTACTATGCTAACTATCTGAATGATGGAATCATTTCATACCCCAAACCTCAGCACCATACAATATACCCACATAAAAATTCTGGACAGGTATCCCCTGAATCTAAAAGTTGAAATTATTTAAAAAATGAACTTACTATTTAAAAAAATATTTTCTTACTGTTTTCTAGTTCCTTTCTTCTCTCTCCATTTTTTGCTGTCTTCCTCTGTGACTAATGATATTTGTAGTATTAATGCTTTGATTCCTTTAACTTTTCTATATCTACTTACTACATGGTTTTTTCTTTGTGGTTACCATGAAGCTTACATAAAATATCTTACAGTTACAACTGTGTATTTAAGCTGATAACAGCTTAACTTTAGCTGTATACAAAACCTCCACACTTTAACTTCTCCAGCCCCCACATTTTATGTTATTGATGTCACAATTTACATCTTTTTATACTGTATACTACCCATTAACTAATTATTATTATTATTATTATTTTTTTGGAGATGAAATCTCGCTCTTGTTGCCTAGGCTGGAGTGCAATGGCATGATCTCAGCTCACTGCAACCTCCCCCTACCTGATTCAAGCGATTCTCCTGCCTCAGCCTCCCGAGTAGCTGGGATTACAGGTGCCTGCCACCATGCCTGGCTAATTTTTGTATTCTTAGTAGAGATGGGGTTTCACTATGTTGGCTAGGCTGGTCTCAAACTCCTGACCTCAGGTGATCCACCTGCCTCAGTTTCCCAAAGTGCCGGGATTACAGGCAGAAGCCACCGCACCCAGCCCATTAACTAATTCTTGTAGCTATAATTACTTTTACTTTTTAAATACCTTTCTCTTTTAATCTTCATACTGACGTTAAAAGTGATTTGCACACCACTGTTAGAGTATTAGAGTATTTTGAACTTGACTATATGCTTACCTTTACAATGAGTTTTATACTTGTTTTTATGTTCTTAGTATACTTTCATTTCAACTTGAAGAACCCAATTTATCATTTCTTTTAAGGCATGTCTACTGGTGATAAACTCCTTCCGCATTTTTTTTTTTTTTTGGAGGTGGGGGAGTTTTTTCTTTCTTTTATTGTTTAAGGACAGTTGTGCTGATATATTATACTTAGTTGATAGCTTTGTTTGTTTGTTTTTATTTAGCACTTTGAATATACCATGACACTCTCTTAGCCTGCAAGGTTTGCTGAGAAATCCACTGCCGAGAAATCTTATGGGGGTTCTCTTGTTTAAGATGATTCACTTTTCTTTTGTGGTTTTCAAAATTTTCTTTTTTGCATTTGACATTTGAAAAATATATTTTAATGTGTTTTGGTATAGACCTCTTTTGGGGAGATTTTTAGGGCTTCATGAAGCTGAATGCCCATTTCCCTCTGCAGATTTGAAAATTTTTCAGCCAATATTTCTCTTTATGTTTAATTTATTTGGGGTTCTTTAGGATTCATGGATCTTGATATTCATTTCCCTCTGCAGATTTTAGAAGTTGTTTGTTAATATTTCTCTAAATAAGTTTTCTGCCCAAATTATGTTCTCTGTTCCTTCTAGACCTCCCCAAATGCATTTATTGGTTTTCTGTATGGCAGTCCTGGTGCCTGGATCTGAAGGCATGGACCTCATCCTGAGTCCATGAACCCTATCTTGGTACTGGGGTCCACTGAGGAAGTCTTGGCACCTGGGTTCACAAGGCAGATCTGGTGCCTGTGACTAGGGGGACAGGCCTAAAATCTAGACAAACAGAGGTAAGCAAGGGGCTTGGGTCTATGGGAGCCAGCATGGTGGTGAGGTAGACCTGGGGCCTGAGTCTACATGGGCAGGCCTGGGTCCTGGTCTTCTGGTACTGGCCTCGAGCCTAGGGCCATGGGGTAGCTTGGAGCCTAGGTTGACAGGAGCTAGCATGGTTCTGGGGTGGGCATGAAACCTATGTCAGCATTAGCAAGTCTGAGTTATGGTTCTCTGGTGCTTGCCTGGAGCCTGGGGCCATGGTGGTGGCCTGAAGCCTGATGCTTGTGGGAGGTGGCCTAGCTTTGGGGTTCACTGGGGCGAGGTTGGTGCTGGGATGTGCAGCAAAGTTAGGGGCTCACTTCACTCTCCTTCTTCCATAGAGAGGGAGGTTTGGGGAAGATGTGATGTGGGTAATGTAAACATTTCCTTCCTACCCTCTCTAATTTGTCTTTTCTTATTTGTGTGTTCCTCTGATGTGCTATAACATCTTACCCACATTCCTTAGTTCTTATGAAGATATTTTCTTGCATGGATGTTTGTTCAAATTCATGTTTCTGTGAGGAAGCAAGTACTAGAAACTCCTATCTTGCAATCTTGCAGATGTTGCCCCAAATATAATTATTAATGTTATTTTACAAGTCAGCACTCATATGAACATATATATTTTGGTGGGGGAGTGGCTCACTTTTGCATCTTCTCTTCTACTACTGCTTACTAGAATCATTCTAAAGGAAATCAGACTTCCGTTTCCTTATATAGCTGGAAATTTCTTCATTGCACCATTCTACTGAGTGACAGTTTAGCTGGGCATAAAATTCTAAATTAATTTTTTTTCCTCAAACTTTTGAAGCTATTACTCTATCATCTTCTAACATCTAAAGCCATCAATAAGTAATTAGGTTTCACTTAAATCTTAGTTTATTTGCAGATATTCTCCTTACCCCTTATAAATTCTAGGATTGTTAATGTTCTGAAATTTTAATATATGTATCTAAAAATAATTATTTAATATTTCTCAGAAATAGGTAAATTTTTTCACCTCAGGACTCACATCTTTTAGCTTTGTGAAGTTATCAGTGCTTTCCCTTAAAATGTTATGTCTATATTCATCTTAATAATCTCTAGTATCACCTTCTGAAACTCTTATGTCAGAATTTCTTATGTTCCATATCACAAGCCATGTTTTCTAGATACTTATTTCTCTGTGCTGAATTCTGGGATGAGTTCAGTTTATTACTCCAGAAGATTTATTTTTCTGTTGTGTTCATATTGCTATTTAGTGTTACTTTAAAGTTTTATTTTTTAACTTCAATTATATTTTTCATTTTAAACATTTCTAATTCATTCATTTTCATAATTATCAATTGTATATAACCCCATATTCTTGTTTTATAAACTCTTACTTTTCTCTCATTGCTGTAATCCCTTTTTTTAGTCTTCATAATGGCATTAAAAATACTTAAAATCCATTTTGTTTGCACTTGTGTGCCTATTTTCCTCACCCTCAGGTTTTCTGTTTGTCAAGTTTGTTGTTTGTCCACGTCTTTGTTAAGTGCCTATGTTGTTATGACCCCTGAGATATGTCATCCTACAGGATCCCGGTCTCTTGCAGTAAGTTTGCAGTGGCCTTAGCCAAGTCTCCAATAATGGTCTGGTACAGAAGAGGCCTTGCAGTCATGGCTGTCAGTCTTCAAATATTCATTTCTAGACTTGTCCTTGCTTAGCTTTAGACTCCCATAACTGTACAAAATTTGCTGCAGGAGCCCCAAGCTATATGGCAGAAGGTGCTGCTATTCCAAGTAGCCAAGAGTAGAAAAAGAGGTGGCATCTTTCCCAGCACCCAGCACCCAGCTCCATACAAGTTGTGCAGACATGGCTCTGAGCTATATGCCCAACTTGTGTGGGCATAAAGAATGGTTTTTCCAAGCATTCACCTGGGTCCCATCACCCACCTTGCCTGTGGACTAGCTTCACAGCTTCAGGGTGTTCTGAACTCATTTGTCCCCCATTGCTTTTTATTAAGATGACATCCTTATTCTAGTCTATAGAGACCTCTCTTTCTTGCCTTCTAGAACAACTATGTTTATCAATTTTAAAAATAGTTTACTCTTATGTCTGAGTATGGAACAGATGGAATGGAGTATGTGTCGGTATGTGCTCAATCACTATTACTGACAAGGAAACCATAAAAATAATTTCTTTACATATAATGTCCTATATTATTTACTATATCATATAATATATGCAGTATGGATGACATGTAATATATATTACATGTGCAGATATATTATTTCCCCATATACAGAATCATACCCAATGGAATGATAGGTTTTAAAGTTAATAGACTTTAAAAGGAGAATAATTGCCTTTCAATAAATCCAACATTGGCAGTTCTCTCTGTAGCATTTGAACAAATCACAGTTTCTCTGGTTGATACCACAGTTTCTCTGGTTGCTGGATCAGGTTTAGAGGCCATACTGAATGAAAAGTAGATCGTATCTTTCAACTCTAGACTCACACACAATGCAGCATGAAACTTGAATTCTCAGACACATGCAGGAACTAAGACAGTCTGAAGGATGAACGTATTTATATTTCCCATCTCGTGTTCAATCCTGAACATAACCTAATTAAGTGGAATGTCAGGTAACATACCCTACATTATTTAAATTACTATTTCTGGCTCTTTTTTTTCAATTTTGCTATTGCTTTAAAACTTTAGGTTAAGTATAATTACTATGCAACTTGTCTTACCATGTTTTAGACATATTAAAATCTCTGCTCCATTTCAAAGTAACTATTTGAGCATTTACTATGGGATAGCCACAGGCAATGGTTTCAACATTAGGGAAGATAGCATGGACAATGGTAAATAAACAGCTTAAGAATTTAAGCACTTCCCTGAAATGTCTCACCTACACTCAGGAATGTGCTTTCTCACCTAACACTTTTCAAATCATTACTAATCAACTCACATCAAAGCCAAGCAACACAAAATCAACAACAAAACCTACAGCAAATTTTAAACAGCAAGAAAACTGGACTACAAGCTAGAAATTCTTAGCTGTAGTGCTAGGAACATAGCAACTAGGAGTATGATCCAAGATTAGTTATGGGACTCTGGGGATTATATATAACATTAGAGTTATGGACACCTAACCCATGAGAACACTTCAAATATGAGTATTTCATAGAATATTCACTAACCCTTCACATTATATAATATACTTATCCATTTGTCTATTCATCTGTCTAACAAGCACTTATTGCTAGTTTATTATGCAAAGCTTTGTTTGCTACTGGAAATTCAGAAATTGAGAAAATTACATGGTCTGTTTTAGAAGTTCATTGTCACAAAAGAGAGTCAGATAGCTACAACAGAATATGGCATTATGATATAGAAATGCCCAGGGTGTGGAAGAAATCAAGCACAATGGGGTTTAGGGAGCAGGATACCTAGCCTGGCTTGTGGCAGTGACGGCATGTTTTTCAGGCATGTTTGTGGAAGTGAGGGCATGAGCTGATTCTTGAGAGCTAGTGTTGGAACCCCCGGAAGAGTCCCGCTCTGGGCAGGGGTCGCCGCGAGGGACCACTCGACACCGAAATCACAGCAGAGAGACACTTTTATTTCTAGTGCGCTAGGGTCCCCCGTGCACAAAGATGGCCAAGGGACCCCGAGCGTTGGTTACAAGCTGCTTATAAAGGCAAAACACCACAAATTCAAACAAGGCGCGAAATTCAAACAAAGCTTTAGGGCGCGAGATGATTGGGGCTTGCCATGGCCTGAGCAAGGCGTCTCGCTCTGACTGGCTGGGGCTTGTACGCATGGGGGGGTTTTCCTGGAATTGTTTTTCTGTTTGAATTCCGGGAACATTTGGTGTTTTTCTCAATTACCCATGGCCACCTGGTGTTGTTTTTCTTAATTCATGGCCTAGGTTGTTTTTCTTAACCCATGGCCCCTAGGTTGTTTTTCTTAACCCATGGCCCATTTCACTAGAAATACATCAGATGAATGAGGTGAAAAAACCACTACGAACAGAAGAATCTGACTACACAAAAAAGCAGGGATTTCCGATAAACTTGGAAAGATTTAGGAAGCTAAAAAGAGTTTGAGATAATTAGAATATAGAATGTAAGTTGAAGACAATGGTTGGTGATGATGCTGGAGTAAAAACACAACCACGAAAAGAAAAGATAGAAAACATTTCATTCTCATCATGTACTTAGGAGAAGAGAAAGGCTGATTCATGTGCAAATGACCACATTACAGTTCAGGTACATCCTCTATTTACAAGAGACTTGGTTTATCCATTGAAAATGTCAAGAACCGCAAGTTCTGCATTACACTGAATTCTTGTAAAAAACCATGACTGAATGTATCTAATGATTTTGGAGAAACGAACATGGCAGAAATCCACATGATAGACTTCACCCAGCATATTGTTTGTTATTAGAGGGGAGATGAGTCTGAGTAGATCTTAGAGTTCATCACTCAGATTGGACTCTATTCTGGGCTCCTATGGAGTCAATTTGAAGTTGCAGAGTAGGAGAAGCCAAAAATAAAAAATACAACAGCGATTTTCCCTAAAATTCTGTAATATGTTGGTGCAACTCTGAGAGGGAATACCATGAAGGAGAGGCATTTTTCTCATTTTGCCACAGAACTCTAGGCAGCTCCACTTAAAGGGCTTCAGCATACCTAAAATGGAGTGTGCAGTTGGGAGACTGTGTCTGGCTGCAGTGGTAGCTGTTCTTGGCAAGAATAATAGAACCTGATCTTAACACACACATATGGATGTGTGTTGTAGGGAAACAGTTATGAAGGGGCTGAAGCAAGAGAAGAGAACACCATGTAATAAATGACTGGATTTGCTAGGGAGTAAAACAACCTATTAGAAGCTCTCAAAAATATCATTAGCAAAGGTGCAGGTCATAATTAAGAGGAACTGCACACAGAACCTTTCCAGTTTTAGCACTATCCAGGAAATAGTAGGACAATATCCAGACAGAAAAATATTTCCATTATTTCAATAGAAATTTGCTGAATAGCTACTATGTGCTAGGTACTATAGCAGGTGTGAGGGATAAAACCATGAACAAGGCAGCCAAAAATTCCTTCCCTAATGGAGTCTACATTTTCACCGGGAAGATGACCAGTGACCATACAAATAAATAGATACATAATACAATGTCGGGTAATGATAAGTGTTAGAAAAAAAAAAAAGACTGCTATTTTCAAATAGGCTTCTCTACACATAGACCATTTAAACAGAGACATGAATTAGAGATTGTGATTATGCAAGTTAGTGATTTTCAAACTTTTTGGTTTCAGAACTTTATGTTCTTAAAAATTATTGAAAATCCAATAATTATATCTAATGATATTAACATATAATTACTTAATGACTTATATTTAATATCATATAAGCAATTAAAATTGATGAATTATTTAAATATTTTGAAAAAAATAAGTCTATTACATTTTAAAATGAATAACACATTTCAAGTAACTATATATTCCTAAATTTTTAAAAAATGAGAAAAAAAGAACTGTCTTACAATTTTGAAAATCTTTAAGGTCCAACCCAACCTAACAGAAAGACAGCTGGATTCTTTTTTTTTTTTTTTTTGAGACCGAGTCTCGCTGTATCGCCCAGGCTGGAGTGCAGTGGCGCCATCTTGGCTCACTGCAAGCTCTGCCTCCGGGGTTCACGCCATTCTCCTGCCTCAGCATCCCAAGTAGCTGGGACCACAGGAGCCCGCCACCACGCCCGGCCAATTTTTTTGTATTTTTAGTAGAGACGGGGTTTCACCGTGTTAGGCAGGATGGTCACGAACTACTGACCTTGTGATCCGCTCGCCTGGGCCTCCCAAAGTGCTGGGATTACAGGCGTGAGCTACCGCGCCCGGCCAACAGCGGGATTCTTAAATCTTCTTCTGTATTCAGTTTCACATACATATGTAGTTGGAAAAGGCAGGAGTGTTTTAATAGCCTTTTATGATAATTGGGGATATCTTTTTTGATTCTATACCAAAACTTGACAAGTGATAGTTTCTTAACGGTTAATTGCAATGTAGAATTTGAAGCCACTTCAACGAACTCTGCAATATTCATACCCCATAATCTGTGATGCTAAAATCCAATAGTCTGCCTTGCATTTTGAATGGATTCCATGACATTATGTATTGCATATTTGGAAAACAGCACTTCATTGAGTTTTGTGGATATTCCACATTGCCACCTATCATTATACAATATAAAAATTACATTCATTAATAGCACTATTGATCTCATGAGAAATAAACATTAAGTATTGGAAAGCTGTCAAGCTCACAGCGGGGATACTGCTTTTGCTTGAAATTAAACTATAGTCCAGTACAGAGGGCTGGTATAAATTCACTAAAACTCACCTGGGTGCCTTTGGCACCTATTACTAGACTTTGCTTTTACATCTTCCTTCCCATTGACAAAAGCAGATGATTCGGCACTCTGAGCCATTTCCTGCAAAGCCAATAGACGGCTCTATATCTACCCCCAAGTGAAGACTACCCACTCATCTATCTTTCTGATCTGAGGATTATACCACTTCTCAGGAGACTGGAAAGATTGTGGTGATAAATGTAACAAATGACTTCACTCCTCATTTGAGACCCCACCCCCAACAAACAGGGAGTGGCATTTTCTCCCACAGGCTCAACCTTGAACATATAATAATCACATAACAACAGTAGGAACAAATAGTAACAAGAGGTTGTTCTGTCACACCTACCAACAGATTGAGCAGTGTTATCATTTTGATCCTCCACAAAGCATAAAAACAACAGTGTTTTGGGCCAAATCTCACAGAGCCCACTGTAATAGGTGAGGTCTGTGTACAAGCCAAAGTCAGGAAAGAACGGGTGCTTTGAGAAAATAAAAAAGCTATCTTTACTCCTAGGGATTTAATGCGTGGCTCTGTTACCTTGCCTACAAGCTTTGTTTTGGGAGAATTTATAGGTGCTTATGATATATTTGTGATGTAAGGATCAAACAAAAAATAAAACAACATATTCATATTCATTTAGCAACATGAAAAACATGCAGAGAAAGATACTCTGAACAATCCTGAGATGGAATCTTGTAAATCAAAGGAATAATTTTTTTAAGTAAAAAAAAAGTTTATTAAAATAAAATAAAATATCCAAATAAACCAAATATTTGTTTTTAAAAATCAGCAAAATCCACAAATGTGGATTTAAGAAAGCTTCAAGACTTTGTCTCAAATATGTCAAAGGTCTACATGGCAGACTTTTTATGCTACCACAACGATCCCATCCCATTTAGCCTAATATGAATGTGATGAGACACTATCCTCACATTTGGGAGTACAAAGATAACCTGCAGAGTTCCTGTCTTCAGGGAGCTTGAAACATACTATTTGGAAGATGGCTGGCATAACTGAAATGCGCTGTGATAAAAATGCATCCGATTTATGCATCGTTAAAATCGGTAAAAGAAAACTACAAAAGTCTTTCTTGGCTATTAATCATAAACCCTTAAAAAGCATATGGCAGCTGAGAGGCCACATCCTTTGGGAGGCCTTCTGTGCCACAGCAATCGTAACAGTAGACCAAGTCCCCTTCTATAGGTACCTATAGCGTCCTGCACCTCTTTCTCTCACCAATTTTCAAATTTTGCTCTTATATTTGTATGTTGTTACTTGATGAGTGTCTATTAGACTATAAGCTCTATTTAAAAATATGAATGTGAAATGTTATACATTAGAAGACAGTTATAGAATTGTAGTTAGAACTTTGCAAACTTTTTGTAAATTTAAACACATGCTGGTTTTTTGTCTTCTTTAAATATGCCCTTTCGGTTCTATTAAAAAGTATTGCCAAAGAAAAGAGACATGTGACCAACGTAACTATAAATTCCTAAGCAACAGCTATCTAAGGCTGAGGCCCACTCTTTCAAATATGTTAACACTTACACTTGATATAAAGCAAACAAACAAGAAAAATTAAAAGCACATCCCACTGTCCAAAATCATGGCAGCAATAGCCAAAAACAGAATAAAGAATCAATACCAGGAGCTTTAGAGTAAGACAGACTTGGTTTCCAGTCCTAATTCAGCTACTTTATTGTATGATCATAAGCAAATCAATTCACTTTAAGCCTCAACTTTTTGCATCTATAATATAGAAATAATAACCTTACTGACCTCATAAGAATGTTATGAGATTTAAATAAGATGATGTTTCAGAAATGTTCAAAAAATATTAGTCATCATTATTATAATAAACATTGTAAACACTGATATTTAAATAAAGAAACGATGATAAGCCTATACTAAAACTCTATACTGAAAGATTACATTAAAATCTGTTTGCAACCAACCACTAAGTTTTTAAAAAATAATGTACCATGATACTCAGAAATGAGAATATTTTAATTATTTAATCATACAGAAAAGATTATTAAATGTCCCTATACATGCTTTTTTGACCTTTTTTTTTTTTGAGACAGAGTCTCGCTCTGTCACCCAGGCTGGAGTGCAGTGGCCGGATCTCGGCTCACTGCAAG
>NW_012120710.1:5532251-5538813 GCF_000951035.1 Colobus angolensis palliatus | reverse complement strand
GCTCACTGCAAGTTCCGCCTCCCGGGTTTATGCCATTCTCCTGCCTCAGCCTCCCGAGTAGCTGGGACTACAGGCGCCCGCCATTTCTGACCATTTTCGTAGTCTGTTTTTATTTTATTCTTTTACTTATTTGCTATATGCTTTAAATTGTCATTTTTTAATAATTATAGATTCACATGCCATTGTAAGAAATAATACAAGATACTATACAATGGTAATATCCTGCCGAACTATAGGACAATATTATACCCAGGATATTGACATTGATACAGTTAAGATATAGAACATTTCCATCATCATAAGGGTCCCTCATGTTGCCTTATTACAGCCACACCCAGTTCCCTCCCATGTCATCCCATCCTTGATTCCACTAATTTTGTCACTTTCAAGAATGCTATATAAATGGAATCATATATTCTATAATTGAACATGGAACATGTGAGATTGGCTTTTTTACTTCATAATTTGCTGGAAATTCATTCAGGTTGCTGTATCATAGTTCATTCATTTTCACTGCTGAGGAATATTGCATGAATGGATATACATGCTTTTTTTTAGCAATATCAAGAAAATTAATAAGACAAACTTAAAACTAAATAGGTTTTTATAAGGTCTGAAATACTTATGTAGTGCTGGGTGTAGTGGCTCATGCCTGTAATCTCAGCACTTTGGGGAGCTGAGGCAGGCGGATCGCTTGAGTTCAGGAGTTGGAGACCACCTGGGCAAAATGGTGAAATTCCATCTCTACAAAAAAAATACAAAAATTAGCTGGGCATGGTGGTGTGCACCTTGTACTACCAGCTACTCAGGAGGCTGAGGTGGGAGGATCACTCGAGCCCAGGAGGTCAAGGCTACAGTGAGCCATGATCGTGCCACTACACTCAAGCCTGGGAAACAGAGAGAGACCCTATAAATAAAACAAAAAATTAAAGATTAAATAATGATATTGGGGAAAAATGAATCTGGACCTATTTATTACAAAACATGCTTCAGTTAAAACACAGATTTATCCTTGGCAGACTATAATATTATAGAACAAGTTATTAATGTCATCTGGATCATTCTACAGGCTTGAGGAAAGAGCTCAGCAATAAGGAATGTCCAAGACAGAGAATAGTAAAAGTCATTTGGTAATGGAACTCAAGTGAGAGCAGGTAGAGGGATTCCTTTTCTCTCTCTTTCCCTCATATTCTTGCACCACTCCTTCCTCTTGATGCTAATTAAAAACTACATGACTTCTTTCTACTACATATATGGAAATAAATTTGAAAGCCGAAATTATCCTCTATTTTAGTATCCCCAGGGCTTCCAGTTTCCCATATCTTTTTTAAAAAGCTTTGAGGAATAATTCACATACTACATGATTTATCCATTTAATTCATATTTCTTCTTTGTCCCAAGAAAAGCCAAATAATTAAAGGTGTTTGGTAGTCTGTAGGAGACTAGCCATTTCAGTTTAATGCATTGTTTCCACGCTCCTCTATATTAAAAAGTAACAGCTGCAGAAAACAACATGAAAGCAGGCAGAATCTTGCCAGTGATTGGAAATGGGTCATCTAAATATTCTTTATTTTGCTTCGTAATGTGAAATCAATACATTTTAGAAAATTCACTTAGAGAATTCAGAAAATGATAAAAAGAAATCTATATCTATCAGAGATAATGTCTCAAGTTGTATTTTTTAATTATATCTTTGTTTTCTATTTGTGAGTGTGTATGCATGCCTGTATGTGGTCATATCTCTTTCTATAATGAATATAATCAAATGCATGTTTTTAAAAATATAATTTAATTCGATCTATAGAATTCCTATAGATATACAACATCATCCATAATCCATTAAATGTTCCGACATTGTTGAATGGTTAGAGTGTTTCCACTTTTTGCTATCATAAATAAATTTATAACATATCTTTGTATGTTATCTCTGTAAGCCTCAATACAATTTTCTTTAGGATAAATTTCTAAATGTAGTATTTTGGGAACTGAGATAATGTTAGTTAACAAGCTTGTCTCCTAAAAAAGTTTAAAAAATTATTTATTTGTATTTGCAGAAATGTACTTATATTTACTATCTAATTCTGTAGCTAGGCTGCAGTAAAACTAATGCCATTTCCAGAGTTCTTTCCAAACTGCTCAAAACCCTTTTGCAAAGCTTCCATGAAAATGTCATAAAATTTATCATTAAGTAGAGGAGGGGGATCCCCTTCAAATTTTTTTATTCGAGAGAAGTAAATTTGGGGGTGGTATCTTAGTGACCTACAAGAATGTATGTTACTCTTAGTACACATGGAGGGATTCTCACTCCTTTTGATATGGTGCGCCACATTATTTTTAAGAATATCCTGACCAACTACCCTGGGAAGGACATATATGGTAATGTGGATTTGGGGGTGTATGTGTATGTGTACTTTACAGAGACAAGGAATCCTTCTGATTTTTGTTAAAATAAATATAAGCAGGAATTATGAAACACATAATAGAATCTTAACAAAAACATTATTGCAATGCACTTGCCCTTTTTTACAATGTAATATCTGATTCTTATATTATTATCTTCACTTGAAAGGCACATATTAATAAAATATTGAGTGAATTGCCTGCAATCTGCACACTCAGAGAAAAACTATGAGTTATTTGAATTTGTTCCAACTACAGTCATAAAGCCCACACTTCTGCACAGTACTCGTCAATTCTAACATTTTGTAACAAAGCTACGCCATTTTTAAAATGAGCAATTATGAATTAAACAAAAATAAATGTAGGGGAGATGTGCTTCAGTGAAAGATAGAGCCAGAAGCCTTTTTTTCCTTTTTTCTTTATTATACTTTAAGTTCTAGGGTACATGTGCAAAACGTGCAGGTTTGTTACATAGGTATACATGTGCCATGTTGGTTTGCTGCACCCACTAACTCGTCATTTACATTAGGTATTTCTCCTAATGCTATCCCTCCCCCTGCTCCCCACCCCATGACAGGCCCCGGGGTGTGACGTTCCCCATCCTGTGTCCAAGTGTTCTCATTGTTCAATTCCCACCTATGAGTGAGAACATGCAGTGTTTGGTTTTCTGTCCTTGTGCTAGTTTGCTCAGAATGATGGTTTCCAGCTGCATCCATAACCCTGTAAAGAAAATGAACTCATCCTATTTTATGGCTGCATAGTATTCCATGGTGTATATCTGCCAGATTTTCTTAATCCAGTCTATCATTGATGGACATTTGGGTTGGTTCCAAGTTTTTGTTATTGTGAATAGTGCCGCAACAAACATACATGTGCATGTGTCTTTATAGTAGCATGATTTACAATTTATAATCCTTTGGGTATATATATACCCAGTAATGGGATTGCTGTGTCAAATCTTATTTCTGGTTCTAGATCCTTGAGGAATTGTCACACTGACTTCCACAATGGTTGAACTAGTTTACAATCCCACCAACAGTGTTAAAAGTGTTCCTATTTCTCCACATCCTCTCCAGCATCTGTTGTTTCCTGACTTTTTAATAATCACCATTCTAGCTGGTGTGAGATGGCATCTCACTGTGGTTTTGATTTGCATTTCTCTGATGACCAGTGATGATGAGCATTTTTCATCTGTCTGTTGGCTGCATAAATGTCTTCTTTTGAGAAGTGTCTGTTCATATCCTTTGTCCACCTTTTGATGGGGTTGCTTTTTTCTTGTAAATTTGTTTAAGTTCCTTGTAGATTTTGGATATAAACCCTTTGTCAGAAAGGTAGATTGCAAAAATTTTCTCCCATTCTGTAGGGTGCCTGTTCACTCTGATGACAATGTCTTTTGCTGTGCAGAAGCTCTTTAGTTTAATTAGATCCCGTTTGTCTATTTTGGCTTTTGTTGCCATTGCTTTTGGTGTTTTGGTCATGAAATCCTTGCCCATGCCTATGTCCTGAATGGTATTGCCTAGGTTTTCTTCTAGGGTTTTTATGGTTTTAGGTCTAACATTTAAGTCTTTAATTACATAAATGAGTAAAAAGAAAGGCCTTTCATAGAAAGCTGCCTTAGAAGACACCACAGATATATACCAATACACATTCCTTCCTTCTCACTGCTCTCCTTCAGAACCAAAGCCACACCTAAAGCAGGTAGCCAGGTGCTCCGTCAGAATCTCCAAAGTACATTTCAAACACCACCTCTGTGTGGATTATTACGTAAGCACTGACATGTAACATTTTGATCATTACATTTTTTAAATATTAATTTTCCTAGGTATTAGATATGCTGATGCTATTTAAATGACACAACTAATAATTACTATAGATTTAATAAAATTGTTTCACTTTCTGATAGTCAACACATGTCTGGAACAGACATTCGACAATACCATGCTCTGAAAACACTATTGGAATGATGACTTCACCTACAGAAAGGCTTATATTCCTACCCACAGTAGAAAGTAAAGCAATGGTATTTTCTAGTTTTTTCATTGAAGACAGTAATTTCTCAGTTGTTTCTTTGCCTCTTCCCTACCTTTCTTTGAACTCTGCAGGTGCAAGCTCTGAGTCAGTGGTGCTGATGCAATGCCATATTAAGCTTTCATGAAGTGGAACAGCCCCAAACAAGGTATGAAAGAGAACCTAAGGCTGAATGAGTCCTGAAAGGATCATCTTCCCCTATGAAGACCTTCCTTACCTTCTAGGAAAAAAGCTTAAACCAAGACCAAGATAAGCACTTGGCCCTTTTTTTTTTTTTTTTCAGAGTCTCACTCTGTCACCCAGGCAGGAGTGCAGTAGTGTGATCTCGGCTCACTGCAACCTCTGCCTCCCGGGTTGAAGCCATTCTCTCAAGCGATTCTCGTGCCTCAGCCTCTCAAGTAGCTGAGATTACAGGTGTGCACCACCATGCCCAGCTAATTTTTGTATTTTTCGTAGAGACCGGGTTTCACCATGTTGGTCAGCCTGGTCTTGAGCACCTGACCTCAAATGATCTGCCCATCTTGGCCTCCCAAAATGTTGGGATTATAGGCTTGAGCCACTGCACCTGACTGGTTAAGCACTTGACTTCTAAAGAAAGGAATTCATTAATTGAACAGTGAGTTTTCTAGTCCTAAAGCCCAGGTTCTTAACCAGGTAAAAGAAACACAAATATAAACAAGACATGGTCCTGGCTGCTGGAGATCACAGAACAGTGGATTTCACTCCAGTGCTGTCCTACTACAATTCTTATTATTCCTTACTCATCACATGTCATGTAGGTCCTTTCTTTGTATTTCCTTTCTCCTTCTCCTTTTTATTATTTTGTATACTTCACAATATGATTTTTGAGTGAGGACTTTTATACTTTATAGGACAGCACCCTTGTCATCGCATGCTACCACAACATATTTAAATTTTACAAAATGTAAAGGCATATTTTATGCCTGACATGGATATTATTAGACGGTTTTTTAACAACTATAAAGTACAACTTCATATAATCCCATACAAAGTAAGGTTTATTTAAAAAAAAAAAACTAAAAAGAGGTACATCCACTGAAAGTATGGTGGGGAAAAATGCTTTATACCTCCTCTTTGGTGTGGGTTCAGATAGCATGTATTGGAGTCTGTTGATGAAGTGAGTGATAATATTCATGGGACATATCCAAAAAGGCACATAAAACTTAAAGCATGATTTTAAACCATCTACTGACACACTAGGAAAAATATATGTGCGTTACGCACCACTCTCTATTAGATATTTAAAGTCTATCCTGTTTTTCATGCAGAGATAATAGTTTACTGGCATGACTGAGCTAGAGAGAGAAAGCTTTCAATCCATACTAGCAATGTAGACTCTGGCATGTCATAAGTTGCCTTGACTAGAGACTCAGGGAAGTTGAATGGCCACCACAAGTGTGAAGGAATAAAGGACAAGGTAAGACCATAGGGAATACACTGGATGGCTAGAAAAATCGAACTTTCATTTTCAGGTGGTCCTAGTTGCTTTTTTTTTTTTTTTTTTTGAGACGGAGTCTCGCTCTGTCACCCAGGCTGGAGTGCTGTGGCCAGATCTCAGCTCACTGCAAGCTCCGCCTCCCGGGTTCACGCCATTCTCCTGCCTCAGCCTCCCGGGTAGCTGGGACTACAGGCGCCCGCCATTTCTGACCATTTTCGTAGTCTGTTTTTATTTTATTCTTTTACTTATTTGCTATATGCTTTAAATTGTCATTTTTTAATAATTATAGATTCACATGCCATTGTAAGAAATAATACAAGATACTATACAATGGTAATATCCTGCCGAACTATAGGACAATATTATACCCAGGATATTGACATTGATACAGTTAAGATATAGAACATTTCCATCATCATAAGGGTCCCTCATGTTGCCTTATTACAGCCACACCCAGTTCCCTCCCATGTCATCCCATCCTTGATTCCACTAATTTTGTCACTTTCAAGAATGCTATATAAATGGAATCATATATTCTATAATTGAACATGGAACATGTGAGATTGGCTTTTTTACTTCATAATTTGCTGGAAATTCATTCAGGTTGCTGTATCATAGTTCATTCATTTTCACTGCTGAGGAATATTGCATGAATGGATATACATGCTTTTTTTT
>NW_012120710.1:5378601-5532201 GCF_000951035.1 Colobus angolensis palliatus | reverse complement strand
GCGCCGCCACCTCGCCCGGCTAGGTTTTTGTAGTTTTTAGTAGAGACGGGGTTTCACCGTGTTAGCCAGGATGGTCTCAATCTCCTGACCCCGTGATCTGTCCATCTCGGCCTCCCAAAGTGCTGGGATTACAGGTTTGAGCCACCGCGCCCGGCCTCAGGTCCTAGTTTTTAAAGAATAAGAGTGAATAAGTCAATAGATGTTTCAAGCAAAATTCAGGCAATCTGGTTTAGAAATCAAATAATCAAGGCATAAGGAATTGAGAAAACAATTTATTTGTGCTTTAGAAAGCATTAACATAATCAAATAATGGACATGGGAAATCCAGAGTTACTAAAATCAGGCTGTTGGTCACAGAAAAAAATGCTGTGAAGACACAATAGGCTGTGAGCAATAAAATTGCAAAAATCAGGTCAAATTGGTAACCTGGACAAGTCAGATAATGGAAATTAACTGAGCATTAGATGGTCACAGTAAATCCACTATGCAAAGACTACAAATGCAAGCATAAACAAAAAATTCAGCCTGCTGGAAACATTTATTAAAGAAGTTTACATTACATTAAAGAAGTTAAATTTAATATTTTACATGAAAAAAATTAAACATTTATGAAGTTAAGTCCATCATTTTATTTTCAGGACACAATTTTGTCTCCACTATATGGTACATTTTTGGTTTATCAAATACATTCTCTCATGTTGCTCAAACAATACTTTAAAGGTGATAAAGGTTGGGGTTACAAAAGAACAACAGGTATGAAACAACAAAGCTTCAAAAAAATACCAGTTTTTTCTTATACAATCAATCAAAGTCAATGCTGGAATAAGAATAGGCTGTCATTGGCACTAGTTATACAGAAGAAAGAAGGCAATGTTATAGAAGTAACCATGTCAACCAAAACACTTCAAATATTCTGAAACAGAAATTCAGTCCATGCACTATAAACAGACTTATTCTAGATGGTTTTATCCATGCATTTGTGTCCAATACCCCGGATATTAATGACTTCCAAAATTACCACTCCAGAACAGAGCTCTCTCCCAAACACCACAGCCACATATCTCATCCCTCTCCTGGACTATTCCACTTGAATATAACACCTAGTGTCATTAACTCAACACGTTCACATTGAATTAATTATCTCCTCCCACCCACTCATCTTTACGTCTCCCAAACCTTGCTTCCTTTCTATATGCCCTTCCTTGTTAATGGCAACACCATATACTTAGTCTCTAAAGCCAGTAAGTCTTTCCTTCCTGTTTTTCCTTCTCACTTTCATCTACTCCTGTATTACTGTAGAACCACATCAATGCTACTTCCAGTTTTATCCCCGCACAGGGGCTATCCAAGTGACCTTTCTAAAATTCAAATATGAAGTTATTCCAGTGCTTCTAATTATTTAAAGGTTGCTCATGACCTACAGGGTAAAATTATTTTTTTTTTTTTATTTATGATGATGTCTGGGTTTTCCTAAATGTTATGCTTCATCTTTCACAAATCACACACAGGCACCTGTCATTCTGAAAGAGTATATACTTTCTTTGCTATATGCATAGGATTTTATAGCTCTAAGCTTTCAGAAGTCTCATTACCTTTTATTCTGTATGGTGAATTTCTGTTCATTCTGTGGGATGGAACCCAACTCATTCATTTACTCTTCAGAGTCAGAGGAAAACAGCTATTACTTCTTCTCCAGTGATATTCTCTCTTTGTCTCTGTTTTTCTTTCTCAACCTATCTGTGTCTCTTACACACACACACACACAGGCTCCTTTTCTAGACAGACATATACATATGTATACACACATATATCTAATATTGCACTAGCAAGCTGTATTACACTAATTTGTTTGTACATCTTTCTCCTCTACTAGTGTACTAGTGTCTGGACTTCTCAAGAGCTGAACCAAATTTATATATATATTTTTTTCTATTGCCTGCTATATGGCCTAATATGTACCAGTGGCAAAATTAGTATTTGTTGGATAGATGAATGAATGAGTCTCCAAGAAAATATGTATAAACTTAAACATTACAGAACTGTTCATAATAGCAATAAATTGGAAATAACATGCATATTCATCAACAGAAAATGGATACTCAGCAATTGAGTATTATTGAGCAATTGAGTGCTACATCTATTAGCATGGGCAAATTTTCAAGTCATACCATTAATCAAAACAAAGCAAGTTACAGAAATATAAAACAGGTAGAATGAAAATATACATAGTATTAATATCTGACAAATTTAGGTACTCATAAGTGTCAACATTTTTATTAATGTTCTTCTTATACACTTTTGGGTATATTTAAATATTTCCTAATATAAACCTTTTAAAGACCTGACATAAAAATATAACAAAGTGATAATATTAAAAGCTATAGACATAACTTGAAAGGAGGAACCTCACTTCTTCCTAAGCCCATGATATACATGCATGGACCCAAGTAGAATTAAGTTTAAATGATGTATCATTTGACCATCTAAAGTATATTTCCAAGGAAGTCTGTAATTCTCCACAGTGAAAGATCTTTTATCTAAATTGTTCTTTACTGAAGCTTTTTTGGATATTGCTATCAATGCTTGTTTTACTCATGAAAAATCAGAAGTAGTATATATACACACACACACATATAATATATACACATATGTATATACATATATATACACATATATATACACATACACACACATATATATATGTGTGTTGAGAGAACAGCCTCAAAAGAAAAAAATCAACCTCAGCTAACCGTGTACTGATACCATAGATTGAAAACACCTAGAGATGAAAAGATTAAACCCCCCTTTTCAAAAGTCTCTGTAATTAGAACAAGTTGAGGAGAAAAATGCAAGGGTCTCAGGCAAATGAAGAAAAAAAATAAAACTTTGGGATGGTTCTGAGGTGCTCAGTCTTGGGAAAATGTTTTTGCTTATTTGAGGCTAATGAGCATCAAGGAAACAGATAAAAGTTTGTACATGTTTTTGTACAGTCTGTATTACCAAAGTATCAGAAAGTTAAAGACAAAGACTTTTCATAATAGATAATACATTTTTACATATTTTCATTTAAAACATATTGTAATTTTAGTGATAGGGTCACCACACAATAGGAGAATGAAGGGAAGGGAAACTACATTCACTTAGTAGCCATTATGTGCTAAGCATGTAATTGTTATGACAGTTTATAAACACTAGTATTACTACCTCCATTTTGCAATAGCTGAAAATAAAGCCCAGAGAGTTAGATGTGATTTTTAAAGTTAAAATTGAATTTAAAACCAAATCCTCCTTACTTTAAAGACCATGTTTCTTTTGATATGACACCCTACTTCATATTTGAGTGTCCTTTCCCCATATACCAGGCTTCTATCTTCTCTTGTGGAAAGATAAGGATCTAGAGCTTCATAGTATACTGATTGGTAATGATAAAAGGCCTAGAGAATAGGTTACAAATGAGACAAATCTATCTCCTCTTTCTATTAAAACTTTACATAAATGCACAGGTAAGGTATGAAATATGCTTTAATATTAAATACACATGTGAGTTTTTATTATACACCAAGCTTAAATGTTCATTAGTTTTTAGAATATAAGTAACAATTACTAAGAAAATAAACTTAAGACCAATATGATAAATTTATAGGTTACTTGTGCAAATAATCTAAGATGTTTACAGCTGTTTGCTGCATTATCGTAACAGTAAAACTCACGGAACTATCTAAATGTCCAACAGTCAAGAACCGAATAAATAAATTATAGTATATCCATAGCGCTCAATACTATGGAGTCATTAGAAGAAGTCTGTTTTGGAAGAAAGCATTTTATAAAGAAACATGCGCACAGTGTAGAGCTGCTAAATACAAACAGTATATACAAGGCAAAATAATTATTTAAATATTTAGATCCATGTATAAATATAAAACATTACAAGGTCAAACATCAAATTGTTTACCATATTTCACTTTGGTTGGGATTAAGGTTCTTTCCCTCCCTCTCTATTGTCCAAGTTTTCTAAGTCTTTGCAGTAAGGATGTATTACTGACACCAAGAAAAATATCAGTAGTCCAGCTGCCCTCTCAGGTATTGACAAAGTTCACTGCAGACAGGGGGAGCTTTGCTTACTTAGTAACTTAGGCTTTGAGCATGGGTTGTGAGGGCCAGAATAGACTGAGGTGGGATGATGAAGTAGAAACAGAAAAGGAGGGAGACTGGGAGGGTGGATAAAGGTCTGAGAGAAAAAAATCCCTTTCATCTAAGTGCCTCAACCTTCCCTGTCTCCCCTCTCAAAGTCAGGTTGTTCCAAAGGAGGGAGAGGCAATAAGGAATTCATCCAGGGAACAACAGAATACACATCTATGAACAAGTGCTGATGTCATCCTGAGAAGCCATACATCTTAAGTATAAAAATAAAGTTTCTATAAAGTTGGTCCCTCATGTGTAAGTCACTTCTTAATTTATTTATACTTATAATAACTACTCTACTCTGATACTATATTAGGATCTAAAGCAACCAAGAAGTATATTCTTTTAGTTTAGTTGTGGCTTAATAATCAACTGATTTATCATTTCTAAATTGTTTAAATATTCACACGCAATGCCTAACATAGAATACATTAACACATAACACTTACTGAATATTTGCCATATACTGGGCACTGTGCTGTGCTCTTTACATGGATTACCTAGCTTGATTACACTATGCAAAAATTTTTTTTTTGAGAAGTGTTAAATATTCTGTACTTGGTATTACACATAAACCACACTAAAATGCCTTTCAATAAGTAAAAGGCATCACTTTAGACATGGGAAATTCTACTTAGATCAGCATAGTTAAGATCAAAAATATAAAGTAGACATTGCTATGAAAGGTTATTTTTATTATTATCATTCACATCACATCAATGAACAGACTGAGATTCAGAGATGAGAACAAGCTCACAATTAGCAAGTCTCTGAGCTGGAATTTAAATCCCGAAATTCTTAGTTTAGAAAGGCCTGTGCATTTTCACTACTCTGTACCATGAAAATAATGGTAACTTTTATGAAGGAGGGAAGGAACTCGTAAGTGGAGTAGCAGAGGCTAGCAAAAGAGGACAAGCTGGACAATAACAAATAAGAAAGGAGATATGGAAAGGACAATAGTACGAGTGAAGCCATGAAATGTGCTGGCATCACTCAGGAAGCACTCAGGGCTGTAAGTGAGCAAGTTCCACTCCCGGGTTGCATGAGCTGTGGGGATGGTGGAGCTATTTCCACGCCCCACCCCTTGGAATGTCCTGGTTTCCTGAAAATTACAAGTCCTGTTTCAAGGAGGAGGAAATACACCCGGGGGAAAACCCTATTGAGCCCTAGGATAATGTTTGATGGAAGCATTTCTAAGACTTGATAATATGATTGGAGAAGTAGTGAAAGGAAATTATTTGGTCACTTTGTACTTTATGACAAGTAAGTATGAATATTCTGAATTACTAAATTGCCCATTTATCCTGTTTTATATCATGGTATCTGTCATTAAAAGTGTTGCAATAGAGACTCTAAAGTTACAACTGTGAAGGTTCATTCATCACGCTGGAAAGGATGGCTTAGTGGTCAAAAACGCCAGCTTTCACCACCGTGACACTGCATCCGGAGCTTGACATGCAAGTGGCATTGACTCAGCAGCTCATTTCCTGAATATAGGTAGTTTCAGAGTTTACTCAGATGGGTGGAGGGTAATGTGGACAATGTCAAAACAAACTTGCCTATCCTGCTGAATAATGAAGATTCCTAGAATTTTACAGACTTAGGATAGCCTACAGTTTCCTTAAAGCATGAGATATGAGAAAGCCCAATGATCTCCAGGATGATCTTAGAACTGATACTGGCCAGCTTTCCCTTCTTTATCAGTAGCTTATGCAAAGCTGATTTAGCCTTTCCCTAAACTGCTCCTCCCCTTTCAACCATCCAATACTCTGACTGTGTTTTAGATGTCGGTAATAGTCTCCTTACTCTTTCTTCATCTTTCCTGTAACTTCTTTTTTCTTTTTTTTTTTTTCTGAGACAGAGTCTTGCTCTGTTGTCCAGGCTGGAGTGCAGTGGTATGATCTCGGCTCACTGCAACCTCCGCCTCCCAGGTTCAAGCAATTCTCCTGCCTCAGCCTCCTGAGTAGCTGGGATTACAGGCACTCACCACCATACCTGGCTAATTTTTGTATTTTTAGTAGAGACAGGGTTTCACCATGTTGGCCAGGCTGGTCTTGAACTCCTGACCACAGGCAATCCACCCACCTCAGCCTCCCAAAGTGCTAGGATTACAGGTGTAAGCCACTGTGCCCAGCCCCCTTTCCCATCATTTCTTAATCTTAACATTTACACCTAAATCACTCTATTCATACACTTAACGACATGAACTATTCTTTCATTAATGAATATTTCACTTTTTATTGCTTTAGCAACTACTTTATGACCAACTGGAAATATCTGGTAGTTCCCAAAAATAATGCTACACTGTGTAAATACAACAAGTAGAATAATTCCATCTTAAAAAAATTATATTATTTAAAATATATCGACTAAATATATATCAATTTGAAAAAGTCCTTATTTTAGTTAGAATCTCAAAATCAACACAGCTCACATTTATTGGGCAACCACTATGTGTTACATTTTGTTCTAAGCACGTACCTAGCAAGCTTAAAAAAAAAATACCAGCCCTTTCCCTGCTGTAGTCTAATGAAGATGACAACTATAAACAGGTACAATGTGCTATAACCATGGTACACTAAAGTACCCTGGAAACTTGTTAACTCTCTCTGTGAACTCAGAGATGTGGCTTTGAGTAGGGACTTGAAGCTTCTTACTTCTAATTGCATAGTGTGACAGGGTCTGATTCTGCAGATCTAAGCTTCTAACTGAGTCTAAATCTCAATTTTGGGGGGCAATTTTAAAAAGGTGAGTGATATATAGTTAAGCCTGCAGGATTAGTACTATCAGAAACTGGAGGGATGACATTAATATTAACATAAGCTATTATTATTCATGTCTCATGATCTTCACACAGGATTTCCTTTTACTTTTTTCAAGCTCGCATCAAGATTTCATCACCACATTCTTCACTCTCATGTCTCAGACATTATTCTTTCTGATATATATCACGCAATCCTCCTCCTTCTACTCTGAGTTCTCCTAGATGAGGTTGTTTCCATATATGCTGACATTCTTATTATGACAATGATCTAGCCCTCCCCCGTCTGGCTACCTCTGCCATTAGATCACTATCTCCTTTTTAAATACCCACTGCTATTTGTATTTGTTTATTTCCCACACACAATGCATGATATGGTCATTCTGGTAATACTTTATTCCTATTGTCTGGTTATATGGGATTTCTTTTATATATTCATTCACACTTTTTTCTATAATTTATAAATATCTACATGTTTTATTCCTAACTTCTCCAGGTGATTATTAATTAACTAGACACGTAGCAATCTTTAGTTATTTCTTATAAATTCTCAATTTTCTGACCCTAAATTTCCCATTGGCTAAATATTTCTTCAAGAAGACTGCAGAACTATATACAAATCTGTCTTCTACGTTCAACATACTTTTGTATTTAGTAAGAGGCATTAAATGTGAAATAAAAAAGCAAGGCACAGGACTCATTCCCACTGTCTTTGTTTAAAATGTCTTCTAATTAGGATTAGGATGGTGTGTGGCCAACTTGGCTACATCTAAAGTAGCGGCTCACCTGACTGGCGCCCTCTGGTGGTAAGAAAATACCCTCACGGGATGGTTGTGGGAGAGCCTCAATACCCACTACACCTAGAAGCTTGAGTACCTTACCTCCTGGCTCCTGTCTTGTTTATTTTATATAGGCTTAAGTCTTCCTTGTCCCTCTCTTCCTTTGTTTTCCTTTTCTTTTCCTTTTCCTGTCTTCTTTTTAAATATCTGGTCTCAATGCTGATTTAGGTCTTTACAAATGAAGCTAGAGGATAAACTCAAGGAGGATAACAGTGTTGGCATTATGGTATAAGCTTTGACTTAGTCACAAGAGAATATCAGTGTTTCTTGCAAGTGGATTGTGACCACCCATGTGCCATTTGTCATAATTATAAAACAAACCATGAGTAGGAAGGCATGCTGAGAGATTTTCCTCCACTAGTATAAAATATTCATTCAATATTATATTTGATAAATGTTATCTAAGGGTAATTGTCAAATATTCTGTATAAGTTGTTAACATTAGTCAAATAATACCTTTTAAGGATAATGTAAACTTCATTCTGCCTAAGGTTAGAAATGGACAAAGATGAGCATTTAAATTCCTCTTTACTCAACAAATTCTGTGTCTTGTGTGTGAATACAAGTGTCTCTAAAAAGAAATCAGTATAGTATTTATCTGCCATGAAGGTATCAGTAGCTGAAACACTATTTCACTTAATGTTGATCTGTGGTCTGAAAAAATTTACTAATTCTCTAAAGATGCCTGACGTCTGTCAATGCAGTTCAAAAATTTGCATTTGATATCACCCAAATATAATTTCTCAGAAAAAGAGGAAATGTGGTATGGTTATCTGTACCAGCTTACTGATTTTTTATTTTTCTGGGAAAAAGAACATTTCTATTTTTACTCTATGAGGAGCCAACTACTGTTCCTGCAGTCATGTATACATTCTAGGTTCCAGAAAAGGGCCTACAGAAGAATCAGATATTTTATTAAATTTGATTGAAACTATGTTTTCAAATACAAAACAAATTACAGCAAAATCTAGATCCATTAAATGAAATTGCAATACCTTTCCTCTCTGTTTCTACTTTCACACCCCTAGAGTCAGTTCTTGACACAACTGCAGACATAAGGTCTGACATGTTTCTAAAGGTGTGATCACTCCTTTAAAACCTAAGTCAGACCATATTGGTCTGCTGTCAGCCGTTCTTGGCTTATATCAAAATCCTAACCATGGCCAACAACGTCCTACATGAGCTAACCCTGGCTACCTTCCCAACAACATTTCCTGCTAGTATCCTAATAATTTATTAATATTTAAGTGAAATCAGAGTAATATAATAAACCCTCAAAGACCTGTGTTCTGGAACACATCAAGCATGCTCCTGCTTAAGGACTTTGGTATGTGCTGTTCCCTCTGCTTGGAATGCTCTTCCCCAGGAATGGTTCTTGATTTGTGCCTTTACTTCATACAGATCTGCTTCTGTCAGTATCTCCATGGGAAGCAGAATCCACCACATACAGTAATGAAATAATTTTTACAGAGATATATTCAGGGTAAGAGAAAAACAAAAGCTGTTGCCACTCTTAGAGATTAGAAACTGGAGGAAGCTTGTACCATTCCTAGATCTGTAGGGGTAAGGGAGGAAACAGTGTTACTGCAGCCCGGTGAGAGCCTTAGCTGTTGGGGAAGGGATGCTGAGCAAAAGCTATCAATGTAGGAGAAAGGAGAAAGAGAGTAGAAGAAGAAGAGAGTAGAGAAGGAACACCATGACCTCCCGTTTCTCTTCTCCTTCAGATATCCTACTAGTGCCAAACCTTGTTGGGAGCCAGTGACAGAGGAACACAGGTGAGTCCATCTTCATTAGTCAGCCTCCCAGGGCCAGACCAGGGCAGGGAAAGGCAAACATTGGGGTTGGTGGACAAATGGAGAATGGCCAGGACAAGAACTCTACTCAAAAGGTCACCTCCCAAAAAAGATCTTCACCAATCAATCAATCTAAAACAGTATCCCCAAAACACTATTTCTTCAACCAATTTCATTATAGCACTTATCATTATCTGACATTATATTTTACTGTTTATTTGCTCTCTCTCCCACTAAGATATAAGTTCTACGAGGGCTAGCACTTCATCATTTGTATTCATTGCTATATTCCTAAAATTTAAAACAGATACTGCTGCATAGGACGTGTCCAATATTTATTGAATGAATGAATGAATTTAGTACTATCTTTGCTATTCAAAAGTACATGTTTAATTAAAATCAGAGTATATGATAAACTCTCAAATATCTGTAAGTGAATTATCCATACACAAGCCCCATATTCCAGCCTTTTCTATGTTCTAAAATATCTTTCTTATTAACTTACCCTGTATGAAAACACAAATAAATTTAAATAAATTTAATCTTATAAAATATAAGTATACATATGCATATATTTCATAAAGCTTTCTATTATATATTAAAATAGAGAATTAAAGAGTTTCATCATTGAAGGAAGCATTAAAATGCAACGAACCCAACCTAGTACTCAGTACATAGACATTATCTACAATGGTCCTTTAAATGGTAGGGAGTAAAGAAAGAATGTAATTCCTTCTCCAAAGAACGTATGTTCAAAATAATTATAACTGTTTACATGCATTTTTAGCTATGTTGTTTAATTTATTGAACTATTTTGATAATGTTGAAAGGGGATGATTTTTTTGTCAACCAAAATGGGGCAAAATCCAATGAACATTGGCAAATAATGCTCTATGAAATCCCACTTATGTTTTTATCTATTTTGCTAATCACTGTAGAGATAAGGAACTTACTATCTCAAGAACTGGTGACTTTGAGGCAGTTTTTATTATTATAAAAGTTTGGGCTTGTGTGTTTTTCTTTATGTTAAAAAAAAAAAAAAGTTGTTGCATCTCTTTAGGTAATACTTTCTTTCTTCCAGACCAAACATCCTCAGTTCATCAGACCAAATTTCATGTCATCTTTTTGGAAAGATTCTTATCCTAGATACTCTCCTTTGGACATGGTCTCATCCATCAACTTTTCCCCTAAAGTCTAGACTTCAGAACATAATTCTTCAGCCTGGCTGTTTAGGGCAGCATACTGACTATCTGTTCCCCTCACCTGAACATTCTATGTTCCTTGATACAACTTGAAAGTACCAGTTTTATTGTTCTCCATAGCTATAATGTATTATTTACCTGCATCAACCTTTTTCTGTAAATGCTGTTAAACCATGTTTGTCAAAGCAATTAGCAAAGTGCACATTGTTCTTGTGCTTAATCTGTCATCCCAAAAGCTGTCTGGGTTTTCCATAATAAAGTAACAAATGCTAACATAGGCACAATGGACTGATATAATGATTGCCAAGAGACAGAATCCAATCAACAGAAGTTAGTCATACATACACCTAACTCTCTCAGAAAGCTTTCAAACATGTCAGCATTTAGGACAGGAATTATTCTGCTGATGACATTCCAAAAGATAACAGTCACTAAGGACTTACCTGCAGCAACTATGATAATATCTGCCAGCTGCGTATGAATCTTCAGTTGTTCTTTGGGGGTGTATCTGTGAGCTATTGTCACAGTTGCATCACCTGGAATACAGAAGAATTTCTATCAATAATTACTGAACTTTTAAAAATTTTACAAAAGCTCTAAATCTATAAGAGTTTCACTTATTTCCTAAGAGTAGAAAAGCTACTTTGACATGACTAAATCACATTGAGCACAAAAGCTAGACCAGAAAACCAAGAGGAACCAAAATATTGTACTCTTCAATTAAATGAAGGGAAAATCAAATGAGACCAAATCAGGGTAAGTGCCGATCATCATCAGAGAGCTAGGAGTAGAGTCCTTGAAATACAGAGTTTGAAAATTCTGTGTTGACTGGTTAATACATTAGGATACAGGATACTCATTGTCTTCACAATGACAGGCAAACAAATACTAAAAGCAACAAGATAAGTGAACAAAAAATGGGACAATATATTATGGGAGCATAACTGAGAGATTAATTCTGTCTTGAGAAGGTGTCTAGGAAGGATTCCTAAAGGAGGAAATACATTTTTTAGGTCTTAATGCATGAGTAGAAGTATTCCAATCAGGTAAGGAAGAAAAAGGGATTCCAAGCTAAAGAATAGTAGGAAAAAACTAACCAACTTTGAAAGTGGGTATTTCGATAATAGCGAAATTTTTTGTTATAGGTTAAGGTACATCACAGGAAGTTTTTATATGAAAACCTTAAGGAAGTGATGAATGAACAACAGAGGCAAGAGATTCCAATATTTAAAGTGTGAGCCATGAAAGGGGAGTGAGGGAAAGTTGGTGGTAAAGTGCAGTCAAGAGGACTTCTGGTAAGAATATGGCTAAGACTGTATCTTGTCTTCTCCTGGAAGATGTGCATATGCTACAGTTAACCAAAACAACAAAAGTTACATGATCACCATTTTTAGAAAAACTGGAAGACCTAATTTCTACAGACTCCAAAAACATGTTAAGAGTTACCAAAAGCAGCAATTAGTAGATACCATACAGGGAGAAAGGCATCTAAGAAATGAGGAGAATGACAACATGGCCGGCAGTGGGAGATCTCTGAAATTGACCGCAAAAATACACTTCTATGAAAAGTTTATCCCAAAGTGCAAAAAAATATAGCTTTCCTAATTTGGGCAGTGAGAAAAGAAATAAAGGCAGAAGAGACTTTCGGGACCCAGTATAGTTTAGAGTGGGTAGGAACACATTTACATAGAGGGGCTATTTTAGAAGAAAGCAATCTGACTCTGTGAAAATAATAAAGGAGTCAGAAGGCTGCACAGGACCTCCTCTAACCCCCAGCAGAAGTGTCCTGTAAATAGTAGATCTAAAAACATCCAACTCATTCAACGATGAGTAATAAAAATGGATGTGACACAGCATCAACAAAAGGATAGTATGTAAGGGCAAACCCAGGGGAATTTGGGGAGTGATTAAGCTGTTCTGATTCTAGTGGTGTTAGACTAATTAATTTAATAGATGACTATATGCATTTGTCTAAATTAATGAAACTGCACACCAAAAAGAGTAAATTTTACCATGTGCAAATTTTTAAAAAATAAAAAGATACATTTAAAAAGTGTCAGAACCAAGACAAAAGGCAAAATAAAGATAAAAAAATTTAAGAATTTAGCAATGTACCAATAAACTCAAAAAAAGTCATTGAAAAGTTGAACATTATGACCAAATATTATACAAAAATACTTATTTATTTATTTTTATGTGTTTTTAACTTTTATTTTAAGTTCAAGGGTACATGTGCAGGTTGGCTATATAGGTAAGCTCATTCACGAGGGTTTATTGTACAGATTATTTCATCACTAAAGTATGAAGCCTAGTACCTATTAATTAGTTTTCCTAATTCCCTCCCTCCTCCCAACCTCCACCCACCGATTAGCCTCAGTGTCTGTTGTTCCCCTCTCTGGGTCCATTTGCCCTCATCATTTAGCTCTTACTTGTAAGTGACAGCATGCAGTATTTGGATTTCTGTTCCTGCACTAATTTGCTAAAGATAATGGCCATCCATGTTCCTGTAAAGGATGTGATCTCATTCTTTTTTTATGGCTGCATAGTATTCCATGGTGTGTGTGTGTAGCGTGTGTGTATATATACACACACACACCACATTTTCTTTATCTAGTCTACCATTAATGGGCATTTAGGTTGATTTCATGTCTTCGTGACTGTGAATAGTGCTGCAATGAATGTGTGCATGTGTCTACGATAGAACAATTTATATTCCTTTGGGTGTATGCCCAGGAATGGGATTGCTGGGTCCAATGGTAGTTGTGTTTTTAGGTCTCTGAAGAATTACCCTGCTGTTTTCCACAAAGGTTGAACTAATTTACACTCCCATCAATGGTGTATAAACATTCTTTTTCTTTCACGACCTCGCCAGAATCTGTTATTTTTTAACTTTTTAATAATAGTCATTCTGATTGGTGTGAGATGATGGCATCTCATTGTGTATCTACAAGTGATTCATGTAAAAAAATGAGAGTAAAGGATTTTATAGCCAGTCAAATCTGCCTCCAAGATTAAAAGTTGCAAACAATTTTGAAAATGCAAGAACTCAGGAAATATTGTTCCCATAAGTATTTCCTAAGGAACATGCTAAAAGACACAGTTTACTTAATCAAAATATGTCTGAGGAAACTAGCAAAAGGACTGCTGAAAGTTTTGATTATAATTATAGGACCAAGACTTTTAAAAAGTATGAGGATTGGGGTGACAAATTGCTATGGTTTGAATGTTTGTCCTCTCCCAAACTCATGTTGAAATGGAATTGCAATCTAACAATATTAAGAGGTGAAACCTTTAAGAGGTGATTAGGACACCAGTCCTCTGCCCTCATGAATGGATTCATACTGTTATTGCAGGAGTGGGTTCCTTCTAAATGAACAAGTTCAGCCAACTTCTGTCTTGCTCTTGCCCTCTCTTTCCATTCTGCCTTCCATCAGGAGATGATGCAGTAGGAAGGCCCTCACCAGATGCTGGCACCTTGATCTTGGACTTTCAACCTCTGTAACTGTTCAGAAATAAATTTCTATTCTTTATAAATTACCCAGTCTGTGATAATCTGCTATGGCAGAACAAGACAGACTAAAACACAGACAAATGTAAATGATCTTTGCTTTCACTATGCAGAAATAATGCAACTAACAAAATTAGAATGAGAAAGGGCAAAGATGAGAAAGTTTGTTGATTGCCTAATATATAATAATAGGAATCAACAAATGTTTAAAAGCTGACCAACCAGATAATAAAAGTATAAGAATATTTGAAAGTATAAAGTAAAAAATTAAAAAAATATATTTTCAAATAATTTTTACTGCCAAATAGCAGGTCGGAGACAAAATAAATGGAATGAGGGGAGAAAATAAAAAATTTTATCATTTATTTATTTTACTAGAGTATCAGTAGCCACCCTATAAATAAATAGAGAATTAAAAGTACTATATAATGTTGTAATTATTAAGGTAAGGAAAACCTTCCTAAATATTTTTTTAAATGCACAAAGAAAAAAACTGTAAAAAAATAAAAACAACAGAAAAGAAAATAATATAATTTTACCATATATATTTACCATAAAAACAAATATAAATTTCCCTAAGTCATTTATTTAAAAGAACAATATTTTCAAATCGACTTACAAAGCCAAATCTAATTATATGTTTTGCTAATTCTATACAATATATATTATACACATAAAACAAAGTTATTCGGAATTCAGAAATGTTGAAAGCAAACATGTAGCAGGAAAATGCCAAAAAATAATGCTTTTTGTCAAACAAAAAGTCAGCACTAAATAAAACAGAGGCACACATTATAAAGCAAAAGAGTGATTCAAATAAAGATAGAAAAATAATAAATATGTAAGAAAAAGAAATAGAATTCCTATAAGCAGAAATTACAGGAGATACATATAGGAAGAAAATATATTGTATTTGTTTAATTTATTTTTGAATAACTTTCTCAGTTCATGACAGATCAAGGATACAGAAAATGTCAATAACTTAACTAATGATGGATATATGACTATTATCAAACTCAGAAAATAATACATTTTCTTCTCGTGCAAATGGTATAAACTTGGTTACAAAGAAAATTTAATACCAAAAAGTAACAATTAGATAGACTATAATTTTATTTGATTACAACTCAATAAAATTATAATTATTGACAAAATCGGAAAAAAATCCTTCATAAAGAGATCCTTCTATTGGAAGTTTTAAAAAATTCTATTTTAAATAATTATTGGGTCAAAATAAAAAAAATTGCAAAAGTTTTAGAAACATTTGTAATGACACTTCATATTAGATCCTATAAAATAAAATAAAAATAAATATGTTAAAAAAATTGTGGACAAATTATTGTATCAATAAAACAGAAATAATAAAATGAATCATTTAACTTTAGAAATTAAAGAACAATAAACAAATGAAACTAGAAAAAAACTATAAAAGTTAAAATGTATTTCATAAATCTAAAAAACTAGACTACTATAAGAAACACTGAGATAATTCAATAAATTAATCAAGTAAAAATCAAATATACAGAAGTAAATAGCTTTCATATATAACATCTTAGAAAATACATTGTAAGAAAAGGCCCCATTATAATAGCAGTACAAAAGGTAAAATACTTAAAATAAGCTTAACAAAAAATGTGCAAAATCTATGTAGTAAAAGAAAATCTCCAGAATAATACCAAAATAAGAGCAAGAAACTAGAAAGATAAACCATGTCCTTGGATAGGAATGTTTAATATCATAAAGATTAGAATTCTACCTATATTCATTACAAATATAATTAAAGTCCAATAAAAATGGACTTTTGGAAGTATGTAATTTGATACTAAGTTTAATATAGAAAAATAAAAGATAATCAAGAAAACTTTGAAAAGGAAGAACAATGAGAGGCAACTAACAGCCTTTTTTATTTTAGTTGGTATCACCTTCTGCCCAGTTATTTACAGAAAAGTCTAAAAGTCTCCTTGGTTATTCTCTTTCTTTCACTCACTATAAACCATCAAGAATGTCGAGTATATATTTACAAGCATCTCAAGGTTATCAAAGTTATAAAACACCCACCCATCTCTGCTTTAGTCCTGGTCTCCTACATTTGAAAAGGTTCCTTAATACCTTAACAACTCACTCAAGTGTTCTCTAATTCCAAATGAGAGCCTCCCAAATCCCTACCAAAAAAAAAAAAATCAAAACCAAAATGAAACTGAAACTTCCCATTTCTATCGGTACTGACTATTTCATCAAGAAATTGACAGAGACATGAAATCCAGTGATTTGTACACACATATAAGTAACAATCTGTAAAATTTCAGGCAAAAGAAAAGTATATCAGGATAAATTTCAATCTGCATGGAAAACCCTTGTAGGTAATTTCATTCCCTTTTCAATACTATCAGGTTAACTTGATATTCCTCAGTGAGTTTGGCTGTTGATGGCCATGGAAACTTATCAAAGTCATATTTGAACTTGATTGATCAGAGTTTATGACTATACCAATACCAAACCACGGAAAGGCATTCAGCCTGTTATTCGGAAGACCTGATGATGAAGAGAGGTGAACCAAACAGCTAAAAGCAAATGTGTTCAAATAATACCTCAGACTCTTCTGATCTTTGCTGGTGAGCACCTGAATGCCTGTTCCTGGTCCTGACACCTAGCTTTCCTGTTAAACCTATTCTTATTTAACTCATCTTCCTTGGCATGTGAAAATTCTTGTCATTCCTATATTCAATTCTTATTGTCCATTAATTTTCTTCAACTAATCCTCTGGCTTGCTGCACCTATTTTTTTTCTGTCTTCTCAGCTTTTTCCCAATGGCAGCTAGTATTAGCAAGTCGCAGCAGGTACTCAAGAATGATGCATATCTCTGACCTTCAGATGACTTTTCCCCACACTCACAGTTGTATCCTTCTAGAGTGCATATGAGAACAGTGTGGGCTAGGGCCTCATTTTCTATCACACAGAACTAGATAAGCAGAGTCTATAAGTAACTATTTTGTGCCTAGTGTTTTATAATATGTTTCTAAGACAGGAAGAATAAAATACAGTTGTCCCTCAGTATCTGTCAGTATCTGGGAGGGACTGGTTCCAGGGCCCCTGATGCACTGGCAGATACTAAAATCCACAAATGCTCGAGTTTCTGATATAAAATAACATAGTATTTGAATATAACCTATGCATACCCTCCCACATACTTTAAACCATCTTTAGATTACATATTACTTAGGTATTATAAGTAATACCTAATACAATGTAAATGCTATGTAAACAGTTTTATACTATTTTTATATTATTTTGTTGTTTTAATATTATTTTCTCTAAATATTTTTAATCATAGACAGTTGAATCCACAGATGTGGAACCCACAGATACAGAGGGCCTTCTGTACTTAGACTCTATCTTCTAGAATCTTAGAGTTGTCTTAGAAATAAATAATTAATAGATAGACAAAATGTGTTTTTTTTATTGTATAAAAATCTAGATTCAACCAAGAATTATCAATTAGGACCCATCCGAGCAGTTTTCTAGGCTATCATTACCTCTGTAGTTTATGCAAAATAACATATTGTAGCAAACAGTTGTTAGTAATTAGCACAGAATGCCAATTTGAAGCAAATAATATTTGCTATTTTTTAAAAAAGTTAGAACAAACAGCACAATGTGCTTCATTTGTTAGTATCATTTTTTTTTTGGTGGGTGAGGGGGAGCTTGAAATTACCTTAATGAGGAATTCACTGTTCTTGGACATTTCTGGGCCATTCTCTACCTTCATTTATTCAATAATCAATAAATGATCCTATAAATCCCTTAAACAGGATTCTCTGGTTGTGTCTTGGCCGCGCCCTTGAAAAACTTGCATATACTTTTTCAGTGGCTCTCTAGCCTCACTCCGAGCAGAATGAAATAGTTATTTGCTGAGTAAACTAAAAAACCAGAGCCTATGGAACGTTCCTGGTAAGACTGGCAATGAGTAGTACTGTCCATGTGCCAGCTTTCAACTCTGGGTTCTGTGTCTTTTACTCCTATAGTAAGAAGTTTTCCTCTGCAACTCTACAGCCATCACTGAAAACATGATTCTTCTGTTTTAATTATAGAAAGATTTCACAAGCATTCTAACTATTGTCTCTGGAAAATAATTCATTTTATTGAAGACTAAAGAACTAAAAATCAGGACTAAAAAAAAATTTATAGAAAGCATACCAGAATCATGCTAGGCAACAAGAACACACAATTCTCTATTATCATATGGAAAGCAGGTACACAAATAAGAATCATAATACAGTGTGCTAGGTTTCATGTTAGAAGGAGGTAGAAGTTACAGTGTTGTCAAGAGCGTCATTATTTACTCCATCTGAAAAGGGCATGGGGCAGTTGAAAGTGTCAGAGAAGACAGATTGTTAAGGTGAGTACAGATTTGTTTTGCTTCTGCTTCAATTCCCCTTTAAATATACTTTTGGTATCCTTTCCCATTGATAAAACTACTTTCCAGGAAATAGGAGGAGAGCATATTACTTAGTCTTGACTGTAAGAAATTTCTTCATTATAAGAGCTAAAGTCTACCTTTTTGCTGCTTCTATCATGATCCTATATCTGTCTTCAACAGAAACACAAAATAAGTCTCAACTTCCTTTCCCATGAGGCAAATCTTCAAACACCTGCCTGATCCTGAATCAGCAGGTAAAGCAAAATAGCAAACCAATCTGAGCTAGAACCTTACATGTAGAGTTTTGTTTTGTCTCTTTCTCGCGATAAGGAGAATCTGCGTCATTCCCAGTATATTAGTTCATGTAATGGTCTGGTTTAAAGGAGAAATCAGTGAGACAAACACACAGGAAGGAAAACTCAATAATCATGCACAGAACAGCAATGGAAAAAAAGAAGCCTGGGTTCTGTTTTAGACAAATGAAGCCAAAAGTTCTAAATTTGAATATTTCTTTATCTCTGCAAACTACTATTGCATCTTTAAGCAATGAATAAATAAATTATAAAAACAAACTAAAAATAAGCTTTCTACAGAGAAACTCTATAGACATTAAATGCAATTTTGGTAAGGTGGTCAGGGGCAACCTGAAGTGACATTTGGACAAAAACCTGAAGGAAGTAACTTGGGGAAAAAAGTATTCCAGGAAGAAAGGAAATCAGGTGCAAAGACACTGAGACATGAGCACATAAGACATATTCCAGGAAAGCAGATATGGCTGGGGCAGTGGGCAGTGATGGGGTATGAGAATGCCAGGAAGTGATTTAGGAGATATAGCCCAGGGACAGACCATATAAGGTCTTGCATATCATGGTAAGGAACCTGGACGTTATTCTCATGTCATGTTGTGATGGGTATTACAGGAAGACATGGGTGATCAAGACCTACCATGTGGAAAACAGACTGTGAATGAAAGATGGGACAAAGGTGGATGCAGGGAAACTAGTTCATAAATATTTCAGTGTTCCAAATGAGAAACAGAAGTTGTCTCAACTAGGATCTTATTAGTCCAGGTGGTGATATCACAGGCATATTTTACACAGATTGCTAATGTTAGACAAAGGATGTGAGAGAAAGAGAGAAGTCAAGGATTTACTGATCAATCAGAAAAACTGATGGTACCACTCATTAAGATGGGGAAAACTAAGGGGAGTAAAATTATGAGTGAAGGTTTGCATATAAGATTGAAATGGGTATTAGCCATGCAACTGGAGTTCTCAAGTGCATAATGGTTATATGGGTCTAAAGCATACAGGAGACAGAAATGATATTTAAAGCCATAGGGCTGCAAAAGCCCACTGAGGGACTGGCTATGAATAAAAAGTCCTGGTGTCATTCCAATGTTTCCTTGAGAAATCATTCTCAACACTGACCACACTGGGATTTTTCCATGGAGTCTTCTAAAATATACTTGCTGACACTCAGGTTCTACTTATAATGATTCTGATTTAATTTTTATCTGTGTTGGGCATAGGCAGTTCTATTTTTAAAGTCTCCTGATGATTCTAGTGGGCAGCTAAGGTTGAGAACTACTGGTTTAAAAATTGGGAGGCAAAGAATGTCCCAGAAATGGAGAATGAGAAGAAATGTTTAGTGAGGTAAGAGTAATGCTGCCAATGATAGCTTTAATCTATGCTTAAATGATAAAAGAAATTACCCTATAAAATGTGGCCCTTTTGTTAACAAGCATTTTATGAATATTATTCAATTTATTTTATAGTTTTCTGTTTATAAAATCTCTCAGGAGAAATACTTTTTTAGTTTTAATGTTAGAAAAGTATTTTATTTTTATTGAGCACATGTTTATTTTTAATCTTAAAGACAATTCATTGGATAACTGTCATTTATTTTCCTGCTAACAAGCTCTCAGGATAAAATTAGTGACCTAATCATAGCACATCTAGTTTAAACTCAATTAAATAAATTCACCAAACATACATCCAGCACCATTATATAAAATGCAGTGTGCCTGACAGTAGGAATATATCCATGCGGACCTAATAATATGCCTATCTTTAGTAGAAGTCTTTGGCTCTACTTTTAGTTCCGGCCCTCCCCTCCCCTTTTTCTTCACTATTCTCATTTGCATTGTGTTTTAAACATTGCTGTGTGCTCATGAGGGTGGAATTTTTAGTTTTAAGTTAAGAACAGTAACAAGAAGGTGACTGGCAAGATGGCTGAATAGGAGCAGCTCCAGACTGCAGCTCCCAGCGAGATCAATGCAGAAGGTGGGTGATTTCTGCATTTCCAACTAAGGTACCTGCCTCATCTCACTGGGACTGGTTAGACAGTGGCTGCAGCCCACAGAGGGTGAGCTGAAGCAGGGTGGGGTGTCATCTCACCCAGGAAGCACAAGGGGTCAAGGAATTCCCTCCCCTAGCCAAGGGAAGCCATGAGAAACTGTGACGTGAGGGACCATACATTCCAGCCCAGGTACTATGCTTTTCCCACAGTCTTTACAACCTGCAGACCAGGAGATTCCCTCGGGTGCCTATACCACCCGGGCCCTGGGTTTCAAGCACAAAATTGGGCAGCCGTTTGGGCAGTCGCCAAGCTAGCTGCAGGAGTTTTTTTCTCATATCCCAGTGTCGCTTGGAATGCCAGCAAGACAGAACTGTTCACTCTGCGGGGGCTGAAGCCAGGGAGCCAAGTGGTCTAGTTCAGCAGATCCCACCCCACAGAGCGCAGCAAGCTAAGATCCACTAGCTTGAAATTCTCACTGCCAGCATAGCAGTCTGAAGTCGACCTGGGATGCTCGAGCTTGTTAAGGATGGCAGGGGGGCATTCTGCCATTACTGAGGCTTGAGTAGGCAGTTTCCCCTCACAGTATAAACAAAGCCACAGGGAAGTTCGAACGAGGTGGAGGTGGAGCCAACAAAGCTGCTGTTGCCAGACTGTCTCACTGGATTCCTCCTTACTGGGCAGGACATCTCTGAAAGAAAGGCAGCAGCCCCTGTCAGGGGCTTATAGATAAAACTCTCATTCCCTGGGACAGAGCACCTGGGGGAAGGGGCGACTGTGGGTGCAGCTTCAGCAAACTTAAACATTCCTGCCTGCCAGCTCTTAAGAGAGCAGTGGATCTCCCAGAACAGCATTCAAGCTCTGCTAAGGGACAGACTGCCTCCTCAAGTGGATCCCTGACCCCCATGCCTTCTGACTGGGAGACACCTCCCAGCAGGAGTCGATAAGACACCTCATAGAGGAGAGCTCTGGCTGGCATCTGGCGGGGGCCCCTCTGGGATGAAGCTTCTAGAGGAAAGAACAGGCAGCAATCTTTGATGTTCTGCAGCCTCCACTGGTGATACCCAGGCAAAGAGGGATTGGAGTGGACCTTCAGCAAACTCCAGTAGACCTGCAGCAGAGGGGCCTGTTAGAAGGAAAACTACCACACAGAAAGGAACAGCATCAACCTCAACAAAAAGGACGTCCACACAAAAGCCCTATCCTAAGGTCACCAACATCAAAGAACAAAGGTAAGTAAGTCTACAAAGATGAGGAAAAACCAGCGCAAAAAAGGCTGAAAATTCCAAAAACAAGAACGCCTCTTCTACTCCAAAGGATCACAACCCCTCACCACCAAGGGAACAAAACTAGATGAAGGATGAATTTGATGAATTGACAGAAGTAGGCTTCAGAAGGTGGGTAATAACAAACTCCTCTGAGCTAAAGGAGCATGTTCTAAACCAATGCAAGGAAGACAAGAACCTTGAAAAGAAGTTACAGGAATTGCTAACTAGAATAACCAATTTAGGGATGAATATAAATGACCTGATGGAGCTGAAAAACACAGCACGAGAACTTTGTGAACCATACACAAGAATCAATAGCAGATTGATCAAGCAGAAGAAAGGATATCAGAGATTAAAGATCAACTTAATTAAATAAAGCAAGAAGACAAGATTAGAGAAAAAAGAATGAAAAGGAAGGAACAAAACCTCCAAGAAATATAGGACTATGTGAAAAGACCAAACCTATGTTTGACTGCTATACCTAAAAGTGGCAGGGAGGATGGAACCAAGTTGGAAAACACTCTTCAGAATATTATTCAGGAGAATTTCCCCACCCTAGCAAGACTGGCCAACATTCAAATTCAGGAAACACAGAAGAACACCACAAAGATACTCCAAGAGAAGAGCAATACCAAGACACATAACCATCACATTCAACAAGGTTAAAATGAAGGAAAAAAATGTTAAGGGCAGCCAGAGAGAAAGGTTGGGTTACCCACAAACGCACAAAGGGAAGCCCATCAGACTAACAACAGATCTTTCTGCAGAAACACTATAGGCCAGAAGAGAGTAGGGGCAAATATTCAACATTCTTAAACAAAAAAATTTTCAATCCAGAATTTCATATCCAGCCAAACTAAGCTTCATAAGAGAAGAAGAAATAAAATCCTTTACAGACAAGTAAATGCTGAGAGATTTTGTCACCACCAGGCTTGCCTTACAAGAGCTCCTGAAGAAAGCACTAAATATGGAAAGTAAAAACCAATATCACCCACTGCAAAAACATACCAAATTGTAAAGACCATCAACACTATGAAGAAATAGCATCAACTAATGGGCAAAATAACCAGCTAGCATCATAATGACAGGATCGAATTCACACATAACAATATTAAACTTAAATGTAAAAGGGTTAAATGCCCCAATTAAAAGGCACAGATTGGCAAATTGGATAAAGAGTCAAGACCCATCAGTGTGCTGTATTCAGGAAACCCATCTCATGTGCAAATTCCACATACTAGAAAAAGAGGGACTCCTCCCTAATTCATTTTATGAGGCCGGCATCATCCTGATACCAAAACCTGGCAGAGACACAACATAAAAAGAAAATTTCAGGCCAACATCCCTGATAAACATCAATGTGAAAGTTCTCAGTAAAATACTGGCAAACCAAATCCAGCAGCACATGAAAAAGCTTATCCAGCACAATCAAGTTGGCTTCATCAATGGGATGCAAGGCTGGTTTAATATACATGAATCAATAAACAGAATCCATCACATAAACAGAACCAAAGGAAAAAACCACATGATTATCTCAATCGATGCAGAAAAGGCCTTCAATAAAATTCAGCATGACTTCATGCTAAAAACTCTCAATAAACTAGATATTGATGGAACGCATCTCAAAATAATAAGAGCTATTTATGACAAACTCACAGTCAATATCATACTGATTGGGCAAAAGCTGGAAACATTCCCTTTGAAAACTGGCACAAGACAAGGATGCCCTCTCTCACCATTCCTATTGACTATAATATTGTAAGTTCTGGCCAGGGAAATCAGGCAAGAGAAAAAAAATAAAGGGTATTCAAATAGGAAGAGAGGAAGTCAAATTGTCTCTGTTTGCAGATGACGTGATTGTATATTTAGAAAACCCTATTACCTCAGCCCCAAATCTCCTTAAGCTGATAAGCAACTTCAGCAAAGTCTCAGGATACAAAATCAATGTGAAAAAATAACAAGTATTCCTATACATCAATAATAGACAAACAGCCAAATAATGAGTGAACTCCCATTGACTATTGCTACAAAGAGAATGAAATACCTAGGAATACAACTTAAAGGGATATGAAGGACCTCTTCAAGGAGAACTACAAACCACTGCTCAAGAGAAATAAGAGAGGACACAAACAAATGGAAAAATATTCCATGCTCATAGATAGGAAGAATCAATATCATGAAAATGGCCATACTGCCCAAAGTAATTTAAAGATTCAATGCTATCCCCATCAAGCTATCACTAACTTTCTTCACAAAATTAGAAAAAAAAAATATTTCATATAGAACCAACAAAAAGCCCGTATAGCCAAGACAATCCTAAGCAAAAAGAACAAAGCTAGAGGCATCATACTACATGTCTTCAAACTATACTACAACGCCACAGTAATCAAAACAGCACAGTACTGGTACCAAAACAGATATATAGACCAATGGAACAGAACAGAGGCCTCAGAAATAATGCCACACATCTACAACCATCTGATCTGTGACAAACCTGACCAAAAAAAAAAAAAAGTTATAGGGAAAGGATTCCCTATTTAATCAATGGTGTTGGGAAAACTGGCTAGCCATATGCAGAAAACTGAAACTGGAATCTATCCTTACACCTCATACAAAAATTAACTCAAGATGGATTAAAGACTTAAACATAAGGTCTAAAACTATAAAAGCCCTAGAAGAAAACCTAGGCAATACCATTCAGGACATAGGCATGGGCAAAGTCTTTGTGACTGAAACACCAAAAGCAATGGCAACAATAGCCAAAATAGAAAAATGGGATCTAATTAAACTAACGAGTTTCTCCACAGCAAAAGACACTGTCATCAGAGTGAGCAGGCAACCTAGACAATGGGAGATTTTGCAATCTATCCATCTGACAAACGGCTAACATACAGAATCTACAAGAAACTTAAACAACTTTACAAGAAAGAAAAAACAACCCCATCAAAAAGTGGGTGAAGTATATGAACAGAAGACATTTATGTGGCCAAAAAAACATATTTTTTGTTTTCTCAAAAGAAGACATTTATGTGGCCAAAAAACATATTTAAAAAGTTCACCATCACTGGTCATTAGAGAAATGCAAATCAAAACAATAATGAGATACCATCTCACACCAGTTAGAATGGAGATCATTAAAAAGTCAGGAAACAACAGATACTGGAGAGGATCTGGAGAAATAGGAACACTTTTACACTGTTGGTGGGAGTGTAAATTAGTTCAACCATTGTGGAAGACAGTGTGACGATTCCTCAAGGATCTAGGACCAGAAATACCATTTGACCCAGCAATCCCATTACTGGGCATATACCCAAAGGATTATAAATCATTCTGTTATAAAGACACATGCACACATACATTTATTGCAGCATTACTCATAACAGCAAAGACTTGGAACCAACCCAAATGCCCATCAATGCTATACTCGATAAAGAAAATGTGGCACATATACACCATGGAATACTATGCAGCCATAAAAAAGAATGAGTTCATGTTCTTTGCAGGGACATGGATGAAGCTAGAAACCATCATTCTCAGCAAACTAACACAGGAACAGAAAACCAAACACCACATGTTCCCACTCATAAGTGGGAGTTGAACAATGAGATCACATGGACACAGGGAGGGAAACATCACACACCAGGGCCTGTTGGGTGGTGGGGGGCAAGGTGAGGGATAGCATTAGGAGAAATACCTAATGTAGATGACGGGTTAATGGGTGCAGCAAACCATCATGGCACACGTACACCTATGTAAGAAACCTGCATGTTCTGCACATGTATCCCAGAACTTAAAGGGTTTTTTTGTATTGTTTTGTTTTTTGTTTTTTTAATGTCAGGCTTTTGGCCTCACTCTCCCTGTGCAAACCAGTAAAAGGTCTAGGATTTGTGAGCTGTCCTTGCTCCCACTTGTTTTGTTTTGATACATGTTTTCTAATAATCCAGTTTGTCTCTTCTCCCCTGCAGGCCATCAAACTCCAAACGGTCATGCAACTGGAGCCTCATACAATGGCCTCTTCTGCTGGGGACCCTTAGATAAGCTTCTGAGGCAGACTGGACTGACATTTCCTCAAAACAGCACCCCCTGTCAGCAGCAAGCAGTTAAGATCAGTCTTTGCCCTTATCACTATCCTTATTCTAACGGCAGTTAGATGTACTTCTTTAGAGGGAGAAATGAATCAGCCAAGCAAAAAGGGCTCCTTGGAGAACCTCTGACTGGGTGGCGCTCTGGGAAAATGGGTTGGAGCCATGGAAGTTCATGCCATTTGCAGATGGGAGGAGTCTGGCCTCTTCTGTTCCTGGGTGGTAACCTGAGATTCAACTGGAAAGATTTGGGCCTGTTAAGAGGAATCCTTCTCACTTTGCTGAGTTTTTCCTTTTCACCCAGTAAATTCCATTTTTCTCACCCTTTTATGTGTCCACAAACCTAATTTTTCCTGGTTGTGTGACAAGAACTCAGCTTTTAGCTGAATTAAGAAAAATGTCCTACAATACTATGAAGTCATGGAGGAAGAGAGGAATTGAAAGAAAAAGATTTGGACTCCACTCTCCATTTAAAATAAGCTTTACTGTTCTTTTCAACAGTGTAATAGTCCCAGTTGTCTGATAATAATACATAATTTTCAGGTGCAGTGCTGTGCAGATACTAAATGGCTGAATTTAGAAGACACTGAAAATGAAATAGTGCTCCTATTATTCAATTTAGAAAATGAGAATAGAACTATCATTTGGTCTTTTCTACAGTCTTCCACTACCCAAATTCAAATATGTAATGCAGTAAAGTCTAATCAACAGAGAGACATCACAGAACATAATATCCCCAACATCTTTTCCTTCTAAGCTGGGGGTAGTGGGATGAGAGTGGCAGAGACTAAATTCTTGCCATCCCCTGCCCCAGTTAAACAATGGTTCCTTCCTCAGAGGCAGCAAACATCCCACTCCACTCCACTGCCAATAAGACTAAGAGTGTCAGTCTCAGTGGTGTGATCACTTTGCATGACTCCTGCATTCCTAGGCGTTCCTATTTGGCTCCTCTCTTTGAAACCTAAAAGAGCTTGGCTCAACCTGCCACCAGGCTGAGCTTAATCACACATACCACTCACATCACGTTGCACTGCCTCAAGCTTCCACTACTGTGTTATTATGTCCTGTAGGTGGGAGATAAAACTTCCAGGCTGGAAAAAAAAAAAAAAAAGAAAAAAAAACTTTTTCACAACTGGGGTTAATTCTTACAAAGAGAAAGCATTCAACTGGCAAAAATTATTGTCATGTTCCATTTAGATAGGGTGCCTCTTGAAGAAAAACTACCTGAGATAGAGTAAGTTGCTGTAGCAGCACAGCTCAAGTGTGAAAACTGAATGCCAATGCAGAGGCAGTGCCTTCAGAAAACACCCACTGCAAAGATGAATCCTGATGATTCAGACTGTCAACTTCCGGAGAGGCAGGACTAAGTCTTTTTCTGTGGGATGCAGCTGTATCACACAGCGTTTCCCAGAGAATAAGTACTAGATGAATACTGGCTGAATGAAATCAAGAACACCACCAGACCCACTGGACTCTAAGCAAAACCAGGTGGTTGCTGGCCCTGTCAAAATACTCTTTAAAAATGAGCCAGCATCAATGTTACTCCAATGATGCCAGAACCTTTTAGTCAAAGGAGCAGCATACAATTCCATGTTGTGGCTAATTAAGGAAATCTCACCTAATTAGAGAGAAGTCCTACTTAGAAATAAAAGTATGCCGAGAGAAACTTACTCTAAGAATATGAGGCTTGGTGCGGTGGCTCACGTCTGTAATCTCAACATTTTGAGAGGTTGAGGCAGGCAGATTGCTTGAGCTCAGGAGTTCGAGACCAGCCTGGGCAACATAAGGAGACCCCATCTCTACAAAAAATACAAACAATTATCTGGGTGTGGTGGTGTGCACCTGTGGTCCCAACAATTGTGCTCCCAACAGGAGGATCACTTGTGCCCAGGAAGTTGAGGCTGCAGTGAGCCGTGATCATGCCATTAACTGCAGTCTGGGTGACAGAGTGAGGCCCTATCTAAAAAATAAAAATTCAAAATTAAAATAAAAGTATTTGAAATAAAATCTGATTCTATATCCTCTCTTGACAGTTAGTAACTATAATGGCTTGGTCATTATGGTACTTTGTAATCTTGAAGGAAAAAAAAATGTTTTAGAGAAATTGGAGACTTTCTTACTTCCCCATTTTAAATCTAAAAATAAAGACACTATGCTAAAACCAATGGTATTCAGATTTCATTCTGAAAGAAAGTGAAACTGGTAGATGACTACATACAAAGAAGTAAAAAAAAAAAAAAATGTAACTGGGCAGCTTAACTTTAAAATGCATTTTCAACTTTTTTTTCTTTCTCTTGGGTTTCAAGATACAACCTTGAGGAAAACTGCAGAAGCCTTTCCTTAGCCTTAAAAAAGACTCCACCTCTCCCTTTCTCATGGTATATCCTCCCTTCATATCTATCTAACCATATGCTAATATCTAATTATGTGCCTTCTTAGAAATTCCAGGAGCTAATCTTAAGACAGATAGACCAAGTCTGGAGACCCAGCCGTAAAATTCCAGAGGTTACTCCAAGGCTGCCAGATAACAACCCAGTCATTGTTGAAATGACATCAGCCCACGTTCCAGCTGGACTGGGACCCAAGTTAGCTATCAGAACAAGACATACATAGACATTTACTCCGCCCAATTCTTGCATGCCTGCTTTATCAAGTTTTCCCTTTTTAAACCTCTGCCTTCCACCACCACCCCACCCCAAATCAGAGCAAATCAGTGCTACATCCTCTGAAAAGCCTTCTGTGACAGTCTGTTCTCACCAGAAGGTAACTCCTTCCTTGCCCCTCCTTGTTGTATTGGATAGGAATCTGGATAGGAATAGGAATCCAATACTTTGGATAGGAATCTGGTGGCTTCTCTCTCTCTTTTTTTTTTTTTTTTTTTTTTACTAGTTTTGGTTAATAAAGTTACTGTCTTTCTACCAGGTCTTGCTCTTGTTAATCGGACTATACAAGCAGAGAGCATCTGGACTTATGTTTGATTACAAATATACAATAATCTACAGGTGGTCACAATGGTACTCAAACATTCTAATAATTAGTGGAGCTCATTCTCTTTATATCACCTTAATTAGCCATGAGTTTTGAGAAGCGCATAGAATGTTTACTTGGGGATGCCAAATTTTATTTTGTGCCATTGACTATATAAAATTTAAATTACCCATACTTGTATATCATATCCCCTTGCTTCCCCATCACCACCACCAAGACTATAGCACTGGGAGGACAGGAATCATCTCTCACCTACTCTCTATAAGCTACATAGCAGCTAAAGTGCTACATCCTCTGCAAAGCCTTCTGTGACAGTCTGTTCTCACCAGAAGGTAACTCCTTCCTTGACTCCTTGTTGTATTGAGTGTCAGCACTACCCCTTTACTTTAAGATTTTAGCACATTCTCACTCCGCTAAATATTTCAAGCCCTTGGGGAATTAAAAAAAAAAATACTCAAAAAACAGCTAGGATCCATGTCCTTAATAACAAAACTAAAAGCTAGCCATAGGTAGACACATATTAATCAAGCTAAATTACAGTATGGCCATTTTTCTTCTAGTACAATTACCTTTGGCTTTAAGACAAAAATGAATCATTAGGGTTCTGCATGTCTTCTGGCAAAGAAATAAATACACAGCATGAGCTGAAAGCTCAACATTGTGTCATTAGAACAAGTTCTATAGATATGCATTTGCTGAGTTAATCCTCCTTCATTATCTTCATTAGCTAACAATCCATGGAGTCACTGCCCATAATTATTGCCCTAACAGACATGTATGTTTGAAATATTAACTTTCCCACAGACTCCAAACCTTCAGTAAGCAGCTCTCAATGATTCATTATATTAACAATATATGTCATCATACTCCTCTTAAATATGCATGAGATTAAAAACCACCCATTTTGCAAATCTTCCAATGTCATTTTTAGTATAATCTGTTACCTTTTAGATACTGTAATTCTAACGGCAACCAGGTACCACTATAACAAAGGTAAGTTTAATTATCTGGTTTCTAAGTAACCAGTATTATAACTTATTCCACTTTTATTCCATTTTAACATGCATTCAAATGAGAATATTTCATAACACAAAGTATAATACTTTTTAAAGTATATATGATTTTATCCTATAATTCTTTCCCCAGAGGTCACTGCCACCATGAATTTGTGTTTATCTTTCTAATGCTTCCTTTACTGCTTTTACTGCATATGTATGCATCCATAAATAAATCATAGATGATAAAAAACTTTAATTCACAGGATAACCTAGTTTAAAATGGCATATAAAAGAGGTAAATTAATTTTGATAGGTATTTTATAGAAAAATATATAATTCAAGATTGAAATTTATCAAGAAATTAGCATGCAATATATTGATGCCTATTAAAAATACATTGTAAAGTACTATTTGGATAGTTATGATGTCCTATTTCTAATCAAATACATTATAAACTTTTATAAATTTTGAGTTTATTCAATCTTTTACAGAAAAGATCAGATATGATCCAAAAAATGCAAATACAAAATCCACCAGAAGAAAATAAAATTCAAATAAAGGTAAAAATCACATCATTAATCTCAGATCATGTTACTTCACACACCATAGTTAGAACAGCTACAGATTATTATTGACTTAACTGTAATAATAGTAATAATGGTAATTGCCACAGTTACGTGCACCAATAGCTTAATTAACTTACTATATGTTAGGCACAGTAATTAGTAATTTACATTAATATTTCATTTACTTTTCACAATAACCAAGTTGAGATATTAATATTATTGACATTTTACAGATGAGGAAAGGGAAGGCCTACAGAGATTAAATGACTTGCCCAAGGTCACAGGGTTTGATAATGGAGGTGGTTTGACTCCATGTCTCCATGTCTATCCTCTTAACCACAAAGTCAGAACCCAGCTCCCTAGAATGCCCGTTTCCTTGCATGGCCTTAGATGAGTCCTCTCAATTCTCTAAAGCTCATTTCCTTTAGCTGTAAAATGGGAATAACATTAATATATGCTAGGATTACTCAGAATTAATTAGAATGGTTTAAGAGAAAGTACTGAGCAAATCACGGAGCAATACACTGTTGCTTGTTATGTTACAGATAAAAACAACGCTGCAAATGAAAAAAAAAAAAAATCCCTGCAAATTGGCTCTTGGTCAAAATTTTCCAAGAAGAAATAGTTTACTTAGGTAAACATTAATGATTGTTTTATTTTGTGATATGACTGGAGCAGGAATCTCACCCAAATCTCACTTTCAATTGTAATCCCCAGTGTTGGAGGTGGGGCCTGGTGGGAGGTAACTGGATCATGGGAGCACTGTCTCATGATTTAACACCGTCTCCCTTGGTGCTGTTGTTGCAACAGTGAGTTCTCACGATATCTGGTTGTTTAAAAGTGTATGGCACCTCCGCTTTCTCTTCTTCCTGCTCCAGCCATAAGAAATGCTGGCTTCCCCTTTGCCTTCTGCCACAATTATACACTTTTTGAGGCCTTCGTGAAGGCCAAGGAGATGCCTCCAAGCTTCTGGTACAGCCTGCAGAACTGTGAGCAAATTAAGCATCTTTTCTTTAGAAACTATCCAGTCTTAGGTATGTCTTTACAGCCATGTGAGAACAGACTAATGCACCTTGCTTAGGTAAGACACAGAAATTATTACATAAAGGCAAATAAGAACCAATATCTTTATTATACAGAGAGATAGAAAGAGATAAGCAACAATAGACTAAACTGGAAGTGAACAGTGAAGCTAGGAATGCAACTTTGGAGATGCGTACCATGAAAACTGTCATACCACTGGATTTGAGCTAAGAGCTCTTCAAAACTAAGGTTTTTTAAAGTTATCTCGAGTCATTATCAAGTCTTAATTTACTGTGATTCATATACATATATGTATTGATTTCTGGAAATATTTAGCTCTTTAAGCATAGAAAGGTAAAATAATATTCAAAAGTGTCATCATCATTTTAGATGTTATTACTGGGATTATTTTTCTACAGGGCTTTGTGTTTTAAAAATTATGTCATAAGTATCACGTCAATCAAGATCCTAAAACAAGTATTATTGCAAGTTTGAGATCAGGAAACTGAATTCAACAAAGTTAATAATAAATCTCTATATCTATATATGCTGTATATGTGCATGCATGTATGCATGTGTTGTACATGATGAGCACACAGGTGTCGATCATTCTGGTTAAATATTAGAAAGCAAAAAAGTAGCCCATCCTCTTCTTTGGAATTAGAGAAACCAATGAAGTACTGTATCAAAAATTAGGGGGAGAAAGATGAGAAGTAATAAATGGTAAAGGAAGTACAAAACGTCTCTAACACATAGATAGACCAATAACTACTTTTATTAAGAACATGAACTTGGTGTTTTACTTAGATTAGAACAAGATGCAGAATTTGCAGACAGTGATGAGGTGAATTACCCTTGTGCCCTCCTCCCACAGCACTGGCTCAGACAACCACGAACAATGCCCCATCACCTCTTTGCTGGATTTCCTTTTCATTCCATCCCCATTTCCATCTCTGTGGTGGTTCAGTCAGGCTGGTGGGAAAAATTTTAGTTTTAATAGCCACAAACCCTCTTGGAAGGTCTGAGGGTTTGCATAACTTCAGTAATAAATCTGTCTGAAGGCAATCTTGTCCCCTTACCTTTAGTTAAGTAAACTAGAGTAGAAACAAAGGAATGTGGAGAGTTTACCTAACTAGCTTGTTTACTCGTGTGGTCCTAAGACTAATCTTTGATCTAACATGGGTGCTTAATTGTCTTCTACTTGGGAAGTCCACAATGTCAATTACACTCTGGTGGTGTTGACTCAAGCCTTTGTCAATTAATCTTTACTGAATAAATGCAAGTCTTGCTGACTGATTGAGATCACAGTCACAACTGTTTACAGCATTTTGCGTGGAGTCTGTAAGTGGCCCAGATGCTCAGCTGGACTGGCAAAGCAGAATATCTGTGTGTCAGTGTACTTTATTCATCCATCGTTGGGTCAGGGTCTGCAGGACAGACCCCCACACATTTCTGGGGAGCTATTCTGTATCTAGCTATTAGGCTGCTGAAGAAACCAAGGTCTTGGGATGATGTTCAGATGACCAACACCTGGAATGGCTGCATGTTCTCTAAGGCTAACACATCTTCCTGGGCTTTGTCAGTGACTTGGAGTGTCACTAGTACTCATAGGACAATGACTATTTGTTTAACCTATATAATCAGATAACAACTCTAAGCCTCAGCTTTCTTGTCTGTAAAATAAACTAACTAGCTAATTTCTAAAGTGCTAAGACCTTGCCACTATAGGAATTCTACATCCAAGAGATGTCTTGTTTTCTATTTCCTGAGGCACGTGAATTTTTTGTATCTAGTAGTTTTGCACCTTTCTTAATGTCTGATCATTAATTATTTAAACAAAGTACATATAGCCAAAAGAAAAGAAATAGAGAAAAAGGCCACATATTTTCAGTAATTCCTATAGTCACTTTCAAGACTCTCACATCACTAAATGAGGAATAAAGGAGACTTTGAACTGCATAAACCCACAAATATAATAAGTTGCATTATCAAAAGTGTTTTCTTGATGATGTAAGAAGAACATTGCGAGAGAGTGTAGAATCTGCAAGGTCCTACCTACCTCCTGGCCGTTCATGCTCTCCATCAGTGTGTAAAAGCATGGCAATGGGCATCCCTACATTCTTGGATCGTCCAGCCACAACCACATTTTTTCCAAACGTCTGAATTCCTTAAAATACAGAGTTAGGTTTAAATATAGAATTGATAACAAGAAGTAAATTAAACATTTGTACAGCCAACTGAAACATTCTTTAAATATTTCTAATTAAATCTGAATTATTATGTGGCTTATCTATAATATGAGTACATTCATTATTTATAAATAATTCATTTTATGCTTCTTTCATTTGGCACTTCTCTGATTATGTCCTCATTAAAAAACACAGACATTCTTAAGTTGACGTTAAGTTACTATTAAACACTGAGGTTCACATTAAGAGTTAGAAGAGTACAGTCTTAACATATGTTAACTGCTAATTATAAAATAAGCAAAGTACAACAATGTCGAACTCAATTGGCAATCAAATTTTGAGCAACGCTGGAACAAAAACAAGTGAAAAAATAGGCATTTTTCACAAAGTGCATGCATTTTACTCCATAGGAAAGAAGCACTAAACTTACAGACTTAGAAATATGTAAAAAATAAAGCCTGTAGAACCTTCTACTTCTTTTCCACTAAGTTTCTTCAGAAGTAAAGCAAAGAAGTTAGAACTAAGGATTTTCCAGTACTAACACTGTAAGAGTATGATTCTAGGATCAGTTTTCTCTTGGAAGTTTTTCTTTCTCAGAAAACAGATTAGAAAGGAGAAAATGCTGCCAAAAATAGAAGTAACAATGATGGAGGTAGGAAAATCATTAATATATAAGGCAATTTGGGTTAATTAACATAGAGGTAAACATCTGTATACACTGTAAGAGCATTACCGGATCCAGTACAGTACAAGAGTAAATGTTTAAAATGAAAACCCAAGTCAATAGAAATGATAACTATATGATCAGCACATATTTTTAAAGGTACAGAAAAATATATTTTAGAAAAGTTTTCATTATAATGCATGAAGTTTATATTTTAAAGGTAGACATATACCACCACTATGTGGAAAATTCACTTCCTATAAGTTGCAACTGCAGTTATGTATAGCCTGGCTAATGTTCTTCATTTTATTTTATTTTGGATTTTTTTTTCTGTTTGTTTGTTTTGTTTTTGAGACAGAGTCTTGCTCTGTCACCCAGGCTGGAGTACAGTGGCGTGATCTTGGCTCAGTGCAAGCTCCACCTCCCAGGTTCATGCCGTTCTCCTTCCTCAGCCTCCCGAGTAGCTGGGACTACAGGTGCCCACCACCATGCCCAGCTAATTTTTTGTATTTTCAGTAGAGATGGGGTTTCACCCTGTTAGCTAGGATTGGATTATGTTTTGACTTCTACAATTTTATATCTCTCTATAGACTGATGTTTTATGGCTTTTGATTATCTGCCACTCTACAAGACTGAGGTGGTCCCATCAAGTCTCAGCACACAAATGCTCAGCTCAGCACCTAGCATCCATGTCCTGAAGACCACAAGTTACCAACCTGTTCTTTTTATTATTTCCCAAACAGCACTGGCAGTGGCAGGTATGAAAGAATGCTGATCAAGGCACAATCTTCCAATATTGATAATATGAAATCCATCTACATCTTTTTCTGGGGCTATTCCATTGCATATCATTCGCTCATCAACGTGTTCTGAAAAATAAATAAAATTTGTCTAATGTTAAAATCGTTATTTATTTGGTAGCCTAAAAAATGAAATCTGAGAATCTAAAGCCACATCACTTATAATTTAGTTCCAAGAAAGGTGTAAAGTCACTATTATTATTACTATTTGCCACCAAAATAGTAAGCCAAAGTGCTCTTGACTGATAGCTGTAATGAACTGCAGCTGGAGTATATGCTATTCCAGAGTCAAAGTGGCTGGACCAGTGAAAGAAAAAAAATTGTGAATTAAAAAATACCAATGAGATCTGCTAATAGCCAGGTGTCATGTCTTTGTTTCGGTAAGTTTGTATATTTACAGGGTTTGAATCCACATTTCTCTGACACAAGACAGTTCTACTAATAGCCTTCTATTAAATACTTTGACCACTGGAGATTAAAAGGGGTTTGTTAGTGTTAAGAATAGTCATAACATCATGAGTTCTTAGCTTCCTCTTAAATGACATAACAAAAAAGTTAATAAAAACATGTGCGCACACATACATCTTTTCTCTAAAGCATTGTCACAGTAAAACAAAAAATATTACTACAATTTGCTATATGGAAGAAAAATAACACAACCTGAGTAATAAACTAATCAAATGAAATATAGGATGCCAGTCATCTCATTTTTTAAAAGTATAGAAATATAAAACAGGCTCCTATTACTCTATGCAGAGTAGTTTAACGTACCACTAACCTAACAATTAAGCCATGTGCCTAATATATTAAAAGTATATTTTCTATGTAAAAGTTTCTTTGGCCATTATATAATGTGATTTAGACATAATTCCTTAAAACATTATAAAAGTCTAAGTTCAAACTTTTCAGAAAGCTATGCCTTGGGCTTTATATCTTTTGTATTCTAAAAGTGTGCTACTGCTACCTTACTATAAGCCAAGTCAACTAACCATAATCAATTAATTAATTTTAAAGGACAAAAGTCCTTTAAATATATAAAGTGTTCATTTGAATCTTATTCAAATAGAAACTGAGTCTTTGGAAAGTCTCTTCATTCAATAGTTTTTCACTTGTAATAACTGCATTCAGTCTATAATGTTTTAGTAGGGCCTCCATCTATTTTCTCTATAGCTAGAAGATCATCATATAGATTCTACTCAAACTTTTAAAAGAATACATATTTAACTTATTACATGAGGGTAAAACTAGTGGTTCTTTTATAAAAAAATCTAGGTGATGATGATGATAAGTCATTTTTAAATCACCTATCATTCATGCAGAATCTTCATGACATGGATATTTTTTACAATGAAATGAAAAGTTGTATATATGAAAAGAAAAACCATATTTGAAGTATCTATTTTCAGCTAGGACTCAAATTAGTTTATTTCTAAGTTCAAAACTGGCTAATATATGCATGGGCTGTGCTACTGACTGAAAAGAACTCAACAAGGACTCTTTGTAGATTTTAAAAACCATTCTCCAAACAATAAGCCTGAATTACACTGAATTTTGCCATCTACCATTGTTTGCGCTCCCATTCAGGGAAAATAACGTTAAGGCTATAACAAATATTTCATTTCACACACCAGCTGAAATACTTGAGAAGAAATGTAAGCATCTGAAAATCTGGAAGCCAGAATTAGAGACTAGTGGTACAGATCTGTCCTCTTGTATATGTCAACTTCAACTCAGATCATAATTCAGATCACCATTTTGGTTTGTCTTAAGTATTTAAGTATTAGTAGTTTAAAAGACAGATGAGTGGACATACAAAAGGTACAGTGGATTCATAAAACCTGAATCTAAAAGGAAAAGAGTGATGAAAAAAGTGAAGATCATAAAAATCAAGAAAACCAATTCAGTTATCATTTTTATGTAACTCTGTTATCTCAGCAGTGTATTAAATATAACATATATCTTTTTCCAGGAGAGATCTACCTATTATTATGTAGTATACAGTATATAGCAACAATCTGAACTACTCTAACATTTAAAAAGTGCTTTACAATGATTATATTACCTTTATATCAATTTCCTTTTAATCTTCATAGTTACTGGGGATGAAAGTAGAAAAGATATGATCATGCCCATTTTAAAGACAAGCTCAAGGAGTTACAGTCAATCTCACATTACTACTAAGAATCCAGAATTTAAATCCATATCCTTTTGTTTTAAGATTAGTTTTTCCTTTTGTATTATACAGAAGTCATAATAAATATTACTCATTTTAAATACCATTCAAAAATTAAAATCACAGAGGCATCCCTCCCAACTCCTAATAAGACATTTGATAGCTCTAAAATATCCCAAGAAATGTATTGTTTCGCCTAGGGCTCCAAATATAACACTGTTCCTAGATTAATACTTGTCTAAACACATACAAAAAAGCATCAAACATTTTACATTTAGGATTACAGGTAATCCTACTTCCTTTTGTTATATGAGTAAGAGAAATAAATACATTTCCTGTTTGTGACTGACTGTTACTAAAAGTCTCCCAAAATCTCACCCTTGGGGCACATGACTTGAACAGAAAAAACAATCACGAGACTCAATAGCCATCAGTTTTCTCACAACAGTTATACAACATGTTTGATTCACAGGATACGCTGCTAAACGACACACCACTTAACATCTTACCCAAATGAATGATAAAACTGGTTTTATTCACTTTGTGTTTTTATCCCTTCTATTTAAAGTTATGAAAAGTCATTAAATCATGATAGGAAAAACAGAACCCATCAAATCAAAATATGAACCACTGCAATAAAACAGCTTAGATATAATACCTTCAGGGACCTCACTGTAGATTTAGTATACTGAATGAATATACATTTTGCATGGGTTATTATTTATTTATTTATTTATTTTTAAGACACAGTCTCACTCTGTCATCCAGACTGGAGTGTAGTGGTGTGATCTCAGGTCACTGCAACCTCTGCCTCCTGGGTTCAGTCGATTCTTCTGCCTCAGCCTCCCGAGTAGCTGGGACTACAGGCATGTGCCACCATGCCTGGCTAATTTTTGTATTTTTAGTAGAGATGGGGTTTCACCATATTGACCAGGCTGGTCTCAAACTCCTGACCTCGTGATCCACCCGCTCGGCCTCCCAAAGTGCTGGGATTACAGGCATGAGCCACTGCACCTGGCCACTGAATACATATTTTCGTGATTTATTTATAATATGCTTAATTGCCTTTGGACAATGAACAGAAAAAAAAAGGAAAAAAAAAATTACTGGCTTATTTTCCACCTATAGCTTTTTACATTACTGTTTAAAAATACCACCTTCCACTTCCCCCACATCTGTTGGATAAGTGCAAGCTCATCAGTACATTAAACATTATGTCCTTTACCTTATTCTTCCTGTAGTCTCTTCTCTATGTGTTCTATACCTTTACCAACCATCATCATCACATGCCCTGCACTCTAGTCACACCAAACCACGTCCTTTTCCCAAAGGACCATTACCATTAACTTCTGCATTGCTATTGCTCATGATGATTTTTTTCACTAGTAATGCTGTCCTCTCAGTTTTTTTCATATCCTATTCATTCTTTAATGCATTGATCAATTGCTCCCTTTTGAAATGATCACAAATAGAAATAATATTTTTTTCCTCTGCTTTCCCATGGAATGGCTATAAAAAATACTTAGCACACTAGTTCAGTTAATGATATTAGTTGTTTAATTATCTCTATCATTTATGAACGTGAGCCTTTTAGGACACAGTCTGTCTTAAACTGATTCACTTATAACTACTCCATCTCAGTTGATGGTGTGAAAAAAATATCTTGGGCCCCCAAAATCATTAAGCTAAAGGGAAAATTCAAGCTGGGAACTGCTCAGGGCAAATCTGCCTCCCATTCTATTCAAAGTCATCCCTCTGCTCACTGAGATAGAGGCATGTTCTGATTGCTTCTTTTGGAAAGGCTTATCAGAAACTCAAAAGAATACAACCATTTGTCTCTCACCTACCTGTGACCTGGAAGACTCCTCCCCCACTTCACATTGTCCCCGCCTTTCTGGATGGAGCCAATGTACTTCTTACATACGATGATTGATGTCTCATGTCTCCCTAAAATGTATAAAACCAAGGTGTGGCCCAACTACCTTGGGCACATGTTGTCAGGACTCTGAGTCTGTGTCATGGGTGCCTGTCTTCAACCTTGGCAAAATAAACTGAGACTTGTCTGAAATTGTCCGGGTTCACAATGGGAAACCCATCCTTCTATGCTACTTGCCAAGAAAACCTGGAGTTATCTTAAATATCCCTCTTTCTCTTACACCTAACAACCAAACCATTGGAAAATCTGTTGGCTTTCTTCATAATAATATATCTAGCACTTTATCAGTCTTACCGTGTTCATGATACTACTCTACTTTGAGTGAACATTATTCTTCCTGTCAATTCTTGAAACAGCTTCCTAATTAGTTTCCTTCTTCTATATGTGCAACCACACAATTTATTCACAAAACAGCAATAGAGTTATACCTTTGAAATGCATATTTGATCACACTGCTTTTCTCAAAACCCTGTAATGTTATTACCTTAACAATTGCAAACAAGGCTCTACATGATTTTTACTGCACCAAAACTATAACTATGTGTCTAATTCCATCACTGGTTACTCTCCTCTTCTCTCAGTCTGTGAGCATCAAGCTGTTAGTATACATCAAGCTGATGTTCCTTGAAAATATGAGGCATTTTGCCACCTTAGCTATAGCTTTCTATTTGCCTGGAAGGCTTTTCTAAAAAAGAACTGTCGCATGGGCTTAATCCCTCCCTTCTTTCAAATGTTTTCTTAAATACCACATTCTCACTGTTAAAAGAAACACTTCAGCCAAATTAAATTTAAAGAGGTTTAATTGAGCAATGAACTATTAATGAATTGGGCAGCCCCCAGAATCACAGCAGATGCAGAGAGACTCCAGCATAGTCACATGGTAGAAGATTTATATACAAAAAAGGGACATGATACACAGAAATCAGAAGTCAGGTACAGAAACAACTGGATTGGTTACAGCTCAGTGTTTGCCTTATTTGAACATGGTTCATGCAGCTGGTGAAAGAAATCAGGCACATTCCTCAGTCCTGGGCCCAGTACAGACACTATATATCTCTCAATTTCCTGGGCCCAGTACAAACACGGCCCAGTGCAAATACATTCCTCCATATATCTTAGCTTGACACCATATATCTCTCAATTTCCTGGGCCCAGTACAAACACGGCCCAGTGCAAATACATACACCATATATCTCTCAATTTCCTGGGCCCAGTACAAACACGGCCCAGTGCAAATACATTCCTCCATATATCTCAGCTTGGGAAATCCTGGGAAATCCCCGATAAGGGCGCAGCCGTTTGTCGTTTTACTAAAAGCACGGGAACCAATAGATAACTGCTAAATGTATAAACTTAATATGTTAACCAATTGTAATGCTGTAACCTAAAGAATTCCCTTGTTCCCTGTTCCTCTGTAACCTTACAAGTCCTATTTTCATCGGGCTATAAAAAGCGAGCGCGCGCATTGTTCGGGGCCCTCTTGTATGTTGTGAAACGGAGGGACCAAGTTCAAACTTGCATTAAAGATCCTTGCCGCTTGGCTTTGACTCTGGACTCTGGTGGTCTTCTTCGGGGAATAAACGGTCTGGGCATAACACTGGCTACATTTGATTGACTAAAACTCAGTGACTGGCACAGGTGTGGGCTACAATTGGTTTACACCTCCACTTGGTATAGTTCACAATATACAGAAAAACCTTTAGGCTGAACTTAAATATGTAAGGAAGCAGCTTTAGGCTAAACTTAATTAACATCAGTGAGGACAATTCTGACCATAAAACTATAGGTTCAGTTTCTAGTGATTGTGAAGTAGCTTATGTTGGACTAAACTTCTTACAGAAAACAACTGCAAACTTCAGTAAAATCATTTTTTAAAAAAATACAAAAACAACTATCTGAAAAAAACGGAAAGTCACTAAAAAACAGATGTAGAGGAAAGTAGATAGCTGAAAGAAAAAAAAATCACTGAAAGAGTTCTCCACTTTAAAAACTTTTCTAGCCACAGGACAGCTAGAATTTGGACAGAAATATTCAGTCCTACTTGCTTAAGAAATCAAAAGATGAAGTTTGGGGCTAACACCATAGTTGAAAATTGAAGCAGTATATCCAGGAAACGAGAAAGCCACAGAGAGGAGACCCATGCATTGTATACAAATTCTGTATCTCTGAATGACCCCTGAACAAACACACAGGAAACATACCCCAAGGAGCTCAACTAAGGATAAGAGAACTTACCAGAGATTCTACCTGTGGTTCACCAGAGGAGAAACAAATCTTTAAGTCCGCAATCTGATACAGGCATTTACAAAAAACTTTATAGTTAACATCCTACTTAATAGTGAAATACTGAACCTTTTCCCTCAAGATCTGAATAAGGTCCACTCCCACAATTTCTAGTTAATGCTTTGTAGGAGAGCCTAGTGGGTGCAACAAGATAACGAAAAAATAAAGAGGCATAGAGATCAGAATAGAAGAAGTAAAACACTCTGATCACAGATGGCACAGTTGTTTATGCAGAGAGTGCTTAAAAATTTATAAAACAATTAATAGAACTAATAAAGTGAATTAAGCAATATTACAAAGTCAATATAAGAAAACAATTGAATTCCTGATACAAGCAGTACCTCTCAGAAAAATGAAATATTCCAAATACTCTTTACAATAGCTGACAAGTCATAAAATGCTTAGGAGTAAATTTTTAAAAATTTGAGAATAAGAACTACAAAAGATTGCTGACAAATGACATAAATAAATAAAAGGCATACCATGTTCATAGATTGGAAGACTCAATAATGGTAAGATGTCAATTCCCAAACTGATTTATAGAGTCACTGCAATCATCTCAATTATAATCCCATCTGGTTTTTTGTTAGATTCTTAAATGTATATGAAGATTTAAAGGACTTAGAATATCCAAAGCAATCTTGAAAACAGAGTTAGAAGACTGACTACACCTGACTTCAAGACTTGCTACAAAGCTACAGTAATCTAGACAGTGTGATACTGGCATAAGAACAGACAAATATATCAATGGAATAAGAAAAGAGAGCCCAGCTTTAGAGTCACACTTATAAAATGTGAATGCTACAAAAATGCCATAGTAATTCAATGTGAAAGGAAAGTGTTTTCAACAAATAGTACTTGAACAGCTAGGCAGCTATATTGTAGGGGGTTGGTGGGCAAAACTTACTATGATGACTATTTCATACTACACAGAAAAATTAACTAGAAATCAATTAGAAATCTAAACAAAAAAGTTAAAATTATATAGTTTCTAGGTGAAAATTTAGAAGAATATCATTGTGTGCTGGGTGTAAGCAAAGGTTTCTTTAAAATAACACAAAACACATAAAGCACAAAATAAAAATATTACCAATTAAACTTAAGAAAAATTAAAATCTTATGCTCATCAAAAGGCACCATTAAGAAAATGTACATGTAAGCCAAAGACTGGGAGAAGATACTCGCAAAACACCTATCAGTTAAAGAACTTGTAACCAGATATCTATATATATATATATAGATATATATATGTATGACACTCGAAGTTAAATCATTAAAAGATAAATAACATTTTTAAAAGAGCTAAATACTTAAACAGCCACTTTACAAAGTAAGATATTCAAATGGAATATGTATGTGATAAAAAAAAATCAGAACAGTGGTTACCTGAGTGTGAAGATGAAAGACAGAGATAGCGACTGACTGGGAAGGGGCATGAGGAAACTCAGTTGACAAAAATGTTCTATAATATGATAGAGGTTTAGATTACATGAGAGTTTACATTTTTCAAAACTTATGGAATAGTACATATAAGATGTGTACATTTCAATTCATGTAAATTTCACATAACATAAATAATAAATCTTAATGATGTACACACTAAAGTTTTAGGGGTACATTAAGTGTTCTTACCTTTAACTGCTTCAAAAATAAAATGGATAGGTGAATGAATAAATGGACAGGTATGTGACAAAACAAATATAGCATAATGTTAACAACTACAGAATCTAGTTTGAAGGCATATGAGTGTTCATTGTACCAGTCTTTTAGTTTTTCTGTATGTTTGAATTTTTTATAACAACATGTTGGGAGGGGGTCAGATAAAAATACAACCTCTCCTCCAACATCCTGATCCCTCCTACCATGTTATACTTTTTTTTTTTCCGATAGCATATCAATATCTAGTAAATATATTTCTTTATTTATTATATTTATTTTTTATTACCGCCTCCTCTGCTACTCACAAGGACAGAAATTCCTGTCTTTTTTTTTTTTTTTTTTTTTCACTGATCTGCAGTACAAATAATAGTGCCTGGACCATAGAGGCACTCAATAAATACTTATTGAATAAATAGCTACTATTAACCCTAATTCATAGATGAAGAAACTGAGACAAAACTAGTGGGCAGCTGGACACAGTTAGAAAAACAGGCTGCCATAAGGAAAACATGTCTGATCCTTCTATATCCTCTAACATTCTCCTTTTAAAAATATAAAGATGTCAGGCATGGTGGCTCATGCCTGTAATCCCAGCACTTTGGGAGGCCGAGGCGGGTGAATCATGTGGTCAGGAGTTCGAGACCAGCCTGGCCAACATGGTGAAACCCTAAAAATACAAAACCTTAAAAATACAAAAAAACTACCTGGGCGTGGTGGCAGATGCCTGTAATCCCAGCTATTCAGGAGGCTGAGGCAGGAGAATCGCTTGAACCCGGGAGGCAAAGATTGCAGTGAGCTAAGATCAAGCCAATGCACTCCAGCCCGGGCAACAGTGTGAGACTCCATCTCAAAATAATAAATAAATAAATAAATAGAAAAACCAAAGGTGGCTTACATTAAAAATCATATTTTTTTTTATGTGTTTTTTTTTTTTTTTTTTTTTATGTTGTTGCATCTACCTTATTGGCTACCTGGTACTATTACATCCTCCAACATAAATTTAAGGTGAAAGATTCATGTTTCTTATTTTTCATTTACTTCTTCCTTTCTGGATATGAAAACAAAAAATCCAGGTAAAGCTTTATGCTAACAGATCAAAGTCCACATCCCGAGTGTATATACAATGCCCTTGAAAATTCACTCATTTCTTTACTCAACAAATATTTACTGAATGTCTACCATATTACCAGTAGGGGTTTAGAATATATAAGTGAGGGCCAGATGCAGTGGCTCATGTCTGTAATCCCAACACTTCAGGAGGCTGAGGTTGGAGGATCATCTGGGGTTAGAAGTTCGAGACCAGCCTGGCCAACATAGTGACGCCCCATCTCTACTAAAAATACTAAAATTAAGACGGGCATGGTGGCCGGCACTTGTAATCCCAGCTACTCGGGAAGCTGAGTCAGGAGAATCGCTTGAACCCAGGAGCCGAGATCACACCACTGCACTTCAGCCTGGGCAATAGAGCGAGACTCTGTCTCAAAAAAACAGAAAACAAAAATGAATATATAAGTGGGGCAAACACACAAAATTCTTGCCTCTGGAATTTATATTTTAATGGAATAAATGTCTGCCTACTCAAACTACCTATAGTCTCTCATGTTTTATTTTCTAGGAGTAAATGAGAGATACTTTTGGAAACTGTGCTCACTGTTCTCAAGCCAATAAATATTTAAGCTACACCCTCTAGGATCTACACCAAGATTTCAAGACAGTAAATACTTATCAGATGCCTACCACTTTCCCAATATTATTTAAGAGTTGTTTCATCATCAAGGGACAAGGGGACAGAAAAGGAATGGGAACAGACTCTAACCTTGCTGAGCTACTCCACCCTGAAATCTGAGAACACAGTGAAGTTTAGAAGTGGACCGGAAGGTGTTCTCTAGGCCGGAAAAAGGTGGGTCTGGCTCTCCACCCTGCTGAGCCTCTCCCACAGCCATGAAAACTGCCCCAGGATGTCCCCAGGCAGGCTTACTTATAGGATGTAAAAAAAAAAAAAAATTAATGAAGTTGGAACCTACACATCATGCAAAGGTTGCTAACCTTTACCCTATATAATTCTCTTAAGTGACCTGAAGAGTATATGGAGACCCTAAAATTATCTTGTTCTTGTAAGCAATGTTAAGGACACCTTGATTTATTGAGCCCTTGGTAACTTCTGTCAAATATACAGTACTGTCCTTGAAATAGTGTATATTCTATAGAAGAAAACACTGAGATTAGTGAACATGCCAATTCTAATAAGTGTCTTTTAAACACACAAGGAGAAAGAAAAGATGTTGTTTTGGGAACCTTGTTTGCAAACTTTTCAAGGACAGTGATTTAGTCTCAAACTGCTTTCTGACTATTTGGTCAGTACCCTGACTAAAAGGTACCTTTCCCCCTAGTACCTACTACAGAGTTAAATAAATTCTAGGTAAATATTCATTGACCTAGTAAATGAATGATGAGGGTCAGAAAGCTATCATATAACTAGATATTTTAAAATACTTTCTACAGAGAAATATCCATCTTCCATAGGGCCTTTTTATTTTGATAAATGCTTTGTCATCATTTCAAGCTGAATATACTCAAAAATAGATGAGGATATAATGGTAAAGAAAAAACAAAATATGAAAAATAAAAAAGTAACTATTGTTCAAAAAATTCATGATTTTGAAGATATTGTGAAAAGTAAATCATCTCAAGTTAGATGATATAACAAAATTTTGATAATAACTGTTCAAAAGGATGTAATTCTATAGAGTTGAGTGACTAAAAATCTCTGGGCATGGTTTCCACGTGAATATGAATGAGAGAGAGAGACATAAGTGGCTACAGACACCAACCAGTCCCACTGTTATGTAAATTATATCTCAGTGATTTACTCACCTTCCAGTGTAAACCATTAATCTTTAAAAAAAAAAAAGGGAAGAGAAACACTGATTGCTCAATGCTGCCATCATGTGGTTAACATACTTCACATGCAAGAGAGTGTTCCACTTTTCTTCCCCTTGCTCATAAATTCTTTGATGTAAACCTCCCTCTGAGAAAGTTTTTTTTTTTTAAGTTGGATAAATAATATTGTGAGGATGTCTTTGTTTCTAGGTGACTACACAAATAATGTCAAAAAGAATTTGAAACAAAATATCGGGTATTTTTTCTTTGAATGAACTTCAAATGCAGAAATTGGATTAATCGTAATTCATGGGCTTGGGACACAACCTCAATATTTGTCCAAACACAATGCAATTAAATTAGTTTTTCATAACAAATTAGGCATATGCAAATCTACTACCCCAAACAAAAGTTATGACTTTGATCTATATTTAACCTTAATCTATAGTTAACCTTATAGTCTACCCAATTAGTTCATCTTCTGTCCTGTTCCAAACAGATATAAACTGCATCCTGTGTCCTGTGCTTGTCATTCTTTTGAGTCCTTTACTATTTAGTTTTATTGCATTTTTTCTATTTCCAGTAGATTTGGGTTTTCAAAAAACTGCTTTATTGAAGAATATTTGAATATAATAAACTGCATACATTTAGAGTGTACAATTTGATAGGCTTTGATATATACATATACACATAGATACACATATATATGTATATATACCTATAAAACCATAATCCTAGTCAAGATAATGAACATATTTACCATTCTGAAAACTTTCCTCCTACTCTCTTCGTAATCCTTTCCCAGCCCTTTCCTATCCCCTCAGCCCCAACTACCTATAAACATTTGTTATGTACTGAATTATGTCCCCCCGAACTTCATATATTAAAGCGCTTAACACTTAATGTGATGGTATTTAGAGATGGGACCTCTGGGAGTCAATTAGGTTTAGACGAGGTCATGAGGGTAGGGCCTTTGTGATATGATTTAGTGTCCTTATAAGAAGAGAAACCAGAAAACTTGCTGGCTTTCTTCATCATGTGAGGACACAATGAGAAAGCTCTGTCTGCAAGCTAGGAAGAAACTTCTCACTAGAACCCAACCATGCTGGCACCGTGATCGCACATTTTCAGCCTCCAGACTGTGAGAAAATACATTTCTGTTGTTTAAGCCTCTCATTCTATGGTATTTTCTTATGATAGATCAAGCAGACTAATACACCATGGATATGGTGTCACTTCATTAGTTTTCATTTCATAGAATTTTATTTAAATGGAATCATAGAGTATACACTCTATTTGTCTAGATACTTTCAATCAGCATAATTACTTTGAGATTAATCTATATTGTAATATGCATCCATATTTTATTTCTTAATATTGCTGAGTAGTATTCTATTGTATGGAATATCACAGTTTATTTATCCCTCGACCTGTTAATGAACATTTGGGTTGTTTCTAGTTTTTAGTTATCACAAATAAAGATTCTATGAACATTCATATACAAATACTTGTATGGACATGTTTCATTTTCTTTTGGGGAAATACACAGGTATGGAATGGCTGGACCAACGTGTGTGTGTGTGTGTGTGTGTGTGTGTGTGTGTGTGTGTCTCTGTGTGTGTGTATTTAACATTTTAAGATACTGCCAAGCTATTTCCAATTTTCCAAAATGTAACACTTTGCATCTCCACTACAGGAGAACATGAGGGTTACTTTCTCTCCACATTGTCACCAACGCATAGTATAGTCAGTTGATATTTTAATTTCAGCCATTCTAATGGGTTTGCAGTAGTATCTCAATACTTTTCATTTGAATTTCCCTAATGACTAATGATGTTGAACATCTATTCATATGCTTATTTACCATTTGTATTTCTTCTTTCAAGTGTCTGTTCTAATACTTTTACCATTTTTGCTCTTGATATTCTCTGTGTCTGTCATTATTTTTAGAAAGTTTCAGCCATGATTATTCCAAAAGTTTTTTCTGTTCTGTTTTCTCCTCCTATTCCAAATGCATGTACCTTTTGAAAATATCCCACAGTTATTCAACATTCTATTCTGGAGGGGTTTGGGGCTTTTTTCCTCTTTGCATTTCATTTTGAGAAATTTCTACTGGCATAACTTCAAGCTTACTGATTCTTTTCCTGGCCATTTCCAGTCTAAAGTTGAGCCCATCAAAGCATTCTTCATTTTTGTTAGAGCGTTTTTAATTTCTAGCATTTCTTTTCTAGATATTCTTTTGCATTTGAATATCTGATTGTTCCAGCCAGCACTATTTGTTGAAAATCACATTCTTTCTATACTATTTGCCTTTCCACTTTTGTCAGAAATCAGTTATCAATATAAGTGTGAATCTCTTTCTGGACTTTCTATTCTGTTTCATTGATCTGTTTTACTATCTTGATTCCAATACTACATGGCTTTGCTTACTGTAGCTTTATAACTCATTTTGACACCAGGCAGTGTTAATCCTCCATGTTACTCATTTTCAAAATTGTGTGGACCATTTTAGGTCATTTGCAGTTCCATATGAATTTTACTCAGTTTCTCCCAAGTTTTTACTAAGGTCACCTTGAACCTACAAATCAGTTAGAGGAAAATTGGTATTTTAACAATATTTAATCTTCTGTTTCATAACATGGTTTATTGATCCATTTATTTAGGCCTCCTTTAGTTTGTCTCAGGAATGTTCTGTAGTTTTTAATATACAGATTTTTCTCATCTTTTGTCAAATTTATGCCTAAAGATTTCATATTTTTGATGCTATTATAACTGTATATTTAAAATTTCAATATCTGATTGAAAGTATACAGAAAATCAATTCCTCTATATTAAGCTTGTATCATTCAATCTTACTAAACTCACTTATTAGTACTAGCAGCTGTTTTTTTTTTTCATGGATTCCCTTGAATTTTCCACATAGACAATCATGTCATTTGCTTTTCTTATCTTATTGTGCTAGTTAGAATTTCCAGTGCAATGTTAAATAGACATGGTAATAGTGGACATCCTTGACCTTCCTGATTGTAAGAGGAAAACATTCAGTGTTTCATAATCAATTATGATGTTGCCTACAGATTTTTCATACATTCCCTTTATCAGCTTGAAAGAGTTCTCTTCTATTATTAGTTACTTGAAAGTTTCTCATCAGGAATTGATGATGAAATTTAGTCAGTACTTTATCTGTATCTATGGAAATGATTATATGATTTTCATTTTTAGCTTATTAATATGGTGAAATACATTGTTTACTGTTCTATTGTTAAATCACATTGGATTCCTGAAATAAAACACATTTGGTCATGATGAATTGTTTTCTAAATTGTTAGATGTGATTTGTTAATGTTTTATTAACACCTTTCGAATCTATCTTCATGAAGGATACCGACTTGTAATTTTCCTTTCTTGTAATGTCTTTGCAAGGTTTTTAGTTATCAGAGTAATGCTGGCTCATACAATATGTTAGAAAGCATTCCCTCCTCTTTATCACTATTCTTCCTTAAATATTTGGTAGAATTCACCAGGGATGCCATCTGGACATAGAGCTTTCACTGTGGAATGGATTTGAACGACAAAGTCAATTGCTTAACAGAGCTATTAAGACATTTGTTTTTGAATGAGCTTTGGTAATCTGTATCCTTCAAGGAAGTTGTCCATTTCATCTAACTTGTCAAATTAATTGCCATAATGTTATTCAGACTATTCCCTTATTGCCCTTTTAATATCTGCAGACTCTGTAGTGATATTATCTCCCTAAGTCCTGGTATTGCTCATTTGTATCTATTCTTTTCCTTGATGGGTCCAGCTTTTGGTTTTACTGATTTTATTAATTTCCTATTTTACATTTCATTAATTTCTGCTCTGATCTTTATTATTTCTCTTTTTTTTGTCTTTATGTTGTGTTTTGCTCTGATGTTCCTACCATCTTAAAGTATAAGATGAGATTACTGATTTCTGACCTTTTTTCTTTTCTAAGATATGTGTTTAGTGCTGTGTATTTCCCTTAAGTACTGCTTTAATAGAATCCCACAAACTTTGATACTACATTTTCATAAAAAGTTCAAAACAATTTCAAATTTCTCTTTTACTTTCTTATTTGACACAGGGGTTATTTAGAGGTGTGCTATTTACTTTTCAAATATTTAGGGATTTTCCAGATTTTTTGTTTTGTTTTATTTTGCTTTTTTTGAGACGGAGTCTCACTCTGTTGCCCAGCCTGGAGTGCAGTGGTATGATCTCGGCTCACTGCAAGCTCCGCCTCCCAGGTTCATGCCGTTCTCCTGCTTCAGCCTCTGGAGTAGCTGGGACTATAGGTGTCTGCCACCACACCCAGCTGATTTTTTTTTTTTTGTATTTTCAGTAGAGATGGGGTTTCACCTTGTTAGCCAGGATAGTCTGGATCTCCTGATCTCGTGATCTGCCAGTCTCAGCCTCCCAAAGTGCTGGGATTATAGACATGAGCCACCGCGCCCGGCCTTCCAGATGTTTTTGTTACTCATTTTTAATTCCATTGTAGTCAGAGAACATGCTTTATGTGACATGAATTCTCTTAAAATTGAGATTAGTTTTAAGGCCTAGAATGTGGTATATACTGGTAAATATTCTACATTAACTTGAAGAAAGGGTATTATCTGCCATTTGGCAGAGAGTATTCTATAAATTTTAATTATGTCAAATTAGTTGATATCATACAAGTATTCTTTATCTTTACTGATTTTCTGTCTACTTGTTTTCTCCATTTATAAGAGGTTTTGAAACATGGCTATAATTTTTTATTTGATTATTTTTCTTTGCAATTATATTAGCTTTTGGTTCACATAATTTGAAGTTTTCTTATTAAGTATATAAGATATTAAGATTGCTATTTACTTTTGATAAACCAGCTCCTTAATTATTATCAAATGACCTCTTTATCCCGAGTAATATTTTCTGCTCTGAAATATACTTTCATATTAAATAGCTCTTCCAGTTTTCGATTTCCCACTCTTTTGCTTTAACCTCCCTGTGTCCCTATAGTTAAGGTGTAGTTTCATGTAAGCAACATACAGTTGGGACTTGATTTTTATCCAATTTGACAACCTCTGATGTTTAACTGGATTATTTACATTACATTTTCTAGGAATAAATTTAACATCCTTGTTGTCTTTTCTCCATTGTTCTGTATTCCTTTAGATTTAACTGAGTATCTGTGATCACTCTACTTTTTCTTCTTTGTTGGCTTATTAGTTATAACTCTTTGTTGTGTTATTTTAGTGGTTGCTTTTGGTTTCATATTATACATGTTTAACTTATCACAGGCTACCTTTAAGCAATATTATGTCATTTCACATATATTACATGAATCAAACGATAATATTCCAGCATTTCTTCCATACAAACTTTTGTGCTATTGTTGCCACACTTTTTAATTGTATGTTACAAACCACAAACTACATTGTTTTTGGTTTTGGCTAAACATTAATTATCTTCTAAAATAATCTGAGTAATAATAAGAACAATATATTATAACATATATATATATGAATAATACACATTTACTCAGGTAGTTACCACTTCCAGAGCTCTTAATTCCTTGGACAGATCCATATTTCCATCTAGTATCATTTCCATCTAGGTGAAGGACTTCCTTTAACATCACTTTTTTGTTGTTGTTGTTGAGATGGAGTCTTGCTCTGTTGCCCAGGCTGGAGTCCAGTGGCATGATCTTGGCTTACTGCAACCTCCACTTCCCAGGTCCAGGCAATCCTCCTGTCTCATCCTCCTGAGTAGTTGTGATTACAGGTGTGCACCACAATGCCCAGTTAATTTTTGTATTTTTAGTAGAGATGGGGTTTCCTGATGTTGGCCAGGCTGGTTTCAAACTCCTGACCTCAAGTGATCTACCCAAAAGTGCAGGGATTACAGGCATGAGCGATCACACCCAGGTCTTCAAATATTTCTTATAGCATAGGTCTTCTAGTAAATAATTGTTTTTAGTTTTGAGCTCTCTTCCTCACATGTCTGATAAAAAGACTTTTTACCTTTGTTTTTGAAGGTATTTTCCCCTGGGTATAGAATTTCGGGTTTCTGGGTTTTCTTGTTTTTTCCTCTTAATACTTAAAGATATTGTTCCATTGTCTTCTTGCTTGCATTGTTTCTATCAATAAATATTCTGTCACTGTCCTCTTTGTTCCTTTGTATGTAATGCCCTCCCCCAACCCCCTTATTGCTTTTAAGATTTTTTTTTTATCAGTGGTTTTGAATAATTTGATTGTGGTGTTCTTTGGCATAGTTTTCTTCATGTTTCATAACCTTGAGAGTTTGGTGAGCTTCTTTGATCTGTGAGTTTATAGGTTTAAAACAATCTGAAATCCCAGTCATTTATAAAAGGGTATGTATTTCTTATTCATGTCAAGTCCAATAAGAATTCTATTGCCCTACTTTTTGTAATTTACAACCATCTGTAATACCTAGTTTCCAAGAACAATGCAACAAAAACAGAAGTGAAGGGGGACGGCACAACAGCTTTTAACCATCTCAGTCTGGAAGTGGCTCCAAAAGTCTCTTCCTTTTACAATCTATTGTCCAGTAGTCACATGGCCTCAATCTAATTGCTAAGAGAAGCCCCAAAATATAAGAGGACATGTGGGTATTTGGAGAACTTAAATTGTCTCTGTCACACAAAAAAGGAGGTTCCAAATAGAGAACAACAGAATGAAAACAACTTAGGGGGCATAGGCTGGAAAAGCCTCTCCAAAGCAATGACATTTATGCTAAGATCTAAAGGGAAAAATACCTCAGCCCTTGTATGTTTGAAAGATAACCAATATAGTGAAGAGGTCAGAGGTGAACACATTATTCAAGTAATAAAATATGCATTCCTAACATGGGCTCTATATAATAGATACTATAGAGCTATAGAAAACTTTCATGGGTGCGGGCATGAGATCTTCACCAATCTTGTTCAGTTAAATTGTTTATGCACTAATCTCTTACATGTAGAAACATATGCAGAAGGATAAGACTTAACACAAAAAAAGTGGTGCTGAGAAACTACAGGATTCACTCATTTCTTCAACAGCATTCACTAATTGTCTAACAGACAAAAGGTAGATTACAGGTCTATAATGTTTACTGCAATTCTCCCTATGTAGAATTATTCTATACACTCAAACACAGAACTGGGGTTTCTCCCATAGTGAAAGGAAAAATAAATTCTAAAACAAAGTCAAATTAAAATTTAGAAACCATACTGAATTAAACAGAATAAAATAGGAAAGAGTTCAGAATGATAAAAAAATTTCCCACTCTGGTCAAACATTTTAATAATAATCAGTATTCTGGACACATAAATTTGGTAAATTCTCATGAAAAGTAATTATAGCAATACTTTTTTTCTCCAAACGAAGAAATGAGTTTTAGACAAATACACATATCTCCATGCTTACTAGTTAGGTCAATATCCACATTTTCATGCCTACTAATTACTCTAATATTTTATTTATGTTAAATCTGCGCCTTGAACTCAAATTCTTCTAACTCACCTTCTTTAGTTTTATCCTTTAATCCTATAGTTAATTCTCATTTCTTTGTCCAATTCCCTTGCATAAACTGGAAGGCGTTAATCCTCAAAGGCTTCAAACTAGACAACTGAAGGGAACATATGAAAAACTATTTCAGAAAAAGATAGATAAGATAGAGTTTATCTAATTGTGTTCCAGAAATAAATGAGAAGTAGACTTCTCAGAGAGCAAGTAAATACAAAGCGGGTAAGCAAGCATCTCTCCTTATGCTCTCTTAAATTTCTGCTATAGGACTGTGACTATGGTACAAAGGATGCTATACTTGGTTCTCTTGCTGGTACTTACTCACTGAGTGAACTCACACGAGTTACTCAGTTCACTCTTTTTACTTAACCACAAATCTTAAAAGAAATAGTATCTACTGGTAAGGACTGTTGTCAGTATTAAATGATTTATTGTATATAAAGCACTTTTGTACAGTGCTGGCATTAGTAAATAGTACATATTTACCATTCCTGACACTTGTAACAGCTGTCATGAAGTCACAGTTGTGAAATACAATATTAAAATTTCACTGACTTGATAACTGTTTTTCAGGCTTAGATCTAAATGTTTTCACACAGTTAACATAATTTAAACCCTCTTAAATCAAATTCATCCCGCACCAAATTCTATTATATAACAAATATTTATAGCAGAATTCCAGTGTGCTTCAAGTTTGTGAATATTATCATTTCCCTTTTATTTTTCTAGTTTGAAAAAGATGCCACTGGTTCCAGTTTTAAAAGAGTATTTTTCTAATTTTTTTACTCTATGTAAAGATACATATTCCAAAAAATTTAACGTTTAATATGGTATCAGTTTAACATACATAACTCAATAAAAGCTAAAAAAAAAATGCCTACTTAGAAGAAAAAAAGAATATAACATAAATAACAGACCTCTTTCTCACCTCAACAAAGTGATCACTTACTGATAAGAATCTATGCACAGTCAGGACAGGAGTAGGAAAGCATCTGCATTTGGTCATTTTTATTTCTCCTTAGCTTTAGGGTCAGCTACTGGACAAACAGCAAGGCTGTGTACTGTTATATCCCAAGTATTTCAAAACCTGAACAAAGTTGCACAGCTTCTGAACATAAACAAGGCTTAGTTTGTGACAGGCCCAGAACCATTAAACAGGACAGAATTCTATCTCATTTCTTTGCTTCTTGCCCAAGTAACACACATGGAAACTCCTTGCACATTCTGTTTAATCCTTATGCAAACGTGCCTTCAGACATTAGAATTATAATTCTAACTTGGAATTTATTTTACTCAAGACATTGCCCTAATTGTGAGAAATAATCTCAGATTTCTAATCATAACTTGAAATACACACTTACTAACCAAATTATAGAAAATAATTTTATATTATTAAGCTTGAAGGTTAAATCAACTAGACTCATTCATTTTTTCATTTGCTTATTGTTTAATTTGTTCATTATAACAATCCTATGAAATATACATAGGAGAGGCTGTATTCATCTACTCCTATATAGCCAATCTATCAAAATAACTAATGAGCGCCATTTATTCTGTAAAACATGAAGGCTGATGCCCAGCACTTGCTGGACATGTCAGATAATAGTTAATAAACTATTCCTAATCCTATGGTTGAGTTTCATAACCATGAAACAATTTTTGTATTTCCCAGCCTGTCTTTGCCAGTTTTTTCATAGTAAATTCTATAACACAGGTAAAAATGATATAAATAAATGACAATGGAGTGCAAAAGGGAACAGTTCTTATTTGTAAGAAAACTAAGCTGAACGATCTGGAAAGACTCTCAAGAACTAAAAAGAATTAGTATGACTTAGATAACAGCAAGGCAACTTTGAAGACTGGGAGACATTTTGAAATTCTAGATGAATTTTCACTGTTTCACTGCCACCTGAAAATTATAGGCAATGAATTATAAGTATTATTAATGCCAGAAGATGATGCAGAAGTCCAATCAGTGGGCTCCAGAAAGCTTTTAATCTACATTAAAGATTGATGAATGAATATTTAAATTATTTATTATATAATACAATGTTTAAGGTACATATGTATTGTTTCACAATTTTCTACTTTAACTAACATTTTCTATTAACTAACGAACTATATGTTCCCAATATGTAGTATAAAAGATCAATTTTCAATTCTCTTTTTATGAGGAAAATAAAACTCATCAAAGTTAAATAACAGTAAATCACAAAGCTACATTACAAATTCAGACTGTATATACCCATATTTGAATAATATGTTCTGCTAACAAAAATGTACCATAGCTCAATTACTAAAATAAAGTAGAGGCTACTTTGAAAGGAACAGTATATTTACTATGTCTTTAATCCCATTGCTATCATTTTTAAACCTTACCAAAAAGAAATTATGAATCAAAGTAGGAATCCCATTATTGAGCAAGGTAAAAACCATTAAAAAATATAAGTTACAAGTGTGGAAACAGGGAAACCAGATGATCAGCAACTTGGTGGTTACATGTGCTAGAAATTTGTATGTTAATGTTTGAAATATATGTGCTTATGTTATGCCTTACTATGTTCTGAGAGACAGTATAACGTAACGAGAAGTTTAAAAGGTAGGCTCTGAAATCAGTTGAGTTGGGTTTGGGTCTTGGCTCTACCATTTACTAACAGGTAATACTGGTCAATTCACTTAACCTCCATGTGTCTCAGTCTCCTTATCTGTAAAATAAAGAAGATAATTCTTATCATATAAGGGTGTTTGTAGGATTCAATAAAATAATCCATGTAAGGGAGTACCTGCTACATAGTAAGCACACATGACTCACTAGCTAACACTGATGCGCCAGTGAGGGTGCTAACATAATGAGTAAGAGTATTCTTGGCATGGGGGCCAGTCTGCCCAGATTCAAATCTCAACTCTGTTACTTAGCAACTCTGTGAACTTGGGAGAAGTTACTTACCCTCTTCATGCCTCAAATTTCTCATCAGTAAAAAATATATAATAGCTCTAGCTTCACAGGATTAGTGTGAGGATACAATGGGTTAATAAATACAAAGTGTCATGTGTAATATAAATGGCATATAAAGTGCCATAATGTAATCAACGTTAGCCACAATTTTGGCATTATTGGCTTTTTGGCTACATAGAAAACTGCTGTTTCTCAGAACATCCATATATATTACCATGGTCACTTTAGCTCTATGCTTCTCACTCTCTGTTTGAGACACTCAAACAATTTAGTTTCTAGTACAGGACTCAAGCAATTTAGTATTTAATATAGACAAATCACCAGTGCCATCTAAGCAGCGAGCTGTTAATAAATTCACCAAATAAGGAATGTTGCTAAAAAGGGGTAAAATTTCTACAGATATAAATTTATTAACACAAACAATCTAATGTAGTTAGAAATCTGTGACAAACTAAATATAATGTAGTTTGAAAACTATGACTATTCTAAATAGTTTAAAATTAACAAAACAAAAATTATATATATGTGTGGTGTACAATATGTTTTGATATATGTATACATTATGAAATAGCTAAGTCAAGCTAATTAACATATATAATACATCAGATATGTATTTTCGTGGTGAGAACATTTAAAATGTACTTTCTCAGCAATTTGCAAGTATACAGTATGTTGTTATTACCTAAGTCACCATGTTGTACAATAAACCTCCAATAAACTTATTCCTTTCTAACTAAACTGTTGTATCCTTTAATCAACATCTCCACGATCCCTTCCCCAGTCCTCAGTCCCCAGTAACCACCATTAACTCTATGTTTCCATGAGTTTACTTTTAAAAATTCTACAGGTAAGATCATGCAGGTTTTTCTTCTGTGCCTAGCTCATTCTACTTAGTATAATATACTTCAGCTTCCGTGTTATAGCAAATGACAGGATTTCATTCTTTTAAAAAGTTGATTCTTATGTCATTGTGTATATACACAACAACATTTACTTTATCCATTCAGCCACTGATAGACACTAAAGTTGATTATGTATCTTAAAGTAATGCCGCAATGTGCAGCATTACTTTAGGATGCAGGTATCTCTTTGACATGACTGATATCATGTCATTTGGATATATACACAGAAATGGAATTTTTTGATCATATGGTGTTCCATGTTTAATTTTTTGAGGAACTGTCATGCTGTTTTCTAAAATGGCTGTACCAATTTACATTCTAAACAGCAGTGAGCAAGGGTTCCTTTTCTCTACATCCTCAACACTTACCTCATTTTCTTGATAATAGCCATCCTAACAAGTGTGAGGTGATATCTCATTGTGGTTTTAATTTGCCTTTTCCTGATAATTAGTGATGTTTATCATTTTCATATACCTGTTGGCCATTTGTATGTCTTCTCTTAAGAAATGTCTTTTCAGGTCACTTTGTGTAGAAAGGACATTTTAAGAATTACGGTTGTGACATGTTTATACAGCTATCGAAATGTCATACAAATGCCAAGTACAGAAAATTTCAAAAACTGCAAATTATAAGAAGATTGCTTGATAAACACAGTATCAAAAAGAGATTCATTTTGCACGAGTCAAACAATTGAGAAACACTGTTAAAATTTTTTGGACAGATTTGTGATGTTAATAAACTCCTGATCTTCTCTAGACCTCATTTTCCAATGATATGAGAGTGCTGCATGTGTTGAACTTTTTCTAGTTTTAAAGGTAAGTGATACTATCACTATACTAACTTTAACATCATTAATCTAAGCATTATCTGTCAGAGTGTTTTTCTCGTGGGGAAACTCTGATAGCTTCTAAGATTCTTATCAACTTGATGATTTTTGTCAGTGCAGCTATATTGGAGGAAAAGAATTAGAAGTATGAATTTTTGATATAATGTAAACAGCACAAAAGCCATAACATATGCTAAGATATTATATTGTTGGATAAAGAAAAATATTAATACCACATAAAGATCCCATATAATAGAATTATATAGCTTTACTTTTTGCACATCACATGATTGTTAATCAAAGCTTACAGAACTCAAAACTACAAAGCTACTGTAACCTATACTATACCTGCAGTCCTCATTTTGTGCAGTCTAAATATGCACAAATTTCAGAACCACAATTTAGTTAAATGATACTAGTCCTCCAATAACACATTTCAAATTTCATAGTAATTACACAAGAGCTGCTGGCTCTTTAGCCCACAAATCACTACAGAAATAACAGATGACATGATGATCAGTGACCAGTCATAGCACTTCTTTCAAATGATTGGTCATTGCACATTTGCAATCTTCAAACATAGATAGCAAAGTGTGTTTTCTCCATGTTTCCCAGAGATAAACTCACATGATAGTTTACAAAAGTTGATAATAGACAGAGGGGATTAGCCTATAAAAGTGGAAGTATAGCAAAGAAACAAAATGTGATAATGCTGGGATGGTAACTGGATGTGAGTAGGAGATCTGAAAATGGTAACAACAAACAAAGATAAGAGAAACCTAGGCCTGAAGCGAAAAGCGAAGGTAAGTACTATGTTGAAAAAGCCTCACAAATATAAAAAACAAAGTCATTTCAATAGGATTCTAATTTAATGTAAATGGAGTTGTAGGAGAAATAGCTGACCATAGAATGCTGACACTGAATCCTTTGGAGAGATGTAGTTATGCAGTCAGAGGAATTTAATGACGGTGAATCCATCACATAAATGAGGAAAGTGATCGTAACATCTCGGAGGAAGTGACACCAACGTGAAACTTCACACTGAAGTTCCTTTAAATGTTAAGGAACTCTCAGAGAAATTTCACAACATTGAAAGTACAACAGACAAAATACTGGGAACTAATCTAAACTTTGAAAGGAATATAACAGTTCAATTCACCACGATATAGAAAAGATGCTCATTCCATATGATAAGTTATAGAATTAGATAGAAGGCAAACACTGCTCCAACTACTTTTGACAAGTTTTTGCAATGATATCATACACCTTCTCAATGTTTCTAATGTTCTAAATTACAGTGTACTAAAAAACATTAGTTTGGTTTTACTAATTATTCATTTCCCTATACAGTTATGAACCACAGTAGGAGAGTTTTTAATGCTTTGATAAGAAGTTTTAAAGGTCACAGAAAATTATCATTTTTACCTTTGATTATTAAGATCACATTACCTGGTTTCATCTTACATCGTCATTTTTAGGGTCCCATACTACTGTGCAAAGCAAGGAGTGTATGTGTTGCCAATGCCTATATTTTACTTTCAAGGATTTTGTCAATGTAAGCAGAAATCATTCAGAAATCACTATTACACCTATTACCAGTATAACAGCTAGTCCCGTTCTGAATGTATTTTATAAATTACTTGCAGTATCATGATATGATGTTGAAAGATGCCCTTTGTTTCACTTTTAACAAAACCAGATAAACAGAAGAGCATTATGTACCTGGTAGTGGTAACTGAACTAATATACCACTGACTCTTGGGTCCATATTCAATTGATCAGTTATGTCCAAAAGCTCTTCCTGAGAAACATCCTTCGGTTTTAGAATGAGCTCACTGCAAATACCTAGAAGAAAAACAGGCAGAGAAGGTCACTTGACTAACTGAATATGGTTTTTCATCAATAGTGTCTAACACAGTGTGGGACTGTTCCTACTGCAATGAAAGGTTCTGATGTTCCATGCATCATCAGGAAGGATTGTTCCAATAGTATATGTGTTTTCTCTTGATTCACATGCATTCTTTGGCCTGGAATCCCAGGTGACAATTTGTTCTTGTTTGAGATAAGCTACTGTTAGTAGATTTGAAGAGAATAAAATTATCACTACCACACAACTAGTAGGCCAAGTTTAAGAGAGTGAACAAGCCAGGTTTATTATTTGACTAAAGTAAATATAATGAAAACAGGCCTTTTAGGTGTAAACTATTCTTTGCATATCTTGCCATAGAATATAAAACACATTGAATTAATCCTATAAGAAATTGGAAGAAAAATCATATGGAATTAACATAAGCTTTGGTAACTGAATAATCTTTAATAATAACACATGCAATTCAAATGGCACTTATTTGATCATTATCATTCATAATTATCACAATTTGAAGTAAAAACAGAAAACATATTTAGTAGTAATTACAACTAAAACACATACCCACCTACAGCAGAGGCAGCTCTTATCTTATTCCTGACGTATGTATGGCTTGCTGGGTTATCTCCCACTAAAATTATACTGAGGTGAGGTCTTCTGTTTCCAAGGGAAACCCATGATTCCACACCTCGCTGTATTTCTTTCTGGATACGCTTGGCCATTTCGGTTCCTGATATAATAATGGCTTCATGTCTGTGGAAAGCAAAACAATAAATGTAATACTTAAAAGAAAATAAGAAATATTCAACTGCGTAAATTTAAGGTACAAAAATCAACAAAATAACCATGATTCTCCAAGCACCCAAAGTTTGATTTTTTTTTTCAATTATAGTGACACCTACTCTTCAGGTTCATAAATATTTTATAATTTTGTGAAGGATTGCAAGTCTGTTATTTAGTTCTACAGTATAATCTATCTGCTGTAGAATGAATGTGCATGTCTCTTCAAAATTCATATGTTGAAATCCTAACCCCAAATGTTATGATATTAGGAGGCAGGTCCTTTAGGTGGTGATTATACCATGAGGATACAGCCCTCATAAGTGACATTAGTGTTCTTTTAAGAAATTCCAGAGATCTCCCTTGTGCCTTCTGCTATGTGAGTACATAGCATGAAGACAGCTATCTATTAACCAAAAAGTGGGCCCACACCAGACACTGAACCTTCTGGTGTATAGACCTTGGACTTCCCAGTCTACAGAACTATGAGAAATAAATTTCTGTTTTTGTATAAGCCCACCAGTCTATGGTATTGTTATAGCAGCTCAAATAGACTAAGATGCTAACTACAGTGTACATTTCTTCACAATTTTCACTTCTGTACTACATATATATACAAAATATATATATTATACACACATATGCATACATGTGCATATACATATACACACATTTTTGTACTCATATAAATTATCAAACCACATATCCAAAATCTGGACTATAATATTGCATAAATTTAAAGTTCTGCTATTTTTTCTAAAGAGGCAGATCAGCACAGCCTAGTTAAAACTGGCAACCATCTTGAAGACTGGACTCCACTGTGTATACACATAGTCCCACAATCTTGCGACCCTAAGGCAAAATTAGTTCGTTTTTGGTTAGCATATCCTACACAAGACGCTGAAGTCATGAGCTTCATACTACACAACTCTTTTAACTTACTCAAAGAAAAATGTTATTCCATGGCCCCAGGCATGGCCCCAGACAACAGCTGTGAGTCTTGCCATGCTTGTCACTGATTATCGTGGGGATCGGGTCAGTAAACAGATAGTTTAGTTACTCCCCGATGCAATGGCATCATTTCTAATGGAATAAGTTTCCACAGAAGATTACTTCCTGGCAGTTTATATGTATTTCAGAAGGTAAGAAGTGCTATATTTTGATAGATGATATAAACTATCTCCAGAAAGGCACAAAGAAATACTTCCCAGAAAGGCTTTTCTGCTCTCCATGACCTCAAACTTGAAAGTGGTGAATTACATTGCTCTTACTGTGTGTTTATTTTTTAAAGGTATCTGATAAAGTAGAAGGTGGTCCCTTCTTCCTTCTGCCCCTGTCCTTTCACTATTGAACGGCCTGGTAAAAACATGATCACTACAAAAAACAACAAATGTAGGTCAATAAATGTTATGAAAAAGAGGAAAAGGAGAAAGAGTAGGAAGCAGAAGAGAAAGAGGAGGAGGAAAGGAAGCCTTATAAACCTTAATTCTTTGTGGTACCTGTACACTTTTAATTTTCTAATGAGGGCAGGTGCTATAAATATCCACCCTCATATGTCTGTGGACATATAGGTAGAACCAGATCAAAAATACACCATTAGAGCACAGCCACCAGTCGTCCACAGCATTCATCTCAGTTCATGCAATTTTGATGTAAACAATGTTCTGCTAAGAAGCAATTCCAAGTGTGGTCTATGGATACACACATCAGAAACTGCCTGAAACTGCAGATTCCACAACCCCATCTACAATTCAGAATTCCTGGGGGTAGGGGTAAAACCTGGAAATCTGCACGTCTAAAAATTTCCTACATGTGGTTCTTGTGTATGACCATGTTTGAAAACCACTTTAGTTTAACACAAAAGTGTATTTTAATAACAATCATAATTTATGAGTAAATAACTGAGCAAATTGGATAGACAATACAATCACAACTAGACATTCTAAGTAAACTCTACTTTTGATTCTAATTTTGTCTACTCTTAAAATTTTAATAGCTTTCAACACAAGAAATGTCATGATAAATTCAATATATCAGTCTTGTTCTGCTGTCTCATTTCTGTGTTATTCAGTATAATTGCTGTATAATAAACTGGACATATTTAATGTGTACAAGTTTTAATATATGTATATACCTGAGAAATCACTATAGTCAAGAATATGAACATGTCTATCATTCCCAAAACTTTCCAGGTGCACCTTTAAAATTTTGCCATTCCACCTGTCTCTGCCAGATTCCACTCCTCAATTCACCATTCCAGGCAACAATTAATCTCTTTTGTTCATTATATATGAGTTTGTATTAGCAAGAATTTTATAAAAATTGAATCAAATACTATATACTCTTTTTTGGCCAGCTAATTCCACTCAGCATAATTATTTTTTAATTCACATAGGTGCATGTTTGAATGGTTCATTTCTTTTTTATCACTGAGTAGTATTACATTGTATGGATATACCAATATTTGTTTATCCATTCAATGGTAATTATTAATGGATATTTGGGTTCTTTCCAGTTTTTAATCATGACAAATACAGCTGTTACAAACATTTTACAACACATATGTTTTAATATATTGAGGGGGGGACAGAGTCTCAATCTATCACCCAGGTTGGAGTTCGGTTGCAAGATCTCAGCTCACTACAAACTCCGCCTCCTGGGTTCAAATAATTCTGATGCCTCAGCCTCCCGAGTAGCTGGAATTACAGGCATATGCCATCATGCCTAACTTTTGTATATTTAGTAGAGACGGGATTTTGCTATGTGGGCCAGGCTGGTCTTGAACTCCTGGCCACAAGTGATCTGCCCCTCTCAGCCTCCCAAAACGCTGGGATTACAGGTGTGAGCCACCATTCCTGGCTGCTTTAATTTCTTTTGAGCAAATATCTCAAAGCAGAATGGCAAGGTCATATTGTAAGTGTATGTTGAAATATGTTAAAAACTGTTATACCATGTTACAAAGACACTGTACCACTTTGTGTTCCTTCAAACAGTACATGAGTTCTGGTTGCTCCATATACTTGTCATCACTTAAGATGGTCAGGTTTTAAAATTGTTGACATTTTAGTGGACATATGGTGGTATGTCATTGTGCTTTAAATTTACATTCCCTTAATGAATACTGATGTTGAACATCTTCTCATATGCTTATTTGCCATCTGTGATCTTCTTTGAATTAAATAATTAAATCTTTGTTTATTTAATTTTGCCCATTGTTTAGTAGGTTGTTTCCTATTTTGAATGTTTGAAGTTCTTTGTATATCCTAGATTCCAGTCCTTTATCAGATATGGGGTTTGAAATATTGTCTCCCAGTCTGTGCTTTGCCTTTCTATCCTCTTGTGTTTTTAGAACAGTTCTTAATTTTAAGGTACTCCAATTTATTAATTTTTCCTTTTATGGACCATGCTTTTAGTGTTGTATAAAAGAAATATTTGCCTAACTCGAGGTCACAAAGGTTTTCTCCAGTGTTTTCTTCTAGATTTTATGGGCCTAAGTCATATATTCAGTTCATGATTTATGTCTATTTTTAGTTTGATGAGAATTTGTATGAGGATATTGCCAAATTTTTTTATGTCTATTGAGATGATAATATGTTTTTCTCGAGTGTTAGTCTGTTAATATGGTAACTGATTAATTTTCAAATGCTAAACCAACCTTGCATTCCTGGGATACATCCCACTTGGTTATTATGCATCTATCCTTTCCAGATTATCATGGATTTCATCTGAAATTTTGTTAAAATTGTTGCATCAAAGTGCCTAAGAGGTCTTTGTAGTTTTCTTTTCTTATAATGTTATCAAGTAGCTTTGATACCAGGATGATGCTGGCTTCATAGAATGAGTTAGGAAGAATTCTATCCTCTTCAAATTTCCAGAAGAGTGTGTAAAGAATTGGCATTTTTTTCCTCCCTTAAATGTTTGGTAGGATTCACCCATTAAGCTATCTGATTCTGAAGTTTTCTTTCTGGGAAGGTTTAAACCAACAAACTTAAATTCCTTAATATAGAGGGCTATTCAGGTTATCTATTACTTCTTTTTTTTTTTTTTTTTTTTTTGAGACGGAGTCTCGCTCTGTCGCCCAGGCTGGAGTGCAGTGGCCGGATCTCAGCTCACTGCAAGCTCCGCCTCCCAGGTTTACGCCATTCTCCTGCCTCAGCCTCCCGAGTAGCTGGGACTACAGGCGCCTGCCACCTCGCCCGGCTAGTTTTTTGTATTTTTTAGTAGAGATGGGGTTTCACCGTTTTAGCCAGGATGGTCTCGATCTCCTGACCTCGTGATCTGCCTGTCTCGGCCTCCCAAAGTGCTGGGATTACAGGCTTGAGCCACCGCGCCCAGCCTATCGATTACTTCTTGAGTGATCTTTTGTAGTTTCTGCTTTGTACCTTCCAACACTTTGTATGTAATTATAGACAAATCAAGTTAAAATAAAATAAAACTTTTGAGGTTTTTATTTTTCAAAGTAAAGTAACAAACTTTTTTCACTGTTTCCTATGAATTTCTGGTGATGACATTTTATGAATTCATTTAAGTACCCTTTTGGCACTAAGATAACAAGGACCTTGTATATTAGCAAATACTAAGTACTGCAGATACAGCAACAAATTCCAGCACAACTCATTTATAAGTAATAACAAAGAAAAACTTTCCATAAATCAATTTGTGTCAGGAATATTTTCTTAGGGTAGAACACTATTATAGAAGCAGATTTATCTGTTAAAAAACTAGAAATCACCTAACACGGTAAGGAATATACATTTTATTTTAAAATATAAAAACATCTGAACTCTGTCTTGCATTTTATAGCATGTGAGTAGTGATGCTACTGCTGACATTATTGATTCACTCACTATTAAACAAAATAATTTGTTCACAGGCCACTGTGAAGCTGGCAATCACTGAATATAATCCAGGCTAATTATGACCTAGACAGTAACCTGCATGACCTGGAGAGTGTCAGAGAAGACCAATAGCATAAACGGATTCCCAGACTCCAAAGGGACAACCTTTATACAGATTAAACTTAACTGTACCATGTATACTCATGTCTAAGACTGCTCAGGGTTTACTTTAAATTATAGCACTGAGGTGCTAAGTCAGCTTGCTAACTAATTACAGCAGACATGATACAGCCTGGCTAGCTGGTGTTTATGGGTAAATTAGGAGTTAGGTTTCTGAGCATTTTTAGTAGCAACTGGCCCCTCCAGTCGACTCCATCAGTCACTGTAGAACTCAGCAAGCCTAGCTCTGTAGGAGTCACTATAAGAAGAAAAATGAAACAACCTCAAATTAATGCAGGTCCAATGGGAGAGTGCCTGCATCAGTCCATGTGCTGGAAGAACTGGTCAACTTATGCATTCTCATTACTTTAGTGCATAAACAAATTAGATTTTTCAACATGAAAATTCTTGAAAAGCTAAAAACGTTAAACATCAGCAGCAATTCAAGTGTTCAGCCACTGAATAATACATCTCCTAAAATTTCTCTCTGGCTTGTCTTGATCTCCTCTAATCCATTTTCCATACTGTAGCCAGAGTGATTGTTTTCTAATTCAATTACATCAACTCCCTGGTTAAAACTCCTCACCACATGTTAATTGTTTATTCACTTAATAAATACATGTTGAAAGTCTCCTATTCACTGAAAACTATTTTAGGCACTGGAAATATAAATAATAGGGCGCAAAACAATTACTTACTTTTATGGAGACAATATTCTAGTTGAAGAAGATATAAGCATATTGAAAAACAACAGGTATTTAATATATCATGTGTGACATGAAGCAGAGAAACAACTTATCTGAGGGCCAGAGTTATTTTATATAGGTGGGTTAAGGTATCACTTCTCTGATAAATCAGGTAACATGTGGGCAGAAATGAAAGAAATGAAATAAGTCATGTAGATTCCTGGGAGAAAAGCATTCTAAGCCAAGGGAAGTGGACAGCAAGTATGGAGGCCTTTAGCAAGGAGCATACCTGAAATATTTGAAGAATAGCAAGAAGTCAATGGTGGCAGTGGAAAGAACAAGTGAACTGGGACAAGACATGAAGTCAGAGAAGGAGTGGGACATCAGATTACATAAGGCCCTGCAGGCCTTTGAAAGGATGTTGGCTTTTACTGGAAGCCATTCAGAGATTTTGACGTGACTTTCATTTTTAAAATAACTGGTGAAAATATGGAGGATAGACTCTATGAGATCAAGTGGAGAAGTGGAGACTCCAGCTAAGAAGCTAGTATAGTATAACACGCAAGGGATGATGGGGAGTTAGGCAAAGGGGTAGCCTTGGAGGAGCTAAGTAGTCTGATTCTGAATCTATTTTGAGAGTGGAACCATTGGGAGTTACTGAGATTGGGTGTAGGATATGAAAAAAAGAAAAACAGAAGGCAAACATGACTCCAACATTTTTGACATGAGAAATTGGGGGGAAAATTAACTAAAATCCAAATTCCCTATAGGTTACAAAGTTCTGCATAAGCTACTTTGGAACACCTCACTGCTAAAGAACACTGTGCTTAGTGAGTTGCACACTACACACCAGTCATATTTTAATTCATGAACTGCACCATGTTCTCTCTGTGCCTTCACAAATAATTTTCCCTCTGCCTAAAACTCCTTCTTCTCTTTCTCACCTCTCCAACCAAGTTTGCCAAGTCTGTCCCACACATTGCTCAAGTCTCAGCTCATAAAACACTCTGGTAATGTTTTCCGAACCCTGTACCCTGAGACTCTGCTATGAGCTCCCACAGTACCTTGTTTTTACCCTTTTGAAGTATTTTAAATCATTGATATTGTCTAGTTGTCTGTCTTCTCTGGATAGGCAGCCTGTAGCTCTCCATTTCTTTATGTCAATTGTTACTTTATTTTGTTCTTATTGTGGTGCCATGTTTCCCTAATGGCTCATAATCTTTGTGTCCTTTCATTGGTGTCTATCACTTGAAGAAGTAGGCATCTATTCCAGTCTTTATAAGCTGGCTTCAGTAGGGAAAGCCTTTCACCAGTCAGTGGGTCTAGAGATTCTTGATGGGCCATCCGGCATGGTCCATGGGTGGGCTTGTTGCTAAATCCCTTGGATTGGTTGGCAGGTGATGCCTCAGTCAGCAGGTGGTGGGCCTAACACTTCAACTCACAGGGGGCTATCTGGTGTGAGGGTCCACTGGGATGGGCTGTCATTTGGGTATATAGGAGCAGTCCTGGAGCCTGGCCCTGCAAACACAGACCTGAAGCCTAGGTTCAAAGGGGCCATCCCGGCACTGGGGTAGGTCTTGAGGCTGAGTCCATGGGGACCAGCCTGGCACTGGAATGGTCCTGGTCCCAAGTCTGTAGGGACTGGGCTGGCACAGGGTCCCCTGGAATGGGCCTGGTGCCTAGATCTGCAGGGGAAGACCTCGTACCTGGAACCATGGGGTTGGGTCCAGAGTTTGGGTCCCTGGGGACAGGCTTGGACCCGAATTCGTGGAGGCTGACCTGGTACTTGGGCACGCTTAGAATGTGGGTCCATGAGTTTCTACCTGATGCCTAAGTCTGCAGTGGCTAAGCTGGAATCCTTGGATGCTGCCCTGGCATTAGTGCAGGCCTAGAGCCTGGGTCTGCAAGGAGTGGCCTACAGGCTGTGTCTGTAGGGGCTGGCCTGGCACTGGGATGGGCAACACTTGTTGTATTTTTTTCAAAAGTTGTTGGAAACTATTAATCAACATATTCAACAAATAGACTAAATGGGGGTAGGGACACCTTCAGATTTAAAGTTTTTAGTGAATTGTAATCAGTGAAACCAAAGCTTACAAACAGAAACGTTATCTCTTCAAAAGGAAGGGAAGAAGTAAACCAATTTAAAAAATGATAGCTCAAACAATGCACAAGTAATTTCAATTTCTGTCCTTACGAGAAGAGACACAGAGACACATACACACAGAAGGGAAGTGAAGACAGAGAGGGAAGACAACCATTTGACAACAGAGGCAAAGACTGGAATTATGCAACTGCAAACTCCTTAGGAACACTGAAGGACTGCTGGCAGTAACTAGAAGCTAGTCGACAGAGCACGGGCCTACAGATACTTTGCGATTTCAGACTTCCAGCCTCCAGAAGTGGGAACACAGATTTCTGCTGTTTCAAGCCACCTAGTTTGTGGAACTTTGTGTACAGCAGAATTAGTAAATAAATACATCTATAATGGCAATTAATAGTTCAATGTCTGAGAAGAATCTTCTAATGGAGCTCATATTTTTTGTTGAATAAAATTTCATTGAATAAATTACTATTTTGTAAAATATTGGAATATAATTGAGAAAAACTTTACTTTTCCCATATCTAAATATGGCAAACTAGTTTTAAAACCATACACAAAAACAATTTATTTGATGACTTTTATGTAAGTATTTGCCAAAGAAAAGTACTTTGAAAAGATACACCAAGATAGCACCTTTGAAAATATTTAGGCTAAAATATCTTCCCATTTCAATGTGCAAAACGTAGAATTAAGACTGTTCCATTTAGCAATTTATGTGTGCTTCAGCATCTATGGAGACAGTACTTTTAAAACTAAAATAACCATTGTCTAAAGCAAAGACTCTATTTGCAACTGTTAAGAAAATTGCAGAAAATGTAATTTTAAAATTAAGCATAAGGGCTGGGCCTAGTGGCTCACGCCTGTAATTCCAGCGCGTTGGGAGGCCAAGGCGGGCAGATCACGAGGTCAGGAGTTCAAGACCAGCCTGACCAATATGGTGAAACCCCGTCTCTGCTAAAAATAAAAAAATTAGCTGGGCCTGGTGGCGCACGCCTGTAGTCCCAGCTACTCAGGACGCTGAGGCAGGAGAATCCCTTGAACCCAGGAGGCGGAGGTTGCAGTGAGCCAAGATCACGCCACTGCACACCAGCCTGGGTGACAGAGAAAGACTCCATCTCAAAAAAAATAATAATAATAAAGCATAAGATCTTATTAACTTTTTTCAGAAAATTATCAGTATCAAAGTGTTAAAAGATACAGCTAAGAAATTGATTCAAATAAGTGAATATGCACCAGGAATAATTATTCATGTTGAATATTCATGTAATATAAATTTTTATTTTAACATATAAGGATATAAATTATCTCTTAAAATGTTAATTTTGAAAATAGTTTGAAACTATAAGTTCACTAATATATTTGTAAGCCAATAAATATTCCAAATACATAATTTTCATTACATTCATGCCCCTTTTTACTCTAAAAAATGTGCTAGTTTGGTCTACAAATTATATAGTGACCTTGGCATTAATGCATATCAAAAACGAAATCCATTTGACCCCTTAGATATTATTTACATGATGTGCCCTGTCATTACTTGCTCAGGTGGTTTCCCACAAAGGCAGAAACGACCTTCCCCCAAAGGCTGCAAGAAAAGGAGCCCTGCTTACTGCTGGGCTAGCCAGGAAATATGGCTTCACCAGGAGGCAAAATTGAAAGAAGGGAGGTGGCAGCTAGTGAGTAGCAGGGCAGCACTATGTAGTACAAATTACTCACCTGAAATCAGAAGTCCTGAGCATCAGAGCTCTAGGTCACCATTAGTAGCAATAATAAAGTTAGGCAAGTAACTTAGCTTCTCTCAATGGCACGCAATTTCTTCACCTACTTAATGGAAATACTCTCTTGTTGACCTTACATTACATAAGAGGATTTGGCTAAAAGTTCATTGGCTGGTTTGCAAAAGTGGCTCTTTCTCCTAGTTTCTGTTACATAACAGATGGAGATATATTTCGATAACCAGAAACATTATGAGGGCAGAAAATCTTCAGCACTTAGTGCTGTTTCCATGGGCTTGTTTACTTGTACTTCCAGAAAATAAACTAACCACCTTATCTATGCTTGTTAGAATCAAATGATGTATTTAATAAACTAGAGCAAAGTAACAAAGGGGGGGGATTATTTCTGTGTATCAAAATACTCTTCCACAAAAAAGTAGCATAACAACAAATAAAACCTAGTCAAGATCAATATTTAATTCGTATACTTGAAAAATCTACATCTCTATAATTTGTATACTTGAAAAATCTACATCTTAGTTTCAATCTCATCTTTATTCACAACTTCAACTAGAGCTGCAATGAACCATTTTATCTCTATACAGATGAAAAATCCTAATACAATGACTAACAATTACAAGCTCTACCCAGGCCCTAACATACAGTTTAACTGCTTTACATCTTAGGGCATATCTTTGATATCTTGAGTTTGTACAATAGAAATGAAACCCCCCAAAAACAGGGCAAAATTCCATAGACAATAAAATCAATCACCAGTATAGGGAGTGTTCTCAGATATGTTGTTAAAATAAATGTATACCTGTAAGTGTTACGTTTATGGCCTCTTCAAAAAAAATTCGTTTCATACCCCAAGTACCCTATTCACATCTGGAAGAAATTTCACTAGAAATTACATTTGCAAATCAATAAAAAGTAAAATAATTTATTTTCATTAAATATGACTCTTCTTGATACTCAGTTTTTTAATTAGTTAACTTTCTGACTCTGTACTACTTAAACAATATCCATTCATTTTCAAACTAACTTTGTCAGAAAGAACCTTAGATGCTAAGCTTTGTGCCACAAAACCTCTTGGCCTGTTTGCTGAAACCTGTGGACTCTTTCTCAGAACAATCCCTTTAAACATTCAATATAAAATACAGATTACAAGGAAAACCAATTTTACTGAAATGCTATCAAATGCTTTTTTTAAAAAGTATTAAATAACAGGATCTAGTGGTAGGTCTAACTACCATAACAAAATAGTGATGTGCAGATGATGTTTTGTGGTATCTGCCTCAACTTCGTGATACTGAAGTATTTGTAACTTATATTAGCAAGTCACATGTACTGATGATATTATGTATTTGTTGCCAACACTGACAATGAAAAAAAAAAAAAGCTAAATTTATTAAAAGTTAGTAACCTCCAATCCAAGTTTATGGATCCCCTGAATTCTATCCATACGGTCCTAGGTTAAGAACATCTCAAACTGAGGGAATCTAACAAAATAATTTGTAAAATATACATGCAAATTAGCTTTCTAGATTCACAAAAGTTCTATGAGATTTAATATTAATAAATGTTTCCAAAAGAAGAAAAAGCAAAAGTGAGATAAGTCAATAATTATAAACTGCCTGTAGAGAAGAACACTGGAAAGATGATGTGGGTTCAGGCCTTGTCTTCACCATGTATTTACTGTGTCAACTTGGACAAGTTTAATTTCTTTAAGCCTCAATTTCTCAATCTGTTAACTGGAAATAGATAGTAATAGTGTCTGTCTTCCTCCTTTAGTTGTTGTGAGGATCGAAGGACATACTGTATGTGCAAAATCTCAGCAAAGTGCTTAACATTAAGAGCTCCTTAGATATTAAAAGTTATCAACAATACAACTGAATTCCTTAAAAGCATGATGGCATTCATTGCAGTTCCAGTTAATTACAAACAGCAAAAAAAAAAAAAAAAAAAAAAAAACTGGGGAGAGAACATCTGTTGCAAACTATACACACACCCTCACTTTAGAATTATGAATCTTTAGATCTTTAGATAGTCTTTGGATCTAGGAACACTCTAATGAGCCTAATTATAGAAATCTACATAGAGTTCAGATGATGAAGCGAACAAACCTGGTTGGTATGATGTTGACAAGAACACGACCTCAATCTGAGAGTAAATTATTACATATTTTCCAAGAACTAGACATTTAAAAATAGCAAGATGGTTAGGTAAGTTAGGGCGAATTGATTTAATATACTACGATGCAGTCATTGAAATGCTAATAAAAACAATAGCAACACAGAAACCACTTATGATGTAACCTTAAGTGAAGCAGCTGGCTAAGCCTTCTTGGATAACATCCTGCCCTGAATTCTTTAACACTACTGTTAATTTAGGTTCAGATTGTGTTCTATTCTGACCATAAAGTTTTCTACCTTGCATGTAAAATGTTTTCTCAAATCCCAAGTGAATTTCTTAATAGCAAATACCACTTATTACTAATTATTTCTTTAATTTAGCATACTCATTTACAGCTCAAATTTCACCTAAGCTCCTCTCTTAAACCTCCTTCCACAACTTAATTATCTCTAAGCCAAAGTGTAATTTCAGGAGTTCCATGGGATTTCTTGAAAGAGTATGTGCCCATGAAAAGATCATCTGGTGTTGCTCCTTTCTGCTGTTTTCATCCTCCCATCAGAGTACTAATATGAAAGAATAACAACTTCAAGACATTTGAACAACAAAGATTTGGGTCATTAAAGAAATTGCCAAATTATTAGTAAGATCATGATTAACTAACGAGATCTAAAATTACTACTAGTCCCTCTTTTTCATCTACTGATCCATTTTAGTCAAAAATCTTGATTGTGGAGATATTAGAACACACTATTTCTGAACAGCTGGAACAAAGAAAATAAAACTTATGAGAGACCAAATGTTGAAATATTTAGTTTTTGAATTTAAAATGACATAAGAATTTCTTAGAAATCAAAATTGTAGCCAGATGGCTATTATCTCATTTTCAGTAGAACAGGTATAGCAGGAGGATAGGAACACCACATTATCAAATTTGCCAACTAAATAGAAGATGATTTTGAGAAACTGCCTTTCCTAGTCCTTAGAAGAGACAGAAATACAGAGTAAGTAGTAGAAGGAAGAGTCTGGAAAAAAATGAACATTGTTACTGATAAAATGTGTCTTTCTTAATTATTAAACTTAACTACCCATGGTAAAAGACATGAATACTTAAATAACACAAATAAGTATCTTTTACTATTTCCAAAAATGTAGATTTTTTTTAAATGTGGTCTAGCTGCAAAAATTATAAAGTCAATGCCAGTGCGACAAAGAGAAAGGTGAAACTTCCAAAAGACCTGTAGGCAGTACACATTTTTTTTTTTTAAAGCTAAAAGAAGTAATAGGATGAGGAGAAAAAAGAGAATCTACCAAATTAATGATCTGAGGATTCACCGAGCAACAGGATAAACATGGAATGCTTGGGATATCCATTTAGTTAATTAAAATAAGTAGTTCAGTTAGAATAAGCCAAAGCAGGGTTTGTGAAAGTGCCCATGTTGCAGGACACCTTCAAACCTGCTTTGAGCATGGCAAGGTCTATAACCTTCCCACCCAAATGGGATAGGCTGCTACCAGGCTCCTCACACTGAAAAGCACTGGGCACAAACTCATGTGATGACTTTTAACTAAGGATGTTTTGATTTGTAAACTGCTCACGCACCACAACAAAATGGGAAAAATTTAGTTACAAAGACTTTTTTTTTCATTTTTAACCTTTTGCCTGGGTAGTTAATTCATTTCAAGAAACAGTAAGCTGCAACAAGAAGGGTTTATTTACTACTTTAACATTAATTTCTCCCAATTAATAAGACCTAAATTCTCATGCATAAACAGGAAAACAAATTCATTGCAAATTTTAAAGGAAAACTCACTGAGAGGAAAACATTAAATGATACTTCAAAATACGGTAACTTCCAAACTCCATCAAACATTATTTATTGAAATTCTACTTAAAAAAATTCTCCACTAAAAAGTATTGTAAATATTCCATTATTATAGGTATGTGGCCAAAATATGAAAAAATAATCAAAGATACTTTTTCAATTAGGGCTCTACATAGCTCAGAAATCGTGATAAATCTGTTAATTTAAAACAGTCAATATCACTGGGATAAGAGTTTATCAAACTTAAAGGCAATTTTCAGTGAGAATAACACTAAGGTGTAAATTTCATGGCAAAAGAAATGATGTCAGACTTAAATCACATTAACTATGAAGAACTAGACAACTAATGTGTCACTATATATATAAAAAAGATGACTGTGGATGGGGACAAGTGGGGAGGCAGACAGTGGCAACCTCTGGAAGATGGAATCTCTTCTCTCTGCTGGTCCTAGAAGAGAAAAGAGACACCAATAAGCATCAACACACTGTCCGAATTCCTCCCCACCCGAGCCCCACAAGTCCACAGGTGTTTCTCAACCTTGGGGCCAACCTCACCTTCAGAGACGGTATTCAGTACAAAGAGGGTGTCAAAACACCCGCCTTATCTTAACTTGCCTAGTGCCGTCTTTAAAAAATAAAAACTATCAAAATATATTACTTATTTTTATAATTACAACATGCATCAAGTGGAACTGAAAGCAGCCGGGCTGAAATTAGTAACTGTTATCGTCCACAGGGATAATAGCTTTCCAAAAGCTTTGCACTCAACTATTTTAAATTATAAGGAGGTCATTACGTGTTACTTAAAAGTTCTGAATTCTACATGAGTTGGGGTGTGTGTGTGTGTGTGTGTGTGTACAAAGCAAGTGGCTACAACCAAATTTTGGGGTTGTAACTGTTGTTTGTAATGACTTCCATTCAATGTATGCAGGTCATGGAGAAGATGGGGAGATGGAGTTGTTTACAGCAAGCTGACAAAGGGAAATTAATCAAGTTGTACTATTTGAAACAAGTTATCCTTACCCTGAAAAGCACCCCTAAAACAACTGAAATTCAAAAAATAATAATACAAACAAGTAATTTAGAGTGAAGGCAAATAATTCCCTCAATTCTTTAATACAAACAGAATTCTACAGAATCTGCTTTTCCTAGGTAGTAGAGCTAGCTGGTAGTTCCAAACTAAGTGGCACATTCTTACCCACCCTACTACAGCTTACACAACTCTGATTCAGTTATTTTCTCACATATCCTTGTGGAAGACCTAGTCAGTAGAAACTATGTCCGAAGCAAACCCTATAGGAAGTAATTTTTAAATTCAGTCACTTAAGACTAAGATCTAAATGTACACAATAGGGAGCTAATTGATTTAAATTAAATAAACAGTACGTTTATCATTGCTTTTTTCTAGGGATTGTGCTGGGCACTGGGGGATACAAAAACTCCTTCGGACATAAAATGGCAATGAAAGCGCATTTCTGGAAGCCCTGAAAGTCTGAAAACAGAGGTTCTTCTGGACTCACAGGCTCTGGGTCAAGAAGATATATTTTCATCTTGTTAAGACGGATTTTGCAAGTAAGACAAGCAAAGTAGAAGCCGGAAGAGTGCGTACCCTTTTGTATTTGCATGGTTCTTCCCCAGCAACCAAGTCCAAAGAGATGTAATGAATCTAAGTCTCATCACCTGACAGAGGTTTAGGGCCAGAGCCATACATGAAAAGACTGAGAAATCTGCACTGATATCTGATTTTGTGAAACCATAAATAATTTTAGGGTTGGAAAAGACCTCGACAAAACCATTAACAAAGGAATTCAGAAACGCAAACATTAGTAAGTCACCTGGACAACGTCTACTCCTTTATTTACGAAACACTAAAATAAACAAAGCAAAAACAAATGTTTGGCCAAAGCCGACCACGTGTTTTTATGGTACCTTTTCTTAGTGCCTCAAATGTCTTCCTAAATCAACTGCACCTGCTGCAAAGATGGCACGTTCTGGTGCGAGAGCCCAGAGCGGAGCACGTTTTCGTTCCCCGAGCTGAGGCAACTGCGAATTGACCGCGAGACCGGCAAGGCCACCTCACAGCCAAAGCGGTTCTCGACCCAGCGCGCCGCCGGGCGGCCGCCCACAAGCCTTCAGCCTCACGCGCGCGAGCGCCGCCCGCGCCCCCGCCGCCCTCCCACCGCCAGCGGCTCCGCAACCGGAGCCCGCAGCCCTCGTACCTCACACTGCTGCTCCGAAAGCCGCGGAACGCGCTCCCGGGCTCTCCCGGTGCCCTTACGGAGGGTGCTGTGCTTCTGCCCAGCGCCGGCACTCGGCCCAGGCGGCCGCGGAGCAGCGAGAAGCCGCGGACCGGCACCGTCATGGCCGCGGATCCCCGATTTCCGGACCGGGGCTCCACCTCCCGCGGCTCCAGTCCTAGCGGCTGGAGGCCCGGCTCCGCCCTCACTCGGCCTGGCGGGGCTGCAAGTAGCGCTGCCAGCTAGGTTCCAGCAGACACGCAGAGTGGGGTCAAGAGCGGTTCCCAGGGCCAGGGACGGAACTGACGGGGCTCCGCGTCCTCAGGGGGCGGGGCCAAGACCCAAGCCCCGGGCCCTCTGAGGATGTGGAGGCTTGCGGTGTAACAGCCTGGCGACTCGGCCCCGCACCCAGACGACACACAGCTGGCATTCCCATAGCGACGGCACAGAGAAGGTCTCCAAACTAATCACTTTAGGCAGCACGCCCCACTTTCCACCAAGCCAGAGATCCTGCCCAACAGTGTCCGTGACTACGTGGAATTGGATTTAAAGCAGGAAAGAATAGGTTCATTGTTTCCCACTCCTTTTGTGACATTCCTTGGAAGCTGGAGAAAAGAGCAAAGGTGTGTGGAGAAGGAGCAAAACCTGGCTGAACAAGGAAGGTCTGGACTTTAGGATTTCTATACTTCTACTTTATCATCTCCACTTTTGGAAGGAAATATTGACCAATATCTGTCTTTTCCCGAGTTTATGATCAAGTCGATGCAGGCTAAGAACCCTGCATTGTGTGGTGAGCTTGTGTGGTGAGGAAGCAAAATATCTACTCCCTCTGGAAAAGTAAAACATTAGACTGTCCATTCATTGTGCAAATTAAAGCAGGCACATAAAAAACAGTCACAGACAAAACCAGCTGCAATAACAGGAAACAACTTTTCTCCCAAGGTCAGGCTGCTGCTGTTGAGTCAGAACAACCTCTTTCATAGCTGCACTTCTACTGAGAAAACTTTTTTTTTTTTAAATCATAGACTGTCAGAAAGTTGTCTCTTTAAAATCATATCAACAAGAATGGGATACCCTTCTCTTGCCTGGCTGATCTAAATCCATTTGACACAAATAAGCAGCCTAGAAGAAAATACAGGAAAAAAATCTAGGTGGCTTTGGGTTTGGCAATGAGACTTTAGATACAACACCTAAATCACAATTCATAAAAGAAAAAACAATTTAAACTTCTGCCATGCAAAAGACACTTTTAAGATAAAGAAACAAATCACATACTGGGAGAAAATATTTGCAAAACATTTTTGCAAGGGCTTACACCCAAAGTATACAAAGAACTCTTGAAACTCAACAATTAAAGAAAAAAAAAAGGAAAAAGGAAAACAAGCAAGTCAGTTAAAAGTGAGCAAAAGATCTGAAAACACCCAGCAAAGCAGATATTCAGAGGTCAAAAGAAAAGGAAAAACGTTCAATGTCTTTTATCATTAAGGAAATACAAATTAAAACAACAATGAGATACCACTACACTCCCATTAGAACGGCTGAAGTCCAAAAAACTGATAATACCAAATGCTAGTAAGGATGTGCGGCAACAGGAACTTTCATTCATTGTTGGTGAATAAAAAATGGTTCAGTCACTTTGGAAGACAGTGTGGCAGATTCTTACAAAATTAAATATCATTTAACCATGCAATCCAGCAACCATGTTCTTATATATTTACCCAATTGATTTTAAAACATGTCTGCAATAAACCGTCATATGAATGTTTATAGCATCTTTATTCATATTCTCCAGAAACCAAGATGTTCTTAAATAGGCGATAGATAAACAAATCGTGGAATATCCATACAATGGGATGTTATTCATTAATGAAAAGGAGCAAGCTACCAAGCCATAAAAAGACATGGATGAACCTTAAATACATACTGATAAGTGAAGGAAGGTAGTCTGAAAAGGCTACATACTGCATGATTTTTATTGTATGTCATTCTACAAAAGGCAAAATTATAGAGACAGTTAAAAGATCAGTGGTTGCCAAAGGTTCAGAGGATAGGACAGAGGTTTGAGTAGTGTAGCACAGAGGGTTTTTAGGACAGTGAAACTATTTTGTATGATACTGTAATGTTAGACGCATAACACTATGCATTTGTCAAAACCGACAGAACTTTACAACACAAAGAGGGAAACTTAATGTATACCATATTAAAAAATACTATTCGCATTGGAAAAATGTTTTCTGCAGTGTTACCAGAATCAAGGCTCTGTTTATTCTCCATAAGACTTGCATAGAAAAATAAGCTATTGTATTTTGTTTGTATGTTCTAAATACATACAAACATTTTACACATTTTATCTAGATGTGTAAAAGTGTTTTTTAAAAAATCACATGGAATGGCTTTTTCAATACTAAAAAGTGGAGGGACATTTGCTTAAACAAGTATTTCAAAAAGAAATATGTACATCATCTTGAAAATTATTTGTGGTAAGGAAATATTCTTCACTCCCGTTGCATTTCTCAGACAATAAAGTGGTGAATCCATGCTGTCTCCTATTTTGTCAACAAAGATACTATTTACCCTTTACATTTTTGTATCATAATATATTTTAAAAATCTAATGTTCTTTATTGCAGACATTCATTTGTTAACAGATTTGTTTGTTTTTAACGTTTTACCTAAAATTAACATGCTTTCAGAACAGATTTGCCTCTTTATTTAACATTGTAGAAATGTAATTAACAAATAATTCTCACTACACAATTAAGAATAGACATTCTTTTATGATATCTTCTAAATTTTATCAGTTAGCAAAACTTAATACACTAATTAAAATATTTCTACATATGATGAGAATGTTTACAATTTAAAGTTTTGAACTTGTTTTGGATGTGATTATATGTACAAAAATCATGTAACACTATGCTCATGCTAAGAACCGACATAACAAAATTACTGAAATAAATGTGCTGTGAGGAATGGAAAAAAATATATTATTTAGCAGGTTGGTGGTTTCCAGGAAGGAATGAAGGTTGTGACAAGAGAATCTAACTGCATTACACTTATATGAAATCATCTCACTGGAAAGGCTGGGGAAAAGGTACTGACCTAAATAACTTTGGAATTTCAAGGTTAAAAATCTAACAATAGAAGAAACTGCATATAGGCACTGTGCTCTAGTTAATAAAGTTGTTGATTTACATTACCAATTCTGATATGGCTATACATGTATAATGCAATTAAACAGTTATTTAAATGGAAGTGGATGATAGAAGCCAGGTTCCTCATTTTTGGAGTGGCTATTTACAGATAAGCAATGAGAGGAGGCTGTAATCCTTATGATAATAGATAAGAGTTGGGAACATCAGTTTTAGCTTAATATAAATATGGATGGTTACATATAGAAATATTTATGGATGTATGAATATTCAGGAGTTAGTTTACATATATATATTTATTTGCTTTGCCAGCTGAGAATGCCTAAAACAACACCCGAAAGCAATAAGCACAACTTCAGCCTAGATATTGGTTTCTAATGTCATTCTACAATAACAGGAACAAGGACTCCTTGGAAAAATGGCTGATTCTAGGCTCAGGAAATATATTAGATGATCCTAGAGCATTGTGTAATTCTGGAAAGTAAGGAACTCAAATAAATCCCACATTGATGGGGATGTGTCAGGGATAGGAGCCAACTGAAAGCGTTCCTAATGTCCAAAGATGGAACAATTTGAGTAGCAAAATAACGTAGTATTGGATTATAACCCAAAGTATAAAATTAATAGCCATGAACCCATACTCATATAAATAAATATGTGATTGAATAAATAAATAAATGGGGGAAAGAAGATATGTGATGCAGAATTCCTACAATTTCTGTAGATACTCCACTCTGAAGGAGGAGTAGAATTCTTCACTTCTTAAATGGGAACTGATCATAGTGACTTCCTTTCAGAGTTCAGTTTAGAAAATGGGAAAAGAGAGTAACTTGCCTATGGAGAAACCTGACAAACACTACCTCAGACAGTGATGAGGATTAACATCAACACCGATACATCATACTGATAGGATGGATACTTGACATAACGTGATGAGAATTGTACTTTACCTCTGCAGTCTTCCTGCAAAACCCGTAACCCCAGTCTGGTAGTGAGAAAAACAATTAAACAAATCCCAATAGAGGGACATCCTACAATATACCTGAAGAGTATGTCTCAAAACTATAAAGATAATCAAAAACAAGGGAAGTCTAAGGAACTGTCACAAGCAAGAAGAACCTAGAAAACCATGACAACTAAATATAATGTGCTATCTTGGATTGGATCCTGAAACAGAGGAATGGCTTTACATAAAAACGAAGATCTGAATAAAGTATAAACTTTTGTTAATACTAATGTATCAATATTGATTCATTATATTGTATAATGTATGTATCGATGTATCCTGCTTGTCACTAGCTGCTCTTAAAGAAGTTTGTGCTTCAGGAACAGAAAACCAAACACTGCAAGTTCTTATTCATAAGTGGGATTGAACAATCAGAACACATGGATACAGGGAGGGGAACATCACACACTAGGGCCTGTCAGTGGGTGGGGATAAGGGATGGGAGAGCGTTAGGACAAATACCTAATGCATGCAGGGCTTAAAACCTAGATGGTGGATTGACAGGTGCAGCAAACTACCATGGCACATGTATACCTATATAACAAACCTGCATGTTCTGCACATGTATCCCAGAACTTAAAGTAAAAAAAAAAAAAAAAGGATTGTGCTTGTCTATCAAAGAAAATTTTCCATGAGCTCTTCCAAATGATATTTTCTGTAAGTGAATTCTCAATAAAAATATAAACAACTTTACAGCATATTTTTTAAAAACCTGATATTTGTATAAATTATTAAAACTGATTCATAAAGTAGAAAACCAGACAGAAATGGAAAAGAAGCTATGAATCAAATATAACTATAAAGCTTCCTAAAGCAGAGTTTTTTATGCCCTCAAAGTATAATAACTCATACTTAAAAATCTTTCCAAATCATAGAGAAAGAATTTCCCAGGTATTATATTCAAACCCGATTTAAAGGAATACAAAAAAGAAAACTATTGAACAATGTAACTGATAAATGTAATTATTAAGATATTAAAGAAAACATTGTTGATATAATTGATGGCATTATAAAACAAAAAACTACCACAACTAAATGATAATACAAAGACAGGTTAATTAGGATAATATTGGAAGTATGTCAGTTAATATATCACATAAATATGGAAAATAAAAGAGTATTTGATAAAATTCAATAACCTTTCCTAATAACACTTAATAAACTAGATATAAAAATATTTCAGATCAACAGCTAATAGCATTCCTAACAATGAACCTGTAGAGACATTCCAATAAAAATCTGGAAAACCTATGAAGTAAACGTTAAGACTCTGATAAGTAATGTATGCCTAGACTTGAATTAATAGAAAGCCCCAAGATGCTTAATATTGTAAATATGTCAACTTTCACTAAAATAATCTATTAATTCAGTACCCAATAAGATATTTCAGTTTTTAGTCAAATGGGGGAATATTTAATATAATAACAGCATATGTTTCCCAGAATTTGCTTTTGCCAAGGCTGTGCTGAACACTTTTCAGAAGTTATTCTTTTAACCCTCACCACAATGAAGATATGAGGAACCAGGTAAAATAGGCTGGATAACTTGCTAAGACCTACAGCTACCAAGTGATAAAAATGGAGTTCAAGTCCCAGGTAGTGTGAAACCAGTGCCCACACTTCTAACTGCAGTGCTTTTCTAAATCTAATGTTCTTCTGGAAAAGTTGGCATCATGCTATATCGTTAAGGTACAGAGAACTCATCCAAGTGTCTGCATTTTAGTCATTTATACAATCTCCTGTAACTATACAATTGATTTTTGATTTAAATCTATGTATAAGGAGAAAACAATTTTTAATTTTCAAATGACTGGTGGATTCTATTGAAAAATTGATTACCAAGTTTTATTTCATGATTATCAATTAATGTGACTACCAATTTCATATTTTAATAACTCATTGATAATTTATTTGTGGTCTTATAATACCATTAACTACATAAAAAGTGCACGTGGTTTAGAATATAATGTTCACTATATATACTGTATGTGTCTATATACATGTCAATATATAATCAATGTTACAATGATTGTCTTTTTTCTAATTCCTCTGTTCAACTTGTTAAAGACTAAGAATGACGTAAAGAACCCAATTTTTCTTTATTTTTTATCACATATTATATCATTATTTCATCAGTGAATATGAGATGATGATTGTAACAGATTCCGTATAGTTCATCTATTATCATTATATAATGGCCTTCTTTATTTTGTTAAGGCTTCTTGTTTTCCATGGTAATTGTTAGACATTACTACTCCTATCCTTGCTTAGTTTTAATATGAAAAGTCTCACATGTATTTTCTATATATGCACGCACACACACACACGTATACATATACATATGTATACTTGTATCTTTTTACATTTAAATTTTGTTTCATTTTGTTTTGATGTATGTCATTTAAAACAACATATGTTAATTTTTTTAAGTTATTGAATAATGTTTGGAGCAGAAAATAATATGCAGATAATATATATGTATTGACTTTCGATTGCTGTTATAACAAATTATCACAAATTTAGTGGTTTAAATAATACAAACTTGGCTAGGCGCAGTGGCTCACGCCTGTAATCCCAGAACTTTGAGAGGCCGAGGCAGGTGGATCACCTGAGGTCAGGAGTTTGTGACCAGCCTGATCAACGTAGAGAAACCCCGTCTCCACTAAAAAATACAAAATTAGACGGGCATGGTGGCACATGCCTGTAATCCCAGCTACTCAGGAAGCTAAGGCAGGAGAATCACTTGAACCCAGGAAGTAGAAGTTGCAGTGAGCCGAGATCGCACCATTGCACTCCAGCCTGGGCAACAAGAGCAAAACTGTGTTCAAAACAAACAAACAAACAAAAACTTATGCTGTTACATTTCTTTAAGTTAGAAGTCTGGTGCGGGTCTCACAGGGCTATAGTCAATTAGGGTTGTATTCCTTCTGGAGGCTCTAAGGAGGATCCATCTCCTTCCTTTTCGCATCTTCTATAGACAACCTACCTACTTCCTTTGTCTTGTTGGCACACTTCCCCCATCTTTAAAGCCAACAATGTCGAAATCCCTCTCTTCCTCTTCTTTCATTATTTCTCTCCTTCTCTCTCTCTCTCTCTCTTTTACTTACTACAGCCAGGAGAGGGTCTCTATTCTAAAGGCCTTATGATTTGATTGAGCCCACTAGGTTAATTGAAGATAATCTCCATATCTCAAAGTTACAAACCATAATCACATCTGTAAAAGTACCATTTTCCATGTAAGGTGATATATTCACAAGTTTTGAAACCTAGGATATAAACTTTTTTTTTGGCGGGGGGGGACTATTCTTCTACCTACCACAACACACAACACCCTTGCAAATTATGAAGCATAACAACAAGAAGAATATTCTTGAGCCTACCACCCAATGTAAGAATTAAAACTGAAAACCTTTCCGATCTCAATAAATAAATCCATCTTACATATCCCAAATTTTTTTATCAGAAGTAATCATTGTCTTGAATTTTGTAGTTTAATCCTTTGCTTTAAAAATAATTTAATCACAAATACATCTTTTAACAACATAATGCTCAGTCTTGCTTGGGTTTTGTTATTTGAGCTTTAACATATGATATTGAGCTGGATGCAGTCTTCAAGCAGTTGTTTTTTCCCTTTTACTCTGTGTTTCCAAAACATATTCATTTTGTTGCATATAGCTATAATTCATTCATTTTTTCTGCTAAATGTCATTAAATTGGGGGCATTATTTTTTCACCAGCCTATCAACAAATGTCTGAGTTTGTGTTAGACAGAATCTAGGAGGAAACAGAAACTACCGTAGGTACTTCAAATAAAAGAAATGTAATATAGGGATTTAATTAAGTAGATAATGGAAGAACTTAGAAGCCAAAAAGGATACAAAATAACCCAACAGCAGGAAAGCACTAAGACTGCTAAATCTGGTGAGACAACTGGATGGAGCAGGTGTCACTATCAGAATTGAGAAGATAAAACTATCTAATGAGAGCTGGAATCATGGCAAAGTCTGCCTTGCAGGACCTGGAACTATCTAAGCAATGATGGACAAAGGAAGCTACGTCCACAAGACAGCAGAAAGATAAGAAGAAAAATACACTGGGCTTCCCCTTCTCCCACACTCCAGTATTTGGCTACTGTTTCCCATTGGTCAAACCTACCAGGAAATCAAAAAGCAAAGGGGCCTAAGAAATACAGTCTTTTGGGACACAGAAAAGACTCGGTAAGGGAAGGCAATGGGATTAATCAAAATGTAAACAAGCCAGACCCAGTGAGTTCTCCAGTTATTTATGATAGTAAAAATAAAAATGTGGCTGTGAGCATTCATGTATATGACTCTTGATGCACTTATGCAAGAGTTTCTCTGTAAGTAGATTTGTAGGGTCATAAGATATGTTCATACTCAATTTTGAAAGTTAGTAGCACTCTCCTAAAATTCATGTGGAATGAAATGCCAGCACTTTGGGAGGCTGAGGTGGGTGAATCACTTGAGCCCAATAATTTGAAACCCTATCTCTACAAAAAATACAAAAATTGGCTGGGTATGGTGGCATGGTAGTCCCAGCTACTGGGGAGGTTGAGACAGGAGAATCACTTGAGCCTGGGAGGTAGAGGTTGCAGTGAGCAGAAACCATGCCACTGCGCTCCAGTCTGTGTGACAGAGCAAAACTCTGTCTCAATAAATAAATAAAATGTGTGGGAAAAGGGGAATAATAATAAATAAAAAGTGGGGGGGGGGACAAAAATAGCCAAAACCATCATGAGAAGAACAATGTTGGAGGTCTCACAATTCCTGATTTCAAACTTATCAGAAAGCTACCTTAGACAAAACAGAGTGGCACTGGCATAGAAGCTGACATATAGACCAAAGAGCTTAAAAATAAATTTTTGCATATATGGTTAATTGATTTTTGACATAGTGCCAATATCATTCGATGGGGAAAAGATAGTCTTTTCAATAAATAGTGTTAGGAAAACTGGATATCCATAACCAAAAAAATGAAGTTGGACCCTTATACCATACAAAAATCAACTTAAAATGGATCAAATAAATGGATTACAAGGAACTTCTGTGCAACAGAGGACATGATCAACAGAGTGAAAAGGCAACCAAGAGAATAGGAGAAAATATTTGCAAATTATATATTTGATAAATGGTTAATATTCAGAATATATTAAAAAGAAAACTTCTATAGCTCAACAAAAAACAAACAACTCAATTAAAATTGGGCAAAGGACTTACAGTGACATTTTTCCAAATTGCCAATAAAAAAAGATGCTGAACATCACTAATTATTAAGGGAATGCAAATTCAAAGCGCAATGTGATACCACCTCATGTGTGTTAGGATAGCTATTATAAAAACAAACAAACAAACAAACAGAAAATAACAAGTATTGGGAGCATGTGGAGAAATTGGAAATATGAGATTGAGGCAAACAACCAGATTTTTCACCATCTTGGATTCCCTGGCAGGAGACATATCCCTGAGTTAACCTGCAGGAAGCATTATAAATGCCTGAATGGAGAAATATCCCTGAGGACAGCCGAAGACAAAAGTGGGGATGTAGAAACTCTGCTCTGGAGCTCGTCCAAAGGAGATGCCAAATTAGAGTGGCTGTTTAGCATCACAAGGCGGTAGAAGATTCTTCCCACACATCCCCTAGACAAGAACCCCTAGCCAGCCTTCCCACACTGCCAAGGCATAACCTTTTGGACTCCTTCTACTAGAGAGGGGCAGGGCTCTGAGTTTATTAGAGCCGAGGGGAACCTGGACTTGAAGAGCAGACCTAGAACCAAAAAGGAGACAATGACTTACTGGGAAAGAACCTCTATCCAGGTGAGTATGGGAGGAAAAAAAAGAAAAGAACCTCTAAGCAAACATATCCAACACAAACCCAAAGAAACCAGAGAGAGAAGACTGGAATAAATAACTAATCCTTCAATGCAAATACATAGTTGTACATCCACAAGAAACAACAGCAAACAGGGAAACGTTTTTAAGGAAACTCAATATTCTCTAAGATAGCACAGAAAAGCAATTGAGAAATTTATTAGAGAAAATTAACAAAGAGATTGCAATTTAAAAAGAACACAGAAATCTTAAAACTGAGAGATCCATTTGCTGAACTGAAGAATTCATTAGAAGTTTTCAACAGCAGAATAGGTCAAGCAGAAGAAATAATAAATGAACTCAAAGACAGACTATTGGAAAATACACAGTCAGAGGAGGAAAAAGAAAATAGAATGAAAATAAATGAAGATTGACTATAAGATATAAAAAATTACCTCAAAAGATCAAACTGGAATTACAGCTGTTCAAGAAAAAGTTGTGCAAGAGAAGGGAGTAGAAAGCTCATCAAGAGACATAACAAAAACTTTTCAAATGTGAGAAAGATTAAATATCTAGATATAGGAAGATCAGAGAACACCAAACGGATTTGACCAAAATAAGACTACCCCAAGGTGTATAAAAAGACAAATACTGCATGATTTAATTTTATAAGGTAGTCAAATTCATAGAGAAAGTAGAATGGTGGTTGCCAGGTTCTTGGGAAGAGGGGCATGGCGACTTCTTGTTAATGCATATATAGGGTTTCAGTTTTTGCAAGATAAAAAGAGTTCTGGAGATTGCTTACAAATTAATTTGAATGTGCATAACATTATTAAACTAAATTCTTGAAATGGTTATGATGGTGAATTTTATTTTACGTATAACTTATCATAATTTAAAAAATTAAAAATTAATAATAAATATTTTTTTGATAAGTTGGGAGTCATAGACCACCGTGAACACACCAGAACTTTTCTGATAATAATGTAGAAATGTTTACTCCTAGTGTCAGGAAATAAATTATTGAGTCACATCTTTAGCAAGATTTTGATTTGTCAATCTTTTAAAATTTTAGCCAATTTAATGAAGAACAAATAGTATTTGCAGAAATCTTAATTTAAATTTTCCTGACTACTAATGTGTGAAGCATCTTTCTCTCTGTTTATTAATCATTTTAGTTTTTTGTTCTATGAAATATGTGTCTTTTTAGAAGAATTGGTGTATTAGTACATTCTCCCACTGTTACAAATACCTGAGACTGGGTAATTTATGAAGAAAAGAGGTTTCCTTGGCTCAAGGTTCTGCAGGCAGTATAGGGAGCAGAGCAGCTTCTCCTTCCCGGGAGGCCTCAGAGAACTTTTACTTATGGTGGAAGGCAAAACAAGCGGAGAAGCAGGACCAAGAGAGCAGGGGAAAAGGTGCTGCAAACTTTCAAACAACCAGATCGTGTGAGAACTCACTATACAGTACCAAGAAGGGATGGTATTCATCCATTCATGAGCTCTGCCCCCATGATCCAGTTACCTCCTACCAGGCCTGATCTTCAACATTGGGAGTAACAATTTGACATGAGATTTGGGTGGGGACAGAGACCCAAACCATATCAGTTTGTATCTTTTTTATTGCTATAGGAATTATTTATGTCCAAATGTCAATATATTGTTAAGTGCATCTGTAACAAGTACCTTTTTCTTAGCTTATTTTTATTTACCTTTTGGAGTTTCCTAATTGGAGAGTGTAGCCATCCCTTGGTATTCTGGGAGACTGGCTCCAGGACACCACCTCCCTGCCTCCCTGACAGATACCAAAACTCAAGGATACTAAAGTCTTTTATATAAAATGGTGAAGTATTTGCATAGAGCCTATGCACATCCTCCTGTATATTTTAAATCATCTCTAGATTACTTATAATACCAGCACAATGTATATGCTATGTAAATAGTTGTATGGTATCTTTTATTTGTATTATTTTTTATTGCCTTTTTAAAATATTTTCGACCCACAGTTGGTTGAATTCAAGGATGCAAACCTGCAAATACAGAATGATTTGGAGTTTTTTTTCCAAATATGGAATGTTGACTGTAGTCTAGTTTATCAATCTTTTATGGTTGGCATCTACTGTAATGTTGAAGCAATCTTTCTCTATTTCAAGATTATATAGATATATTCTTATTCATTTAGTCTAGAGCTTTTAAAGTTTTGGCTTTCTTATTTAAATCTCTAATGATTCCAATGAACAGTGTGAGGTGAGGATCAGATGTCTTTGCTATTAGCTATGGATAATCAAAATTATACCACTTATAGCACTTACTATAAATTCATTCATTTCTTCTTGTCTACAACTCTACTTCTTTATTATAGGAAGTCTCTATATAGGTATTGATCTGCTACTGTGCTTGCAGATTCACATGACAGAGATAAAGATTAGTGAACTTGAAGACATAGAAATTATAAAAAATGAAATGTATAGAGAAAAAAAAAGCCAACGGTGAGCCATGGGACATCTCCAAGATACCAAATATCATGTAACTAAAGTTCTCAAAAGTGGGGAGGTGGAAACCAAAAAATTTTTGGAAAAAAATAGTAAAATACTTTCTGGATTTGATGAAAAGTACAAACCTACAGATCTAAGAATCTCAATGAATGCCAAGCACAAGAAACATAAAGAGAAGTATACCAAAGCGTATCATAATCAAATTACCCGACACCACTAAGTGGACAATTCAGTTTTTTTGTTTGTTTTTGTTTTTGTTTGTTTTTTGTTTTTTGAGACAGTCTCACTTTGTCACTCAGGCTGGAGCACAGTGGCATAATCTCGGCGTATTGCAACCTCTGCCACCTGCGTTCAAGCAATTCTCCTGTCTCAGCTTCCTGAGTAGCTGGGACTACAGGCACCCACCACCATGCTCAGCTAATTTTTGCATTTTTAGTAGAGACAGGTTTCACCATATTGGTCAGACTGGTCTTGAACTCCTGACCTCCGGTGATCCACCTGCCTCAGACTCCCAAAATGCTGGGATTACAGGCGCGAGTCACTGCACCCAGCCATCTAACAATTCTTAAAAGCAACCGGAGAGAATAAAAAATCTTATGTACTGAGGAGTACAGATAAGGACAGCAGATTTATTGATAGTTTAGCATAGTGGCAGGATACAGAGCGGTATACACAAATCCATGTACTCATGTCGTATTGCCAACTTATTCCGTCATACCTCTCCAGGAACGATTCTTAGATTTAGTCTTTTCCAATTACTACCTTCCCATTTCATTCCATACTCAAAAACAAAATTCTAGGCACAGCTTCTAACTTGGCGCTGAATTACATACTAGAAGTTTAAAAATATATTCATATAAATGTTTATCCTTATCCTATCTGAACATAATGCTTTTCTCTTTCTTCTCATAAGTTATATATTGTTGAGCACAAAATAATCTTAAGATATTCTTCTAGGGCTCAAACTTTTTGACTGTCCTCTTGCTGGGTGTAATTATCTTATTTTCCACAACCTAAAAATTTTCTTCTCCATTTTCTTGCCAATGTTCTAGTATTATAACTTTTAAATCATTTTCTTTTCTAAGCAGCAAAATTCATTTTTCAAAGCAAATTTCACATGAAAAATCTTACTTCAAATTTATAAAAGGAAAGTAGGCAAATAGAAAATGGAGCTGCTTTGGCTGACATGGGTTCCAGGGGAACGTGCCTGTTTAGTCTTCTGCACCTTCTGTCCATGGCCCCTGAGACAGTTCCACAGACCCTCTAGGAACCTTCCAAACTCAGCGTGAAAACTGGAGTAATGAGCTCAAATCTGTATTTCCATGCTGCACCAGCCTAGACAAAAAGAATAAGGTCACAAACATTTTTCTCCAAGAGTACATTTGTTTGGCTTCACTGTCACCAGCCATATGAAAACTCCATTCTACACTCAAATTCTAGCCAAATGGTTCTGAAGGTTGTGAGATATCAGTGCACATATGCTTTCCAACTCCTCTTGGTCACCATTAAGCTTGTATAATTTTTCCTGCATTCTTTTCCAACTTACTGTGATACCCCCGTTGATGCTTGTTGTTTGTTTGTTTGCTTTTGTATTTGAAGAGGTCCTTAATGCTGGTAATATATAGATAGTGTGCACATCTACACCAAAGACATCATTTTCTATTACCACCTTAACCCCTGACACCATACAAAAGCTCCTAGGACCAGTAACCCACACATTCATCCTCCATGATCATTGGTGATTTCAGACCAACACCTCTTTCAGGTATTGATACTTTTTAAATTTGCAAGACCTCTGTCATTGGTTGGAACAGAAAGATTACTTGAGTGGCAGAGTGTACCAAGAATCTACTAAGAATCTTTACTAAGATTCAGGGAATTCTGGTCCAAGACTGACCCATTATCCTTGAATAATACCTTAAACAAGCCTCTTGGCTCTCCCATTCTGCAGGACCATGTCATTTCTCCTAAAACTGGAATGCATGTAGCGGTGGCGGAAATGTTCAAGGAGGTACTTGGAGCCATGGAATAAGCATGTCCATTATCTTGATACATCAGTTTCCCATAATACATGCCAATTATTTTATAGTAAATATGTTAAAATATTAAATGTCTTAGTTTGTGCTGCTAAAACAAATTATGGCAGACTGAGTGGCTTAAATAACAAGCATTTATTTCTCACAGTTCTAAAGGCTGAAATTCTGAAGTCAGGTTGCCAGCATAGTTAGGCTCTGGTGAGAGATCTCTTCTAGGTTACAGACTTCTGACTTGTTGTATTCTCACATAGTGGAAAGAGGGCAATCTAGCCCACTGATCTGTTGTTAGAGGGAAACTAATCTCATTCATAAGAGCTCCAGTCTCATAGCCTAATTACCTCCCCAAGGCCCTACTTCAAAATACTGTTACATTAAGGATTAGATTTCAATATATGAATTTTAGGGGAACACAAATATTCAGCTGATAACATTAACTAACATTTTTTAAAGTGTGTAAAATTTGGGATATTTTAAAGACTTCAAGGAAATTTTGTAGTGCAGTTATGCTCTCCAAACATTCTTAGCTAATGACCTCACTTCTTCACCCAGTTCAGCCTTTTGGGATATTATGGTGAGTTTTTCATAGGAGAATCTTTGGTTCTTTGTGCAGAGACTCCGTGAATTTTAGACATACCTGAATTCTAATGTGAGCCCAGCTTAGGCTCAAGCTGAGACTCCCCCATTTACATATTTCATTTCACACCTAAGTTGATTTTTTTCATAATGAAAGCCAACACACATCATTTCATTACATATTTGTTTAACTGTGTAACTGCTTTCCTAATTAAGCTATAATGGATGGGATAATCCCATAAAACAACTTTATTCTTTTTGTCCACTGTCCTCCAAGCTCTTTTTATGGGCAGCCTTGTTCCCTTCTGCTCCATGAAATCTTGAACTTGTCCTAAAACTTCTTGGTCCCTTTTAGTTACAAGAATAATATTATTTCAAAAATTATTATTCCTATTTTATGGATGAGGAAACTAAAACACTAAAAGATTAGGTAATTTACTTGAGGTCAAGTGAGTGACAAGAGACTAGACCCAGAAATTTTGTGTCGAGTCAGTGCCTCTCAATGAATGAATGAGTAAACAGATTAAAGGAAGGGAGACCTTGAAGGCTTATAAGACTGTTTTAGTAATCAAAGCGAGAAACAATAAGGGCCAGAACTAAGGCTATGTCACTGTGGATGGCAAGGAGGAGACAGATTAAGCTCATTAAGGAGGTAAGAGCAATAGAATCTAGTGACAGACTGAATGTGAGAGCTCACATTTGGCAGCAGGCCTGACTTTCTCTAGCATTCGTACCTCAGCCTTTGAATGTGAATTTTGCTGGGATTACTACTTCATCTGTTATCTCATGTTATCCTATGGATAATTATTTAGCTCTGATCCTTTCTACAATAGTAATCAACCCTGCTTAAGCCAATTATCTCAATTCTTGCTGAGCAACTTCGGCCTTCTTGAAAACACCATATTTCAGTTATTACCTAGAGCACCAGTAAACTACCCTAATAAGATGAGAAAATTTGCCACATAATGAAGTTTTGTTTTCATCTTTGAAGTTAGGGCAAAAACAAGCTACACTAAGTATATTCATAAACTATCATAAAAACTAGCATAAAAATTTGAGAATATGAGTATTGTCATATTTGGTAAGGTCATCTAACAATATAAATTTAAAAACCCACAAATATCTTCATGCGTGATATGGTTTGGCTGTATTCCCACTCAAATCTCATCTTGTAATTCCCATAATCCCCTTGTGTTGGGGGAGGAACCCCACAATTATCTCAATTGGAGATAATTGAATCGTGGGGGCGGTTTTCCCCATCCTATTCTTGTGATAGTGAGTTAGCTCTCATGAGAGCTGATGGTTTTATATGGGGCTTCCTCCTTCACTGGGCACTAATTCTTCTTCCTGCTGCCATGTGAAGAAGGACATTTTTGTTTCCCCTTCTGCCATGATTGTAAGTTTCCTGAGATCAGTTCCTGCTTCAACCCACAGGAAGCATGCAAGTGCCTGAAGGGAGAAATACTCCTGAGGACAGCCAGACACAAACGAAGAAGGCAGCGCTACCATCCCTAGCCCTGGATACTCTGCTGTGCAACTTGGCCAAAGGAGATGCCAAATCAGAGTGATTGTTCATTAGTATCATGCTGTAAGAAGTACCATCCACAGGTTCCCTCCTTATGAATCCTCACTAGCCAGTCCCTAGGATATCACTTTTGGGACCTCCTCAGGTTCTCCTAATCCTTTTCTAGAGCTAGGGCAAACCTGAGCTTCAGACACATTCTAGTGCCAAATAGGAGAAAGTGACCTAGTGGAAAAGCAAATAAGAAATTGAACAGGTAAATTTCAAAAACTGTCTGTGCAAACATTCCCAATAAACACCAAAACAAGCTGAGAGACAGGACTAGCTGGATTTCCTAGGCCAACTAATAATTCCTAAGCCTGGCTGGGGAAGGTGAACGCACCTATCTTTAAACATGGGGCTTATAATTCAGCTCACACCCAACCAATCAGGTAGTAAAGAGGACTCACTAAAATATGAATTAGGCTAAAGCAGGAGGTAAAGAAATAGTTAAATCATATATTGCCTGAGAGCACAGAGGGAAGGACAATGATAGGGATATAAAGCCAGGCATTGGAGCACGGAGTGGCAACCCCCTTTGGGTCCTCTCCCATTGTATGGGTGCTCTGTTTTCACTCTATTAAATCTTGCTACTGCACACTCTTCTGGCCCATGTTTGTTATGGCTGAAGCTGAGCTTTTGTTCGCCATCCACCACTGCTGTTTGCTGCCCTCCCAGACCCTCTGTTGACTTCCACACCTCCTGATCTGGCAGGGTGTCTACTGTGCTCCTGATCCAGCGAGGCGCCCATTGCCACTCCTGACTGGACTAAAGGCTCACCATTGTTCCTGCATGGCTAAGTGCCCAGGTTCCTCCTAATTGAGCTAAACACTGGTCACTGGGTTCCATGGTTCTCTACCATGACCCATAGCTTCTAATAGAGCTGTAACACTCACCGTACGGCCCAAGGTTCCATTCCTTGGAATCCATGAGGCCAAGAGCCCCAGGTCAGAGGACAAAAGGCTTGCTGCCATTTTGGGAGTGGCCCACCCCCATCTTGGGTGCTGCCTGCCACATCTTGGGAGCTCTGAGAACAAAGACCCACCTGTAACAAAGCCAGACAGAGAAGACTGGAATAATTGATCTTTCAATGCGAAGACATAGATGTACATCCAAAAGAAATAATAGCAAAGGAGGAGCCATGACCAACCCAAACAGACAACGCAAGGAACCATTGTCTAACCTTAACAAGACAGAAATATGTCAACTTTTTTTGGAAAGGTAAGGCTGAATTTACTTCTTTAATTTTTCTTAAAATAAAAGACAGTGTGTGTGTGTGTGTGTGTGTGTGTGTGTGTGTGTGTATATATATATATATATATAATTTATGTATAAAATTTACCATTTTGAAGTGTAAAGCTCCTTGGTAATAAATATATTTATATTCTTTTTCCCCCCTCTCCTATTTCCCTCATTCTCACTGCTATTCGTGGTCTCCAGTAACCATCATTCTATATCTTCATGATATCCACTTTTTTTAGCTCCCACATAAGAGTAAGAACATGCCCTATTTGTCTGTGCTTGGCTTATTTCTCTTAACTTGACCTCAAGTTCCATCCATGTTGCTGCAAATGGCAGGCTTTCATACGTCTTATGATTGAATAATATTTCATTGTGTATATGTACCACATTTTCTTTATCCATTCCTCCATTTATGGGCACTTAAATTGATTCTTTATTTTGCCTATTGTGAATAGTGCTGCAATAAAAATGGGAATGCAGATATCTTCTTGATACATTGATTTTTTAAATATATATACCCAGTAGTGAAATCAAATGGTAGTTCTATTTTTAATTTTGGAGAACCTCTGTACAATATTCTGGCTTAGTACTGGCTGTACTAATTCCCACCAACTGTGTATGAGAATTCCCTTTTCTCCACATCCTTGTCAGCATCTGTTATTATCTATCTTTTTGATACAAGGCATTTTAACTGGGATGAGATGATATCTCATTGTGGTTGTAATTTGCATTTATCTGATATATAGTGATGTTTACCATTACTTTAATATAGCTGTTACTCATTTGTATATTTGCTTTTGAGAAGTGTCTATTCAGATTTTTTGTCCATTTTTAAATTGAGTTTTTAATTCTTTTCCTATTGAGTTGTTTGAGCTTTTTATATACTCTAGTTACTAATTCCTAGTCAGATAAATAGCTTGCAATTGTTTTTTCCCATTCCGAGTTGTTTCTTCACTCTGTTGATTATTTCCTTTGCTATTCAGAAGTTTTATAACTTGATGTAATCCCAATTGTCTATTTTTGCTTTGGTTGCCTGTGCTTTAGAGGTTACACAAGAAATCTTTGTCCAGATCATTGTCTTGAAGTATTTCCTCAGAGTTTTCATCTAGTAATTCTTGGTTTTAGGTCTTAGATTCAAGTCTTTAATTCATTTTGATTTAATTTTTGTGTATGGTAAGAGATAGGGGTCTAGTTTCATTCTTCTGCATATAGTTACGCAATTTTCTCAGCACCACCTATTGAAAAGGCTGGCCTTTCCCCATTTGAAGTTCTTGATGCCTTTGCTGAAGATGAACTGGCTGCAAATGCATGGATATATTTCCAGATTATTATTCTGTTTTATTTATCTCTGTGTCCCTTTTTATGCCAGTACCATACTGTTTTGGTTACTATAGCTTTGTAATAGATTTGAAGTCAGGTAGTGTGGTGTCTCCGGCTTTGTTCTTTTTGTTCAGGATTGCTTTGGCTATTTAGGATCTTTTGCAGTTCCACATAAATTTCAGATTTTTAAAAAATTTCTGTGAAGAATGTCATTGGAATTTTGATGGGATTGCAGCGAATCTGGAAATTGCTTGGGGTAGTATTGTCATTTTAACAATAGTACGTTTTCCAATCCATGAGCAGAGAATATTTTTCCAGTTTTTTGGTGCTTTCTTCTATTTCTTTCAGCAGAGTTTTATAGTTTTCCTTGTGTAAGTCTTTCACATCTTTGGTTACATTGATTCCCAGGTATTACATATTCTTTGTAGCTTTAAATGAGATTGCCTTCTTGATTTCATTTTTGGCTAGATCAGTCTTGGTGTATAGAAACACTACTAATTTTTTGTACATTGATTTTGTATCCTGCAACTTTACTAAATTCCTGTATGAGTTATAACAGTTTTTTTTTTTTTTTGGTAGAGTCTTTAGGTTTTTCTACATATAAGATCATGTCATCTGTGAACAAAGCTAATTTGACCTCCATCTTTCCAATTTGGGTTTTCCTTCATTTCTTTTTCTTACCTAATTTCTCTGTCCAGGACTTCCAGGATTATATTGAATAACAGCAAAATAGTAGTGAAAGTGGGCATTCTTGTCTTGGTCTAGCCTTTAGAGGAAAGGCCTTCAATTCTTCCCTGTTAAGTGTGATGTTAGCTATGGGTTTGTCATAGATTGCTTTTATTATTTTCAGGTATGCTTCTTCTATGCCCAGTTTGTTGAGGGTTTTTATCATAAAGGAATGTTGAATTTTATCAGATGCCTTTACCTTTATGATATCTATTGAAATAATTATCTGATTCTTATTCTTGATTCTGTTAACGTGGTGTATAACATGCATTGATTTGCATATGTTGAACCATCCTGTATATCTGGAATGAATTCTACTTGACAATGGTGAATGATGTTTTTAATGTATTGTTGCATTTGGCTTGCTAGTATTTTACTGAGGATTTTTACATCTATGTTCATCAGTGATATTGGCCTCTGGCTTCTTTTTTTTTTTTTAAAAAAAGAGTCCTTGTCTGGTTTTGGTATCACAGTAACACTGGCCTTGTATAATGAGTTTGTAAGTATTCCCTCCCTCCTCTTTAATCGTTTTGAAGTATTTGAATAGAATTGGTATTAGTTCTTTAAATGTTTGGTAGAACTTAGCAGTGAAATTATCAGGCCCTGAGCTTTTCTTTGATGGGAGACCTTTTATTATGGCTTTGATTTCGTAACTTATTATTGGTTTATTGAGGTTCTCTATTTATCGATGGTTCAATACTGGTAGGTTGCATGTGTCCAGGAATTTATTTATTTCTTCTATATTTTTCAATTTATTGGCATGTAAGAGTTCCTAATTGTTTCTAATGATTCTTAGTATTTCTGAGGTCTCAGTTGTCATGTCTCCTTTTTTGTTCCTACTTTTATTTATTTGGGTCTTCTCTGTTTTTTTCTTATTCTGGCTAAAGATGATTTGGAGCTCCTTTATATGCTATTTGCTTCTTTTCTCTTGCTACCTTTACAATTTTATATTTGTGCTTGATCTTTGACAGTTTGATTATTAAATACCTTCATTAGTCTTATTTGACTAATGTAATGCTCTGAGGCCTTCCTGTACCTGAATATTTATATCTTTCTCATGTTTTGAAAAGTATTCTCTTATTATTTCTTTGAATAAGCTTTCTACCCTTGCTCCTACTCTGCTCTCTCCTGAATATCAGTAATTTTTAGATTTTGTCTTTGAGGTAATTTTCTATATCTTCTAAGTGGCCTTCTCTCATTTTTGTTCTTTTTTCTTTTCTCTCTTCCATGTATTTTTTAACAGTCAGTCTTTGAGCTCATTGATTCACTTCTCTGCTTGACCTATTCTGCGGTTGAGATCCTCTAAAGAGTTTCTTAGTTCAGCAAATGTAGTTCTCAGTTACAAGATTTCTGTTTATGATTATTTCAATTTCCTTGTTAAATTTCTCTGATAAATATCTGAATTGCTTTTCTGTGTTATCTTAGAGATAACGAAGTTTCCTTAAAACAGCTGTTTTGAATTCTTGGTCAGAGAGTTCACAAATCGCCATCTCAGGAGGGTCAGTTGCTGGAACTTTGCTTTGTCTAGCAGGTTATGGTTCCATGTTTGCTCTTGTTTCTTGTGGGTATACATCTACGTATTTGTATTGAATAATTAGTTATTTATTCCAGCTTTTTCTGTCTGATTTGGTTTGGTTTTTATTGAATACGATTGCTTAATGAATCTTCACTGCTAGCTTGCTGCCTTGTTTTCGGCTCTAGGTGGCGCGGTAAGCCTATGTTTACTTTGACTTTAGTAAATGGCCAGAGCACTGCCTGTTCCGTAAGGAGGAAGTCCAAAGGGATTACCCTAGCACTGTGGAAAGGCCGGCCGCGGGTGTGTGCTCGGGGGACCTGTGGAACATACTTGCTACATGATTTCTACTAATTTGGCATCTCCTTTGGTCACGTTACAAGGAGTTTTTACGGCTGAGGATGGTAGTCCTGGCTTCCCTATTTGTCTCTGCCAGCCGTCACAGACATTTCTCCCTCCAGGTAGTCACAATGCTACCTGTGGTTTAAGGCAAAGGCAGGTCTCCTGGCAGAAAACCAAAGAAGATGGTAAAGCTGATTGACAATCTCAATTTCACATTTTTCAGTGCAGAAACCATGAGTTGAGGGCAGATTTTTCATGCTGCTGATGCGTGGCGGAATGCAGGGAAGAGGCATCATGGCTGTAGAATCTGGTTCTCCTACCATCTGCTCAGAATTTTTCCACTTCTCTGTAGCTACAGGGACTGTCTCATCCTCATACAGGATCTCTGGGTTGCTGCTGGTGAAGATCTTGCTGCTGGGTATTTCTTTTTGGTTTCTGGTGTAGGGAAGAGAAGCGAGCTTGCTTCTATGCTGCCATTTGGGATTAGAAAACCAATATGTGAACTTTATAACTAAGAATTCAAAATGGCAATTTTAAGAAAACTCAGTGACCTACAAGATAACATAGAAAAACAATTCAGATACTTATCAGAGAAATTTAACAAGAAAATTGAAATAATAATTTAAAAATGAAACAGAAATCTTGGAACCGAGAACCACACTTGCTGAACTGAAACACTCTTTAGAGGATCTCAATAGCAGAATGGGTTAGAGAAAAGAATCAGTGAGCTCAAAGACTGGCTATTAAGAAAATAGAGTTCAAAGACAGAAAAGAAAAAAAAAAAAAACAATGAAAAGAAAAGAGGGCCACCTATAAGATATAGAAAATAACCTCAAAAGACCAAATCTAAAAATTATTGGTGTTAAAGAGGGGGCTGAGCAAGAGCAAGGGAAGAAAAGCTTATCCTAAGAAATAATAACAGAGCACTTTCCAAAACTTATGAAAGACAGAAATATCTAATATAGAATGGTCAGGGAACACCAAACAGATTCAACTCAAATAACACTAACCAAGGCATATAATAATTGAACTTTCAAATATCAAAGACAAAGAGAAGATCTGAAAGCAGCAAAAGAGTAAAATAACAAAGCAAGTCCAGTTCACCTGGCAACAGACTTCTTAATGGAAACCATGTAGGCCAGAAAGAAATAGGACAGTATCAGCAAAGAGAAATTGTCTTTCACAGACAAAAGCTAAGAGAATTCACCCCTACTAGACCCATCTTGCAAGAAATGCTAAAGGGAATTCTTCAACCTGAAATTTTAAAATACTAACATATTAGTATACTAATTAAAAGAACACATTTCAAGGTATAAAATCCACTGGTAAAATTAAGTATGAATACAACCCCAGAATATGCCAATAATTTAATTGTGGTGTACAACCCAATCATAACTCTAGTATGAAGCTTATAAAGACAAATCTATCAAAACAATAATAGTGACAACCTGTTCAAAATAGATATTTTTTAAATATGTAAACTGATAAAATAAAAATTCAAAGTGTTTGTGAGGGTGTGGAGTTAAAGTGTAGAGCATTTTTTAAAAATTATTATTATACTTTAAGTTCTGAGATACATGTGCAGAATGTGCAGGTTTGTTACATAGGTATACATGTGCCATGGTGGTTTGCTGCACACATCAACCCGTCATCTATATTAGGTATTTCTCCTAATGCTATCCCTCCCTTAGCCCCCCAGCCTCTGACAGGTCCCAGTGTGTGATGTTCCTCTCCCTGTGTCCATGTGTTCTCATTGTTCAACTTCCACTTACGAGTGAGAACGTGTGGTGTATGGTTTTCTGTTCTTGTGTTAGTTTGCTGAGAATGATGGTTTCCAGCTTCACCCATGTCCCTGCAAAGGATGTGAACTCATCTTTTTTATGGCTGCATAGTATTCCATTGTGTATATGTGCCACATTTTCTTTATGCAGTCTATCATTAATGGGCATTTGTGTTGGTTCGAATTTTTTGCTATTGCTATAATGCTGCAAGAAACATACCTGTGCATGTGTCATTATAGTAGAATGATTTATAATTCTTTAGATATATATCCAGTAATGAGATTGCTGGGTCAAATGGTATTTCTGGTTCTAGATCCTTGAGGAATCACCACATTGTCTTCCATAACGGTTGAACTAATTTACTCTTCCACCAACAATGTAAAAGCATCCCTGTTTCTCCATATCCTCTCCAGCATCTGTTGTTTCCTGACTTTTTAATGATTGCCATTCTAACTGGTGTGAGATGGTATCTTACTGTGATTTTGATTTACATTTCTCTAATGACCAGTGATAATGAACTTTTTTCTTATATATATTTTTTGGTTGACTAAATATCTTCTTTTAAGAAGTACCTGTTCATGTCTTTCACCTACTTTTTGATGGGGCTGTTTGTTTTTCTTGTAAATTTGTTTAAGTTCTTTGTAGATTCTGGATATTAGCCCTTTGTCAGATGGATAGATTGCAAAATTTTTCTTTCGTTCCATAGGTTGCCTGTTCACTCTGATGATAGAGTCTTTTGCTGTGCAGAAGCTCCTTAGTTTAAGTAGATCCCATTTGTCAATTTTGGCTTTTGTTGCCATTGCTTTTGGTGTTTTAGTCATGAAGACTTTGCCCATGCCTATGTCCTGAATGGTACTGCCTAGGTTTTCTTCTTGGGTACTTATAGTTTTAGACCTTATGTTTAAGTATTTAATCCATCTTGAGTTAATTTTTGTTTAAGGTATAAGGAAGGGGTCCAGTTTCAGTTTTCTGCATATGGCTAACCACTTTTCCTAACACCACTTATTAAATAAGGAATCCTTTCACTATTGCTTATTTCTATCGTTTGTCAAAGATCAGATGGTTGTAGATGAGTGGTGTTATTTCTGAGGCCTGTATTCTGTTTTATTGGTCTATATATCTGTTTTGTTACCAGTACCATGCTGTTTTGATTACTGTGGCCTTGTAGTATAGTTTGAAGTCTGGTAGCATGATGCCTCCCACATTTTTCTGTTTGTTTAGGATTGTCTTGGCTATATGGGCTCTTTTTTGTTTCCACATGAAATTTAAAGTAGTTTTTTCTATTCTGTGAAGAAAGTCAATGGTAGCTTGATGGGGATAGCATTGAATCTATAAATTACTTTGGGCAGTATGGCCTTTTTCACGATATTGATTCTTCCTATCCATGACCATAGAATGTTTTTCCATTTGTTTGTGTCCTCTCTTATTTCCTTGAGCAGTGGTTTCTAGTTCTCCTTGAAGGGTCCTTTACTTCCTTTTTAAGTTGTATTCCTAGGTATTTTATTCTCTTTGCAGCAATTGTGAATGGGAGTTCACTCATGATTTGGCTCTTTGTTTGTCTATTATTGGTGTATAGGAATGCTTGTGATTTTTGCAGATTGGTTTTGTATCCTGAGACTTTGCTGAAGTTGCTGATAAAGCTTAAGGGGATTTTGGGCTGATATGATGGGTTTTTCTAAATATACAATCATGTCTTCTACAAATAGAGATAATTTGACTTCCTGTCTTCCTATTTGAATACCTTTATTTCTTTCTCTTGCCTGCTTGCCCTGACCAGAACTTCCAATACTGTGTTGAATAGGAGTGGTGAGAGAGGGCATCCTTCTCTTGTGCCGGTTTTCAAAGGGAATGCTTCCAGTTTTTGCCCAATCAGTATGATATTGGCTGTGAGTTTGTCATAAATAGCTCTTATTGTTTTTAAATTTGTTCCATCAATACCTAGTTTATTGAGAATTTTTAGCAGGAAGGGGTGTAGAATTTTATCGAAGGCCTTTTCTGCATCTATTGAGATAATCATAAGGTTTTTGTCATTGGTTCTGTTTATGTGATGAATTATGTTTATTGTTTTGCATATGTTGAACCAGCCTTGCATCTCAGGAATGAAGCTGATATGATCATGATGGATAAGCTTTTTCATGTGCTGCTGGATTAGGTTTGCCAGTGTTTTATTGAGGATTTTTGCATCAATGTTCATCAGGGATATTGGCCTGAAGTTTTCTTTTTTGTTGTTGTTGTTGTGTCTCTGCCAGGTTTTGGTATCAGGGTGATGCTGACCTCATAAAATGAGTTAGGGAGGAGTCTCTTTTTTTCTGTTGTTTGGAATAGTTTCAGAAGGCATGGTACCAGCTCCTTTTTCTACCTCTGGTAGAATTCAGCTGTGAATTTGTCTGGTCTTGGGCTTTTCTTGGCTGGTAGGCTATTAATTACTGCCTCAATTTCAGAACTTATTATTGGTCTATTCAGGGATTTGACTTCTTCCTGGGTTAGTATTGGGAGGGTGCATGTGTTCAGGAATGTATCCATTTCTACTAGATTTTCTATTTTATTTGTGTAGAGGTGTTTATAGTATTCTCTAATGGTAGTTTGTATTTCTGTGGGATCAGTGGTGATATCCCCTTTGTCATTTTTTATTGTGTCTATTTGATTCTTCTTTCTTCTTTATTAGTTGGGATAGTGGTCTATCTATTTTGTTAATCTTTTCAAAAAAGCAGCTCCTGGATTCATTGATTTTTTTGAAGGATTTTTCGTGTCTCTGTCTCCTTCAGCTCTATTCTGATTTTAGTTATTCCTTGTCTTCTGCTAACTTTTGAATTTGTTTGTTGTTGCTTCTCTAGTCCTTTTAATTGTAACACTAGGGTGTCAATTTTAGATCTTTCCCACTTTCTCCTGTGGGCATTTAGTGCTATAAATTTTCCTCGAAACACTTCTTTAGCTGTGTCCCAGAGATTCTGGTATGTTGTGTCTTTCTTCTCATTGGTTTTAAATAACTTATTTATTTATGCCTTTATTTTGTTTGGTCATTCAGGAGCAGGTTGTTCAGTTTCCATGTAGTTGAATGGTTTTGAGTGAGTTTCTTAATACTGAGTTCTAATTTGATGGCACTGTGGTCCTAGAGTCTGTTTGTTATGATTACCGTTCTTTTGCATTTGCTGCGGAGTGTTTTACTTCCAATTATGTGGTCAATTTTAGAATAAGTACGATGTGGGGCTGAGAAGAATGTATATTCTGTTGATTTTGGGTGGGGAGTTCTGTAGATGTCTATTAGGTCTGCTTGATTCAGAGCTGAGTTCAAGTCCTGAATATCCTTGTGAGCAGTTTTGTTTTTTAGCTTTCTCTTTTATTTCTATTTTATTGTGCTCTAAGTTGTCATCTCGTTAAAATAACTTGTTATGTTTTAAAGATGTTTGTTGTAAGCCTCAAGGTAACCACAATGCAAAAACCTATAATAGTACAGTAAAAATAAAAATCAATGAATTAAAAGCTTACTATCAGAGAAAATCACTTAATCATGAAGGAAGATAGTAATAAAGGAAGAGTCTGAGAACAACCAGAAAATAAGAAACAAATTGTCAGTAGCAAGTCCTTACTTGTCAATAATAGCACTGAATACAAACAGTCTCAATTCTCCAATTAAACGTTGTAGAGGTGCTGAATGGGTAAAGAAACAAGACCCAAGTACATGCTGCCTTCAAGAACGACAAGCAATTTAGATTCAATGCAATCCCTGTCAAAATTCTGACTTTCTTCACAGACACACACACACAAAATTCTCAAAATTTATATAGAACCACACACTAAAAAATACCCTGAAGAGCCCAAGCAATCCTGAGTACACAAAAAAAAAAAAAAAAAAATACAAAGTTGGAACCATCATACTATCCAACTTTAAAACATACTACAAAAGTATGGTAACCAAATTAGCATGGCTAGTAGAAAAACAGACATGTACACTTGTGGAATAGAATAGAGAACCCAGATATCAGTAAATACATTTAAAGATAGGTCAGTTCTTACAAAGACACCAAGAACAGACAATGGGGGAAGGGCAGTCTCTTTAATAAATGGTGCTGGGAAAACCGAACAACCACATGCATAAGAGTGAAATTAGACTCCTATGTTTCAGTGTATACAAAAATTTATTCAAAATGAATTAAAGACTTAAATATAATACCTGAAACTATGAAACTACTAGAAGAAAACATTGGGGAAACATTCCAGGACATTGGTCTGGGCAAAGCACGGGCAAGAAGAACAAAAATTGACAATTGAGATTACATCAAGCTAAAAAGCTTCTGTACAGCAAGGAAAACAATCACCAAAGTAAAGAGACAGCTCAGAATGGGAGAAAATTTTTACAAACTATCCATTTCACAAGTATTAGTAACTAGAATATATAAGGAGCTCCAACAATTCAATAGTGTAAAACAAATTAATCTGATTTTAAAATGGACAACAAATCTGAACAGACATTTCTCAGATGAAGGCATACAAATGGCCAACAGTTATATGAAAATATGCTCTACATCACTAGTCACCAGAGAAATGCAAATCCAAAACACAATGAGATATCATCTAACCCCACTTACAATGGCATTTATCAAAATGACAGGTAATAACAGATGCTGGTGAGGATGGAGAGAAAGGGGAACCCTCATACATGTTGGTGGGAATGTAAATTAAAATGACCACTATGAAAAATGGTATGGAGTTCCTCCAAAAACTAAAAATAGAACTACACATGACCCAGCAATTAACTACTGGGTATATATCCAAGAGAAATAAAACTGATATGTCAAAGAGATATCTGCACTCCCATGTTTATTGTAGAATTATTCACAATAGCCAAAATATGTAATCAACCTAAGTGTCCATCAATGGACGAGTATATAAAGAAACTGTGGTATGTATACATAATGGAATGTTATTCAACCACAACAACTAATGCAATCCTGTCATTTGCAGCAACATAGATGGAACTGGAGGTCATTATGCTATGTGAAATAAGCCAAGCACACAGAGACAAACATGGCCTATTCTCACTCATATGTGGTAGACACAAAAGTAGATATCATGAAGATAGAGAGTGGATTGATGGTTACCAAGGCCAAGAATTGTTGGGAGTGAGGAGGAAGAACAGAGATTGAATAGTGGGTAAAAGTATACAGTTAATTGAAAGAAATAAGACATCGTGTTCCGTAGTTCAGTAGGGTGAGTTAATCTATTGCACATTTCCAAACAGCTAGAAGAGAATGATTCAAATGTTCCTAGCACAAAGAAAAGTATTTAAGGTGATGTACATCCCCATTACCCAGATTTGATTGTATTAATCCGGTCTCACATTACTATAAAAAACTGCCCCAAAATGGGTAATTTTTAAATAAAAGAGGCATGATTGACTCACAGTTCGGCAGGGCCAGGGAGGCCTCAGGAAACTTACTGTCATGACAGAGTGCACCTCTTCACAGGGCGTCAGGACAGAGAATGAGTGCCAAGTGAAAGGGAAAGCCCCTTGTAAAACCATCAGACCTCATGAGAACTCATTCATTATTACGAGAACAACATGGGGGAAATCGCATGATTCAATTATCTCCCACTGCTCCCTCCCTTGACACGTGGGGATTATGGGAACTGAAATTCAAAATGAGATTTGGATGGGGAAACAGCCAAACCATATCATGAATGTATCAGACTATCACATGTATCCCCCAAATTTGTACATTTTTATGTATTAATGAAAAATTTAAAAATTATAAAGTATACAATAATCATACAAATACATGACAATAAATGACATAGTATAAGTTCAGGGAGGGTACCATATTTATTATGTTTGTTTTTGAATTATATACTGGTAAGGGGTGGATCTTACATATTCATTCCCTGACTTAACTTTATTGTAATAAACTTTAAAGGTGCATTGTTCATCTCTTACATCTATGGCCACACACACACACACATCCCAGAGAAAAAGTATGACATTAGAAACAAAACTAGACATTTTAAAGAGGTTTGATGATGAACAGCAAGGTGTGGATATTGGAAGACTCATGTTTACCCCTCACTAGGATAGGGAGTAAACGTCCCTCCCCACATTACCCACCACCACTATGACCTTTGTCACTCACAGATTCACCAAAAATTGGGTACTTATCTTGTTTTCATTAACCTTTCTGAAATGTATATATAGTTCACATATATTTCAGTGTTTAATATTAGAAGTATTTTGATCTTTATTTAGAAGTTTGATGATGTTTTTGTGACCAGAAATATGCCTTAGGAACATAACTATGGCCAGGCGTGGCGGCTCACGCCTGTAATCCCAGCACTTTGGGAGGCCAAGGTGGGTGGATCATGAGGTCAGGAGATCAAGACCATCCTGGCTAACACGGTGAAACCCCGTCTCTACTAAAAATACAAAAAAATTAGCCGGGCGTAGTGGCGGGTGCCTGTAGTCCCAGCTACACGGGAAGCTGAGGCTGGAGAATGGCATGAACCTGGGAGGCGGAGCTTGCAGTGAGCCGAGATCACACCACTGCACTCCAACCTGGGTGACAGAGCCAGACTCTGTCTCAAAAAAAAAAAAAAAAAAAAAAACTATTACTTCTATCAATTAGTCTATAGCAAAATCTGTTTTGTTGTTCATGTCATTTAAAGTCACAGTTTCTAAGAATTTATTGATGGGGTTAAGTGAGGTCTTACAGTACACTGCTTTAGTGGGTCATTAGTTAAAGTCTTCTCCCAAGGCCATTAATTTTCCAATATTTCCAACCTAGGCCTTACTAGTATAGTGGACTCTGGTAACCAGGGAAAGCCCTTGGAAGACAAAACAGTGAGCACTGAAGTGGTGCAGATCAGGTGATATGGGTGGGTATCCAATAGCACAGGTTATAGCTCTGAATTTTATTCACTTCAAGTTTTGTTAGCATATTTAATAAGAAAGTACTGGAAACCATGGAAGAATGCTCTTTAATTTTTTCTTTTGCATTTTTCCTTATTTCTAAAGACAAGTAAAATTTTTAAAACAAATTAAGAGAGAATAAACAAATTTTGTTGTGCTTTTGTTTTGAGAAATACTCTTTGAGGTTTGCTATATTGCTCTACATTTTCCATTATTAAAAAAGCAAATTACTATAACTGGTATTCTTTTCTATCACTGAAAGAAAAGCCTTTAAGTAGAAGAAAAAAAAAAAAACAAAACAAAAAAAACAAATGACATTCCATTAGGTAAAACTCTTCAACTGCCATTTGTGAATCTTTCCTATTAGTTTCATGACAAATGAAATTTGAGAAATTAGAGAAATTGGGAAAAATTAACTCACCTTCTTCAGACTATCTGCACAACCTTCTTACATTTGCTGTATGTTCAGACAGCAGTCTTTTCGTGAATAAGCTTCACACTAAAGAGAGGAAAAAACTACTGAGGTAAATTACTTACCTGGTTTTAGATATCCCTTTGCATTGGAAAATCATGGTCATTTGGCTCAGTGGTAAATGGAAATGATTCCAACAGGATTTTTTCACAATTTTCTGGGAGCTACAGGAACCCCACTTACTTTGCCAAAGGCCACTGAATCCAGGTTTCACAGTAAAAGGAATTCCCAGGATGCCTGGAGTCATATTACTTGGGTTAATCAACATTAACCCAAGGTTAATGTTAATCAACATGCACCTGGAGTTGCTTCACTCATGCTAATTCCCATTTCAAATGTAATTATCATTTTAGAAACTTTCTTGTGCTTCTCTAATTACTTTAACTATGGAAAATGTCAGATTATCTACTTCCCCACACTGTGTTTTAGAATTTGCTTATAGCAAAAAATGAAAGTATTGCTTTGGAATTCAGAAGCAAGGGAGACACAATAGCTAAAACTAACCAGATGTCAGTACCATGCTTTTTGTAAAGACAGAATTTTTTGTTTGTTTGTTTGTTTTTGCTGTTCTGTTCACCACTGTGCTCTCAACACCTAAACAGTCTACTTGTACAGAAGCAAAATAACTAAGAACTTTTGAAGATACTTACATGATTTCTTAATTTTTATAATATAATCCACTCTGAATAATTCTGAGTTCTTTAATAAATTTGGTATGCAAAGGTATAAAATATGTCCTCATGTGCTGGCATTGTGGGACTGTACTAATACTTGGCACAATGGAAGCAATGAACATAGCAAGGAAGTAAGGACTGCTTTCATCAAAAGGGCATAACTCTGCTAGATACCCTTTAAATTTGAATATGATGATTTTGAGGACCATGGGAAATGTCTTAAAGAAACAGGTTGCTACAAATAGAAAGGCTAATTTTAGAACAACCCTTGAAATTAATTTCCTTTCTTTCATAATGATTCTCACTATTTTGAATATCAATACAAAAACTAATATATAAGTACATGTAAATATATAAAACTATAAATTTATTACAATTAATATTTTATGTCCATATGGCACTATTTCTTCTATTTGATTTTGTAGTATTCTTCGTGATGCTATAATGCTATTTATAGGAGACAAACAATGATCTTATCAACAGATACATCACCTTCAGAAAGAATCAACAGAAACATAACTATTTTACGGAGATGTCTTGTATTTTTTTAAAAAATCTTTTAATGCTGATGAAACAAAAAAGCAAATACAGAAAACACATGCTAAAAACAAACAATTTGTTATGCAGCAGGATCTTAGGATGATCTAAGGCCCATCAGAAGTCTTCAAAACAGGCAGAAAATGATTACTATCTGAGTCTTTGTCAATAGAACACTGAGTAAAAATACATGGTTACCTAGTTCAATTTTAATAGGCAATATTAACCAGCCGTGGCCCCCAGTGGAATGGGATATAAATTATAAATGAATATAAGTATATAGACTGATATATAATATGTGCTATAGGCAAGTTCTGAATTTTAGCAACTAAATGTCTGTATCAATGCAAATATTACACTTTAATGAGAAGTACAGAGATAGAACCTAAATAATTCAAAATTCAATGCAAATGAGGACTGACTTATGCATTAGGCACACTAGGCATAGTGTCTAGGGCCCACAATAATTTTAGGGGCCCATGAAGTTGTTTTAATTGCCTTTAAAGTCAGAAGAAAAACATGAAGTTTTACAGTCTAAGAAAGTGTTATTTTTTCTCACAACAGAAATAAAGATGAAATTTTTAGGGCCCACAAAAATCTCCTACATTTTACCTAAAACAGAAAAAATGTTGAAGTATTTTAAGTTACACCAAAAATGATTTTAAGTATTGATATTATGATGGCTGCAGAGTCCCACAAAGGTAAAAATGTCTAAGGCCCACAAAAGTTATTTTGTACTCATGCCAACATCAAATGAATGCAAATGGAGAATTTTTTTGTTTTAATAAGCAAATCTCAAAGCATTTTGGATAGCCTTGCTTTCGGAGAATCATATTTAGATAAAAGAAAACTCTATTGATTAGAAAGATGAGCCTACCTTCACACAGTGCTATAGAAAGCATGCAACTGCCAACAGAGCAATAGAGCAACAGCCAGCTTGGAAGTCATATTTACACTGGATTGTTTCTTTCCAGTTTCCCACAGCCCCTAGACACTGGAGTGCTTAGCTGTCCCTGGGGACTTGTTGTGCTGGCTGGAGTGCTCCTGAAGCTTTTTATATTATTGCAACACTAAATGTGCGTGGATACTCATCCTTGCACTATGTTACTGGAAATTACACAAAATTCAATATGCCACTCTGCACTTTGAAACTAACCCTGACAGAAACAAACACTCCCAGGTCTCAGTAAATTTTCAGCATGCTTAAAATTTAACCTGATTTAGTATAACTATTTTGTTAAATGTACACACCTCTCAATTTGATTATTTTTATTTGAATTTCTAATTTTATAGCATTTATATTTTGAAATAAACTTAAAACTTATATACAAAAGTTGAAAGAAGAGTCTAAAGAATTCCAAAATGTTTTTTGCCCAGATTTTCCAGTATTTCCTAAGAACAAGAAAATTCTCTTATAAAAGCGGAATACAGCTATCAAAACTAGGAAATTAATGGTGATGCAATGCTAATACCTAATCTATAGATTTTATTCAAATTATGACCATTATCCCAACAATATCCTTTACTTCAATAGGTGGATAAATAGATGGATAGGTAGATAAAACTGCTTCAGGGTACAATGCAGGTTCAAGTATTGCATTTAGTTGTCATGTTTCTTTAGTCTTCTTTATTCTGGAATAATTCCTCAATTTGAATTTATCTGACGTTTCCTTATGATTAGGTCCATTTTTGGCAGCAATATTCCAGGATACTGTTGTGTACTTCTCAGTACATTTTATTATAATATATCCCTGATATGGTTTGGTTCTGTGTCCCCACCCAAATCCCATGTTAAATTGTAATTCCCAGTGTTGGAGGAGGTACCTGCTGTGAGGTGATTAAATCATGGGGATGGTTTCCCCCTTGCTGTTCTCATGATAGTGAGTTATCTTGAGATCTGATGGTTTAAAAGTGTGTGGCACTTCCCCATTCACTTTCTCTCTCTCTCATGCCACTGTGTGAAGATGTGCTTGCTTCCCCTTCACCCTTCTATCATGATTATAAGTTTCCTGTGGTTTTCCAGTCATGCTTCCTGTACAGCCTGGAGAACTGTGAGAAAATTAAACCTCTTTTTCTTATAAATTACCCAGCCTCAGGTAGTTCTTTATAGTAGACTACAATTTAGAAGACAATCCCTATTTCCAAATACACAAAAATAATTAAAAGGATTTCTCCCCAGGAAATAGGATATTAAAATATGTTTATGTTCTGGAAAAAAATTGCTGAATATATTAGTTTGCTAGGGCTGCCATAACAAAATGCCTCAGACTGGGTGGCTTACACAACAGGTATTTATTTTCTTACAGTTCTAGAGGCTGGAAGTCCAAGATCAAGGTTTCAATAGGTTTGAATTTTTTCTGAGGCCTCTCTCCTTGGCTTGAAGATAGTTGCCTTGTCATTGTGTCCTCACATGCAATGGCCCCCAACCTCTTTGGCACCAGGGACCAATTTCATGAAAGATTATTTTTCTGTGGATTGGGGTAAGGGGATGCTTTAAGGATAATTCAAGCGCATTTACATTTATTGTATACTTTATTTCTATTATTATTACATTGTAATGTATAATTAAATAATTATACAATTCCATAATGTAGAATCAGTGGGAGCCCTGAGCTTGTTTTCCTGCAACTAAATAGTCCCATGTGCGGGTGATGGGAGGCAGTGACACCTGAAGTATATTGCTTATGCCCAGTCGGCTCCATAATCTCATTTTGGTTACTGTCACTGCAGAAAATCCTGCTTCACAAAGGTTGGATATTGGAAATGGAAGCAGGATTTTCAGTACTTTTGTGGCAGTCTCAGGATATTCCACCTTGACTTTAATCCAGAATGTATGGAGATTCAAAGTTGTCTCAAACATGCTTTTAAGGCCATTGTCATTTGCCATCTCAAACAGTTGATCCTCTTCTAGCATGGACAAAGTCAGTTCACTTGGCTTATTCACAAATGGGACAGATTCATTTCTTCACAGTTCTAGGATCTTTTGTAGTTAGAAAATAATGCTTAAACTCTTTTGAAAGCTGAGATAGGTGATCATGCACTAGCTGGGAGAAAGAAGGCCATGGCTCAATCTTTTCTGAAATCTTTGCTAATTTTGGAACATGTCAAAAATCCCACTGTTCTCTTGTTGTCCCCATAATTCCACTTTGGCTTTGAATGCAGCCCCTCTATCTGCCAACTTGAACACAGCTGTCATTCTCCTCTGAAGTGAAAGATTGAGTTCACTGAGCAGGTTGAATATGTCCACAAGTAAGCACGTTTTGTAACCCATTCTGTGTCACTGAAAAGTGCTGTCAGTGGTGACTATATTTCTAAAATAAATCTCTGGAGTGGTTCTCATAACTCAAACACTGTGGCCAGTGATCTACCTTTAGAAAGCAATCTCACTTATGTGTATAAGAGAAGACTGTATACTCTGTGTCCATCTCCTTGCAGAGCTGCATGAACAGACATGAGTTAAGGGCATGCACTTTAATGTGGTTAATAATTTTAATCACACCTTGCAAAACGTTGTTAAATTTAGGTGACATTTTTTGGCTAGCTGACATTTCTCTACGGATGGCACAGTGTGAAGAGTTACATTCAGAAGTGACCTCGTTGACCCAAGTAGTGAAACCAGAAAGCTATCCAGTCATGGCAATTAGTCCTTCCATGCTTATACCAACACAAAATGACTAATTGAGTTTTCCTGATATGCAATCATTCAAAGACTTGAATAGTTCTGCAGCTATCGTATTAGTTGGCAACAAAAGTGCACATAACATATCCTTATGTACATCTTCTGAAAAATATATTGCACAAAAATAAGCATTGTTGCCTTACCAACATTGGTAGACTCATCAACCTGGATCACATACTGCGATGGCTCACTAACTCTCTGTAACAATTGTGCCTCCACATTCTCTGCTATTTCATCAAATCATCTATTTATGGTGCTAACCGAATGAGAAACACATGCCGCCTTTTGACTGCAACCTCTCCTAAAAGTTCACGGCATATGTGCTGGCAGCAGGCAGGATCAACTCTTCACCAACAGTAAAGGGTCTCTTAACTTTAGCAATGTGATTAGCCACTACAAATGATGCTGTCAGTACAGACACATTTGATAAAATGGTGGCTTTCAATAATTGCTTCTGTTCTTCTTGTCCATACTGTTTTTTCCTTTTGAAAAACTCCAAAGTCTTGTTTAATGCAGGGTGCTTGGTCTCCACACAGTGAAGCAGTTTTGAAGGTTTCATGGCTTCATTGGATAGCCAGTTACCACATATTATACAAAGAGGGCTTGGAGAATGTGAATTGTCTGGTGCAATGAACCTGTAATTTAAGTAGGACTCATGGTATTTTCTCTTAAATGCAGCTTTCTTTTTGCTGTTTGTTGGCAGTCTTAGAGTCTTCTGCTGCCTCATCATTGGGTCTTCCCTCTTTTCAAAGAAACTCGCCAGTGATGATTATTTTTATTCATTTTGGCTAGGGTTAGCTTGTGGGCTTACCAAAACTGTGATTGAGACAGGTGTGCAGTGCTGTAAAGAGGTGTGGATGGAAGTGGTAAATAAAATAATGGGCAGGACACACATGGACTAAAATAAGTGTCAGATTCTGACTTATAGCCTGCCACCAGATGCAGCTGTACAGTTGAAGTACATCAACTCCCTTGCCACTATAAAGTCAGCCACCAGATGCAGCTTGATTATCACCTGCCACTCACTGATAGGGTTTTGATATGAGTCTGTAGGCAATGGATTTATTATGGTCTCTGGGCAGTCAAACCTCTCTGCTAATGTTAATCTGTGTTTGCAACCACTCCTCAGAGCTAGCATCACCACCTCAGCTCTACCTCGGATCATCAGGTATTAGATTCTCATAAGGAGCATGCAATCTAGATCCCTCTCATGTGCAGTTCACAATAGGGTTTGTGCTCTTATGAGAATCTAATGCCACCACTGATCTGACAGGAGGCAGAGCTCAGGAGGTAATATGGGCAATGGGGCGCGGCTATAAATACAAATGAAGCTTTGCTCCCTCGCCGGTGGCTCACCTCCTGCTGTGTGGCATGGTTCCTAACAAGCCATGGACCACTATCAGTTCTTGGCTCAGGGCTGGGGACCCTTGCTCACATGACCTTTTCTCTGTGCATATGCATCTCTGGTGTCTTTTCCTCTTCTTTTTTTTTTTTTTTCCTCTTCTTAAAATGACACCAGTCATCTTAGATTAAGACCAATCCACATGACCTCATTTAACCTTAACTACCTCTTTAAAGACCCTATTTCTAAATACAGTCATATTGTGAGGTGTACTGAGGGTTTAGATTTTAACACATGAATTTACAGGGAATGCAATTCAGTCCATAATACTTAATGAAATGCCTTTGCTCTATTTCTACTGTTATTTATTTTGTTTTATAAGAAAAGTTTCAGTTTCTGGTATAATGTGCACTGTTGAAGAGCCTTTGCAGTAATTACAATTAATAAGTACTTTATTTTTATCTAGCACCAATGAGCAGCTCAGGCCTATATATTTTTTTGTGTGAGTCAGGAGAGGACAAAAGAGGATTAAAATGTGTATTAATGTGCTCACTAGACAAGAAAAGCAAACTTTTATTCTGTAAGTGTTTAGTGTTTGATATCTTTAACTTTTGATATTTTACTAAACTTAATTATTTGTTCATTAACTTAATAATATTATTTAATAGAATCAGTGTTATTCATAATTTCATAAACACTTCTGCAACATCCTATGTACTAAGCACTGTGGTAGGAGTTATAAGTACAACACCAAATAGGATATATGGGAAAGATACATAAGAAAGATATATAAATAAGATATTTTTTCCCTTATCAGTCTTTCAGTCTAGTCAGGATATGAACTGGCAAATAAAATGTAGTCAGCAGAGTATTACGTCATGGATAAATACAGAGCCCATTGAAGCAAATGAACAGGACTTTGCATCTGTTTGGTGGGAATGGATACAGAAAACGAGAATTAGGGTTGGGCATAGAGTTTTTAAGACAAAAGTGATGGGTGAAAAGAAGAGGTGACAGTCCTCAGAACCAAAGAGTGTTTACATCTGTGTGCTCTCTCCTTTAGAAACCTTGGGCCTTCTGCAGAAGCAGCTCTCCTGAGGGAAGTTGCTGCATGGACTTTCAGGCCACTGACTGACTCTTCTTGCAAAGAAATGACCCCAAATATTTGAACCTTTGAACATGTGCTCAGGGAAGCTATTGATCTATATATAGACCCTGCATATAACCTATGCATTCTTTGAAACTCAACCCAAGCAGCACCCCTGCTTGAATGCTTCCTGGAAGATCATTCTTTCACCCTCCACCTTCCTGTACAGATTAAGATCTGAAGGTTTGTTCTGCCGGCCTGGGAACCTTTCTGTACCCTGTAGCCTGGAAACCCACTGTACCTTTTCTTAACTGACTTTCTGGTTGTTTTCCTCTTAACAATAGTAGCTGAATCTGAATCCCAAGCACCTCACACATAGTAAACACTCAGAAAAAACCTGCTGAACAGTGTTAGTCTTTCAGAGTCATTCTGGCTCAGCAGCCAAAAGATCCTGTGTCCGAGGCCAGTTTCCTTCTGTTGGCTCCATTCTAAGCTCAGCAAGCCATGACTCACTGTTTCCTAGACAATGTCATTTGTTGGCATGGCTATGAAGCCCCATCCACTTGTGGACTTTCCCAAGGATTTCAGAATCTCCCTTTAAAATCCCTTTCTCCAAGCATTTCCATCACAGAGGCCTCAAGATCAAAGGAGTTATAGAATATTGTTACCCTGAGGATAAATATTGTTACCCTGAGTGTAAAACCCTGAGGGAAATTGCCAAACATTTCCCACATGAACTTTGCTTACAGCATCTACAAAAGAGAAAACAATATGTGGTTTACTTTATAAATTTGGTGAAATAAAACCTAACAAGCTAATTTTAATGTAGCAGACGTGAGTGTGATTTGAGTGGAGAACCAGAAAGATAGAATGATATCTATATGCCTAGTCCAAACTACCACTTTAGTGTCAAGGAAAGAAAAATCTCTTTGAACCGAAGCCAAGGAAAACTTTTCATAAAATCATGTAGGTCTGTTTCATTGTTTTGGCCATACAACAGCATCTTCTTTCATTTGTTACTTTTACTAGTTACTAGGGTCACAGTTGCTAACCTAAACATAAGGATGAACACTTTTAGATAATTTAAAAAACAATGCCAATCAGATAAATCAAGACATAATCACAATCATAGGTAAATGTACCATTAAGCTAATTAGAGCCTCTCACTTTTTCAGGCTTTTTTCAGGGCCTTGGGAAGGGCCCTAGGAATGTGCTCATGTGGTCATATAGTTTTACACAATTTGCTGAGAAGTCATATATTTAATCAAGTTGATTAGGACTGCTTTTTTTTCTCTCACTCTGACTTTATTTCTTTACAGTTCTCCTTGTATTGGATGATGTTGGAGTAGCTAGACATGTTTTTGAGATGTGGCTGGGAGAAGTTGAGTTGAGGGTACCCAAATTTAGTTTAGTTTTAGTGATATGTATTTTATTGGTTGACAGTTATCTTATGAATGGTTCTATTTTTCCTAGCCATCCTGGTGTGAGACTGGCTCCCAGGTATACTCCTTTGCTTACTGTGCATACTCACTCAGCATTCTGATGGAGAAATCAGAATGTGTCCTAATATACACAATACGAAAATGATGCAGGTATGGAAGAGACAAGGTTGAAATGCACAGATCCAGGAGCTAGTCTGGGGAATATTATCCTAATAATCAGAGTGAAAAATTATAAGCAGATAATTCACTTTATATCAATCCTAGATTAAAAAAACCCCTCCCCTTCAGGAATATACTCAATAATACAGGTCTTTGATTATAAATACTTTATATTTTTCCCCTTATTTGATTGGAATGATCATGTTCAATTGTAATTTAATAATGTTTCATAGAATATCAGAATTTCTGTGTTTGTAGAGCACGTACCTGTAGTAGCATGACAAACAATGAGTTCATCCATATGCGATGCTGTATACTTTATGCATTCAGCAATCAATAATAGCTATTTTTATTGATAAATGTAATTTAATTTAATCACTTATATTTACATTGCTAATATCCAGAGTATTTCTTTCAAACCACAGGTTAATACACACGAAAGGACAATGCCATTAAAGGAGAAGAGGAACTTTGGAAACTTTGCTGTCTGAAAGGAAAGCAAGGCACTCTTCATTAACAGCTAGTGGGTTCCTAATTTCTGCCCATGAAGGCATATTCATACTGAGAGAGCACCCCGTGAAGGGGAAGAACCATCCGCGCTAATTCTTGTTGTCTTCTTCTGAGCCTAGTGGGCTCATGGTTCATACGAACTAATGTGTCAACATTAAAACCAAAAGGGAATTGAATTGATAAATGACTTGGGAGGCTCTAATAGTTGTAATAACTATGGCGACAGAAGAACACTGGCCATAATATTTGTTATTACCACTGGTATCTGGATCTATAACTAAAAAAGTTTCTTCATTTCTCCAAACTAATAGATATGAGTTATTACATATATATTATATGCAATAATATTCATTATTTTTGCCACACTTAGCTCTACTTAAAGAAATATTCTAAACTCAATCTCAAATCCACGAATGGAATTTCTGTTGTAGTCTCTCCTATAGTCAAAAAATAATTAGAGTAACTGAATAGTAGTTTTATACCAGATAGATATTTGAAGAAGAAATAGTCCTCATATATACTTAAATATTCTCAAAATATCTCCCTTGCCCTCCCCCTAATACCATCATTTCTTTGTTTCAGGGAAATGGCATTTTAATAAAACACTTACTGTGATGTACCATTTACTGGGCAAGGGCAGGTGCCCGGCCAATTTGAAAGAGCACAGAAGCAAAGGCTTAATTAATGCTTTGATCTAGAATCCTGGCTCCACCAATTCTCTGAGTCCCAGTTACCTCCTCTATCAAGGGCTAATAACCCTTGTTTTTGAGGTTGGTGTGAGAATCAAATGAATTAATCGGTAGAAAAAGCCAGCACACTGCCTATCCTGGAGCAAATACTCAGTATGTATTTTAATTCCCACACTCTTTGCAGATTTGCCCATGACCTCTACTGCAGCCTCAAGACCCACAAACCTAGACATTAATTTGTATGTTAATAATCTCCCATGTTTGCGAGAGAGTTTGGAGCTTTCATATTCATCTACCATTGGTAAGCCAGTTTACCCGAGGTCCCACAGCCGATCAATTACAGGACTGAAATGGTTAACTCTAGGTCCAGTAGGCTACCTGCTCTCCACTCTCTCCTACACAGCCTCTCACATAGCTTTGAGGGGGAACAAACAGCACTTTTCAACAAAGGAAAGTGTGCTGAATCTGTGAATTATTACTTTGACCTAGAACATTTCAAAAGAAGAGCTTAAGGCAAAATTTAAAATTATAAGAGAAAATAATTTCTACTTCCCTGACCTGTTTTTTTATCCCAGTTACGGTTACTCACCTCTTTCGCTTCAGGTGTCTTGCTTGAGTGCTGTAGTGCATCATAGGATATGCTCATCATGGAAAAAAAAACCCAGTACCCAAGGAGAAAAACCAAGCCCCCATTAGAATGTCAGCTCCATAAAGGCAGGGATTTTTCTATTTTATTTAGTGATGTCCCCCAAGTTCTTAAAATACTACCTGGAACATAGTAGGTGCTCTGGGGAATGAGTCAGTTCTATTGAATAAGAATGAGAGTGTGAATTCTAACATCACAACAGAATCTCAGGCAACTGTGATCTGGCCCTTAGTCTGAATTCCCATAGTACTTAGGCAAGTTGGCCTGGAACTGCTCTCAGGGATCAGGTGAGGTGTCAGGTGGTCTCCATCTACACTGCACACTTTTATAGGGCAAGGGCTGGGCCTTGTCTCTCAGTTCAATGCTAATCCCCAGCAGGTGCGTTTTAAACAGACACATACACATACATGCATATGTATATATATATACTCTTTGAGAAACTGATATTTGTACAAATTTGAAAGTAGTTTTATAGGCATATTTCTATATAATAGATTCAATTTGGCTTAAACCACAGTAATACATGTACTTTAAAAAAAAAATTCAAAATGCCAATGTCTTAATTTGCAATCTAGTCACCTATGTGTTGGTTATCTTTTAACCAAAAGGTTAAGTACCTGAATTGGGCCATTTCTGAGTTACTATAAAGGACTATAAAGCACTATAAAGGAATAACCATGACTGGCTAACTTATAAAGAAAAGAGGTTTAATTGTCTCGTAGTTCTGCAGGCTATGCAAGCATGACTTCAGCAACTGCTTCTGGTGAGAGCCTCAGAAAACTTACAATCATGGCAAAAGAAAAAACAAGAGCAGTGAATGTCACATGGTGAGAGAGAGATCAAGAGAGAGAAGAGGGAAGGTCCCAGACTCTACAACTAGGTCTCACATGAGCTAACTCAGCACAAACTCACTTATCACCAAGGGGGATGGTGCTAAGCAATTCATAAGGAATCTGTCCCCAAGATCCATTCCCCTCCCACCAGACCCCTCCTCCAACATTGGGAATCACATTTCCACATGAGATTTGGAGCGGACAAACATCCAAACCATATCAGTATCTAAATTAGAAGATTGTGCAGAGTTAAAGGCAAAGGACATGGAGAATTTTGAGGGCTCTTTCATCAAGGTATGGTGAGGTTTAACAGAGGCCACCTCCTGGTCAACAGTTCAGGGTCCCTCCTCCCCATTCCACCACTTGGCTATTTTTATGTTTGTGGTAACTATATTTCATGCTGTGGATAGTAGTTTAAATAGGAGGGCATTCTGTAAAAAATTTTTGAGAAAATGGTGACAAACTTTAAGCAAATAAATAATAAGAATGTTTTTTAAAATTACATGAAAACCAAACTTTTCCATCTAGTTTAGGATAACATTCTTCTATGGCTTCCTGGGTTGTTCCTCCAATGACTCTCTTTTTTGTGTGTGCCTTCTGAGTCACCTACCCTTGCTTTCTCCTATGAATCTGGACACCATACTTTCAGAAATAGAGGGCAGGATATCCAGTCCCTGCGATGCATTGGAGAGTAAAATTTTTAAAATCAAAATGTCACAGAAAACAGAGAATGAGAACTTACTAAGTTTGTAGACTCACATACTGTTACAGGACTCCTTTGGTGCTGCTTCACCAGCTGGAAATCTCTGTGGCTGCTGTGACCTCTGCTTGTGGTCTTGCCAGGATTTGCTGGGCTCACTCTTCCCACTCATCCTGGTGGGCTGTACTCAGCTTGTGCTACCTGCCTGGATCCCACATCTGAACAGGGACTCTGTGTTTTGCCTGTGGCTAAACAGGGCATGCTACAGGCAGCTTTTGCATTGGGAGCCAGAGTCTAGACAAGGGGAATGCAGTGGCACCTGAAAACTCAGAGATGCCAGCAACCGTGGAGCCCCAAGTGATGTTACAGCTCTCGCCCAGGGAATCCTGAGGTCTAAGCTCCCAAGAAATGTTGCAGCTTTTGTAGTTCAGCAAGCCAGCCAGGAGGGAATGGTGCCTAACTGCTTCACTTCTTTGAGCCTGCAGCTCAGAGGATGGAGACATGTTACAGCTCTCGCTGCTGCCTGGAGCTTAGAGGATGGGGATGTGTTGTGTCATAACTCATTTGTTCCTGCTAAATAGGTTGATGTGGCACCCAGTGGCTTTTTTCACTCCTGTAACTCAGTGAGCAGGAGTATGTATTACACCCTTTTGGCAGGTTCCGGGTTCTTGTACTGTGACTAAGAAGAATGACGTATACAGACACTGGAGAGGGTGCAAAGCAGAGAAGAAGTTTCCTGAGTGACAGAAAAGCTCTTAACACAAGAGGGAACTTGAAGTGGATAGTCTTCTGTGTGAGAGGAGACTCAAAAGGAGGCGGCTGCCTGTAAGGCTGAGTCTGGGGTTTTTATGGGCTCCAAATGGGGGAGTATAGGCTGATTGATCTATGGGTAGGCCTGAAAAAGCATCATTATATTGGCTAAAAGGCAACGAGGAAATTCTCACTCTGATCATGGGCTCTACCCAGAACTGGCAGCTCAATTTTCAGGCTCCTGGCTGTCTTTGGCTTGCAGATCAGGTTTTACCAGGGACACATCCCTGTCTGCCTAATAATTGGTCTATCTCCTGTTGCTATCAATATAACCAATTTGACCAGCCATTTACAGGTCAAATTATGTGACTACATAGTGTGGCATGTGAAGATCCTAACTATACCCAGGTAGATTATTATAAGTATCACCTTCCCCATTCTTGTGTTCTAGTCTCCAATAGAATATATCAACTGTCAATTCATTAGAAATACTACCAACACCAAAAAAAAAAAAAAACAAAAAAAACCCTTTCAATCAGGAAAAGTTAAATTTATTAGAATTACTCAACAGGAGGAATGATGCTCTGACAGCATTTTAGTGTCTCAGAAGGAAAATGTTCAGAGAATTGGGCTTAAAATGTTTAAAACTCATCTGACAAGGTAAGGAATGGACTGGAATTGGGCACAATTGCTGACATAATAGAGCTAGTGGACAAAAGAGGTGAGGTCTTGCTAGAATAAGCAAACTTGTCTAAGGAGTGATCTGCTAGCTCAGATGTGCAAACTGATGTCCTGAATAAACTGACTCAGAAGAATTTCCTGAAACAAATGGCAAAGTTCTCCATGACCTTAGTTTTATTTTCTATGTAAGAATTTCCTGGAACAAAGAGTTAAGTCATACTAATACAAATAGTGTTAGTTATCCAAAGAATGCTCTAAAAAGTAGAGAACTTCTCAGTAGCCTCAACTCCTGGAACAGTACCTAGTATAAAATAAGTGCACATAGAAATATATCTGGTAGTCAAAAAATATTAAAATATTTGTTGAGTTGAATGAAGATTATCTTGGTCCTAATTATAATGTTAATTGAGATAGATATTGTTGCAGATTTGAAAATGCCCACAAGAAGAAGCCAGGGATCTGAATTCTAGTACTGATTCTACCACTAACTACTAATCTGTCTGAAACTCCATTTACTCACCAGACTAATAAGCAAATTTGACTAGATTATTTCTAAGATCCCTTCAATTCCAAAATACACTATCACTTTCCACATTCACTTAGGAATATTTAGACCTCCTGCAGATACACATTTAACTACTAGGGCACACAGGCTTCAGTTGTTGCTTAGAAAAGATAATGCATTCTGAGATTACAGCTGATGGAAAGATATTCCAAAGTCTCACTTCGTGTCTATTACTAGCGATTTGGGGATCAATAGAATGCCTCATGCGTCCCAGAACATGTAGGCATGGGGTGTCCAGATTTATGATCCAGAGGAAAAAAATCCTTCATCTTCTAGTATTTCATTCCTAGAGCCTTTTCTTGTTTCAAAATAACAACAACAACAACAACAACAATAATAATAAATAAAAGTGGTATTGCTATCAGTCCAGTGAGAACAACTCCCAAGAATTTTCTGTTTATGAGAGTTGCCTAGATGATGAAACCCAGGAAAAATCAATGAGTGAAAGAGAAAACCAGCTAAAGGGGAAAAAATATCCAACAGATCCCAGCAGAGGATAATGAGAGCAGAGGACAGAGGCTACAGTAAGGGGAGGAAAAAGGGGATAAAGTTAATGCAGATTATATTTCTGTGGAGCTATAAGCAGTGGTGTGTTGGTAAAACAGCTTTCAAATTAAAAAAAAATCAGATTTGTAGCATTTGCTGATTTCCATAAACACTCCCACTGTGGCCAAATTTATGCTTCCAATAGTGAATAACTGGCTATCAAAATTCCTGACCATTTAATAACCTGCTCTGTAAGCCTGTACAAGCTGGCCAGAGCAATGAGGTAAGTGAGGCTGACTGAGTAGCTCTCGCTGACCAAGGGTGAGCTCCTATAGGACCCTTGGGATGATGACTCTTCAATTACTGAATACTTTTTCTAGGGTTTTCTTTTCTTTTCTTTTCTTTTACTGAAATTCTCACTATGCTTTGCTTTAGGGAATTGGTATTCATATCCTGTAAGTCAAGAAAAGTTTTTTTGAGGGGAGCTTGAATAAATTGAAGTGGGTCAACTCTCAAGTGCCAGACACCCCTTTTCTGAGGTTTAGATGCCAATTACTATTTCTTCAGTGATCCTTGGCCACTCTGAGATGGGAGTGGTCAGGGAGAGAAAGGAATGGAATGTCAGTGAAAACACTTCCTGTTCTCAACCTGCCCTGGGGCCTCACTCACTCTCAGCCTTGCATCTCAGACCTTGGCCTTCCTGTGAAATGAACATTCCTTAGCCCTAGCTTCCAGGAATATTGGATGCTAGACTCTAAAATAAACTGTTATCTTTCACAGGCCAAACCAGAAGAAAACCAGGAAACATATGGCAAAAGAAGTTTTCTTCGAGAAATTATTTTCCATGTCATATTTGCATAAATTTGTCATGGGCCTATCACTTCCATGAAGGGGGAAACCAGCATGACTCTAGCATGCTGGCATCCTGGTGCCCTTTGCAGCTGAGGTCAGACTGTTTCTCCTCTTGCTTCTTTTCTGCATTTCTTAGTGGACTCATGACCAACACATTTGAAGCTACAGATGATTATATTCAACACTGTATGTGCTATGAGTGAGCAGCACATACTCAATTCAGCAAATACTGAATTGCACAACAGTATTTCATCTGGCTAATATTTCAGTTTGTTGAGTCATAAACCTGACAAGGGCTACAGACCACAAAATCGCATTTTCTGACTCAGAGCATGTGAGAGAGAAGTGGTAGCTAAAGGTTCAGCACAGCAGTCACTGTTGGCACAACCATCTGACTTCACAGCCTTGTTCTAGAATCTAGATTCCTCTCTACTTGACTCAATGGCATTGCTTTATAAATTCAATGTAAATCTCAGACCTTCAAGAACATATCCCCAAACACGTGATGAACAGCATCTGGTGTTCAGCCTTCTTTTCCTCTGTGAAAGTGTCCCACCAGGAAATGACAATAGCTCTCAGGCTATTAACTCATGGGCCACTTGATGCCTTTTGTGTGAACAGTACAAGTTGAGGAATGGATTTCCTGCTGCTGAAATTCTAATACTTAGAAACTCTTCAATGAACAAACACAAGTATATTATTTGTATTAATAGTGGGGAAAAAAGGGTTTTTTTTTTTTTTTTAAACCAAACAATTTAAGTGTCTTGACAAATGTCAGCATAGTGGGATAGGATCTTAAACCATCAAACAGTGGGTTTTCCTTGTGTTGTAGTTTTTCAAGGGTCCACTGAAGAATCAAGAAATGTTGATTTTTCATTTTTCTTAATCATGTTCCATTGTTCTATGTTATCATAAAATAACTTTAATTAAAATGCTAATTTTTACTAAAATTAATGGCTTTCTCACCTGATGTCTTAACTATTGAAACATATTATCTGCACTCTCCTTTCTTTCCCAAGAATGTCCTATTCAATACATTAAGGTCTGTTGGGTTCCAAGCACTTATAAAATGAACTCTATGTGTAGATAAAAACAGAAATAATTCTTGCTTCAAAAACATAAAAATTCATCTGAGGGGGTGTCAAAATTAGCACACATTAAAATATGTTATAATAACACAGATTTTTTTCCAAATTCATCTTTTAAGTCATCTGTTCTAGGATAATTTTTCATAATTTTCCTCCATATGTACTCCTTCAATGCTTCATGAGGCCATATCTGATAATTGTGGGGTCTTGAGAGAGAGTTCAGAGAGGCCCACGTTTCTCTGTCTAAATATTTAATGTTTTCTTAACTAGCTAATAAAATGTTAAATAAAATGAATCCAAGGATCTTCCTATCTTCACAGATATACACTCGTGCACTACATAATGACGTTTTGGACAACTACAGATGGGATACACATAGGATGACAGTACTATTAATACATATTGACTGTATGTATACTTTGTGTGTTTAGATACACAAATACTATTGTGTTACAATTATCTATAGTATTCAGTACAGTAACATGATGTACAGCCTTGTAGCCTAGGAGAATAGAATGGAGTATATAGCATAGGTGTGGAATAGGCTACACCATCTGGATTTGCATAAGTGCACTCTAAGATGTTCACACTAGGAGGAAACAGCCTAATGACAGATTTTGCAGAATGTATTTTGATCTTCATGTGACACATGACTGTATATTAATAACATTTTTAAAATATATAAAGTTATGGAATTAGTATGATGAGAATCAGCAAAATATCAGAGAAAAGTGAATTTGTAATTCCATATCTGTTATTGTGCAGGCACTGTTCGGATGCGTGCAAAATAAAACCGTGCATAATTTAAGATTTATTCTATTACTCTATATTTATTATATAAAATTTATTTTTCTTCACTTCAGCAAAATTAGTAATTACATTTTTATAATAGAAATGGTCACATAATTTTTGTTCTATAGACAATAGTGCCATTTTAGATGATGCTTCAATCAATTCTTACATTTATTTATAATTAATTTAACTTTGGAGACGTTTTACTCTTCTAATGCAGTGACAGTAAGCTTCCTAAAGCATTACTTGGATGCAGAAACAAAGCATACATTTGATGCTATATTCACACATTATAATATGTCATCTGTGGTAAGTTACCTAGACACTGAGTTTTCAGAATAAGTTAAAAAGCATCTGGTGGATTGATTCCTTAGGGTTATGCTTGTTAACTGATCTCAGAAAAAGATGTGGAAAATGTGGAAGTAGTCGGCAGTAAGGATACGTGGTCCTTTTGACTTTTTCCAAGCTTCTTAGGCCAAGTTCTCGTGAAAATTTTGGTTTGTAAATATGCTTCGAACTCCTCATAGTCATTCCAGAGCCAAAGAGAACAGAAGGGAGCTCAACTATCATGATCGTTATTCTTTAGGCTCCCCACTATGTGCCTATGGGATCTCAGCCTTGGACTTGAACTTTGTTAATCAAGAGAGTAAATATCTAGTGTTAAGGAAGTTTAGGAGGTTAAGGGTCATTTCGTGCCCACTCTAGGTTCTGGTTCCTCAGGTGACAGAAGTGCCCCCAGGTTCTCTAATACATTTGTGGGTTTTTTTTTTTTTTTTTGCAAGGTTGTGATAGTGAGATCTTCTGAAGCTTAGGCTCAGGACAGGGGGGCCTTCTTTCCTGGGTCTAAAAGCAGTAATGGACCCTATATGGAACTGACCAAACATGACACATTTTTTTAAAAAAATTGTTTATTCTACATTTTATAATTTAAGCACTTTAAGAACAAGTTCAGTATTTCACCCTTATTTTTATCCCCAGTTCCTTACATATGTAATCATACATAACGTCTGGCATAAACACTGGGTTATTATCACCTGTTGACATCCCTGTCTGCTCAACCAGAGTGTGGCTCTTGTGAGGGAAGGAATAGACACTTTGATTTCTGGATCTCAGTGTCTCCCTCAATCCTGGAAATATGGTTGCTGTTTAATAAATAAGTCCAGTGGTTGAGTATATGTGTAGCCTTAGAACTGTACTGAGGAAGCGGAGAGACAGTGTAGTCAATGTCCCACGTGGCCTGAATGTTAGTTTGGCAAACATCTGAATAAGGCAAGAAGAAAATACAGAACCAGAAGGGCACTGGAGCACAGAAGTAGCTCCTAGTCTCCATTCCACCATTTCAGATATTTTAATTTTATTTCTCATTTCAAAATCTTCATTCCTGAATCTTGGACTACCAGTTGGCAAAACTTTCAAAGTTAGCTAAGTAACCTCAGACCCCTTGGATGTGCCTCTCTTTGCCCTCTCTTGAGAATCATTCATTATTTTGTTTTATTTTTCTTACCACTCTCAATGTCTCCCCTTCTTTTTGAATTCATGAACCATCCTTCATCTGCTTACTGGCTGTGTGCCACAGGGATGGAGGAGTGGGAAGGGAAAAGGGGCCTTCACAGTGTTTCACGCACTGCCAAAATTAACAGTTTTGTTTCTCCTTGTTGCTCTCTCCTTCCAGGGAGGTGACAGGACTCTGGGAGTAAAACTGTACTTTGTACTTAAGAGATTAGCAAGCACTGGTATTACCAACCTTAGCAAAGATTTATATGTTACAGAATAGATAAAAGCTGCAGTACTGCACTTAAAATGACCATCTCAATGTTTGTCCTTTTATGGAAAACAAGTATAAGTCAAAGTACAGATGGACAGCCCTGAATATTTTGCTCTGCATAAATCCCCTGGGAGCTTTTGTACTTTCAGTGTGGTCTGGGAGCTACAATAATGACTTAGATTGAATAGTTTTCTCCTTGGAGGAATGAAGGCATATGGTCAAATTTAATCTGATTCAAAGGAAATGAGTTGAAGGACAGTTGAGATTAGACTTTTATAAGGGATTGTTGGAACCTTAAAGTTTAAAATATAGCCACCGTCATTGCTTTTGTTCCAAGTGTAATGGTTGCAGGCATACAAGAGAGCTATAAATGTTGTATCTCACAAAACTGTATTTTCTATCGATTTTTATCATAGATATGCTTGCAAAGTAGAGAAAAAATGATGACAAAGATGTAACAGAAAAGGATTACATCCCAGATAAATATATTATTACAGAAACTCCTCTGTAGTACAAAGACTTTCAATTTGTATCCAACAAATAATTTATATATGCTATTAAATTCAATAAAATTCTATAATAGAGACAAAGAATGTGGTTACATTGTTAGCATATAAAATTAATATTGGTCTTGAAAGAGTCAAAGCATGCTTCAGGCTCAAATGTGGAGTTCACAGAAAGGTATTGCGTCAGTAGTGGGGGCCAAATTAATCCAAAACTAAAGGGTATTGTGGACCCACAATAAGAAATCTTAGAAACAATTTTGGAAAGAATCAAACTGATCCCAGGTAACCTAAATATTTCCCCGATATTTTACCTTCAATGCCATAAGAGTTATTTTGCTAAAATACAAATACAACCATGTCACTCACTTATGTATAAACATTAAAAGTTTCTCTTTCACCTACATTTTGAGTTCCAATTTTGTTAGTATGGCAGATACCTTGGCTTCATAATGTGAAAACGGGCATATTTTGAGTGCCTATCTCTTGAGTTGGTGTCTATGTGTAAGGAGATGTTATACACATACACACACACACACACATGCACACACATATGCACATGCAGGTTCAATCTCAGCCCTCTTCCAGATATAAAAATATACAAAATAACATTCTTATTATTAGTTATTCATAATTATAATTTTCGTATTAGTATATTGTTATTTTGTGTACTGTCATAGATAATTTGGCAGGTTGAGTTAGACATTTAGCAAAGACAAAGATTTTGGCAAAAATAAACAAAGAAAGTTAAAATTGAGCAAGTCCTTCCACTGATTTCTTTTTGAAAAATTAACACACCAGGAAGTAGGGTGCCAGTGGTAAAGTATTAAGGTTTAATATTTTCTTTATTTTCCTTTTGTACCTGCCACAAGCAACATTCTTGGCTGGATATAATAATTCGTTGGTGTGGCCCAAATGACCAGAGGACTGAAACAAATTCTGCTGAGCAAACCAATACTGGTACCAAGTTAATCTTTTAACTCTGCTGAGAACACTGCCAAGTGGCCACCCTTATCAGCAGGAACATCCGAAGCTGGCGTTCCTGCTGGGAAAAGCTCAGCAATTTACTGTAGCTGCCTGTTGTGCAAACTTTTAGGGAGTGATGACATTAAAATGGAAAATGCTTCAACTTTCTTTTATTCCTGATTGGAAATTCTTAGCAGATAATGTCTACAAACTTGGAACTTATTATATAGTCACAGCCTCGATCAATATAAGAACATCTCTGAAGGGATATTTTCACTCCTGGAAGTTCTTTTTTTGCATCTTGTGCACCAAGTGTTTAGTTTTACACAGTTACCCATCTGTATAAGACACAGAAGTATCATCAAATAATAGTTAAACTAACAATACGTGATGCATTATGGCATATGTATTTTTAAATTCCATCATATTATATTTTATTCATATATTTATATATAGTTTGTTTGTTTTTTTTTTTGAGACAGAGTCTTGCTCTGTCGCCAGACTGGAATGCAGAGGTGCAATCTCAGCTCACTGTAACCTCTGCCTCCCAGGTTCAAGGGATTCTCCTGCCTCAGCCTCCCGAGTATCTGGGACTACAGGTGCCTGCCACTATGCCAGCTAATTATTTTTCTGTATTTTTAGTAGAGACAAGGTTTCACCATGTTGGCCAGGGTGGTCTCAATCTCTTGGCCTCATGATCTGCCCACCTCGGCCTCCCAAAGTGCTGGGATTACAGATGTGAGCCATTGCGCTCGGCCCCATTAAATTTTTAAATACTGGTTACAACCCACAAAATTGACTTTATGACCCTCTAGTGGATCATGACTTGTAGTTTATATGTATTGAAGTATTGCTCTAGTATCTTGATGACAGACCAAGCTTTAACAGTTTATAGTGGTATCTACCTTCTTATTAGTGCCTTCTAAGATACTTTGAGAGCTTCTAGAGGTATGATGCTTAGCTAGATCCTTTACCTATGCTACCATCTGCCTTCAATTTTTTTTTTTCCCCCATAGAGACAGGGTCTCACTATCTTGCTCAGGCTGGTTTTGAACTCCTGGCCTCAAGTGATTCTCCTGTCTTGGCTTCCCAGAGTGCTGGGATTACAGGTGTGAGACACCATTCCCAGCCTGCCTTCAATCCTAATATCAGATTCTGACATGGTGTTGGGAGTTGCTGGGAACTTCATGGAGTGAATTTGGAGGCTGATGGCACAATAAGCAGGAGGTTCTCTGGGCTGCTGGGACTCTGGAGGCTACTAGTTGTCATCACTTCTACATGTCTGTTTGGTTTCTAATCAAAACTGTATTACATATTTTAATAAATGCATTATTTTCTTGTAGGGTTGAAAAATAATAAAATATTCTCCGTAGGCTTAATTAAGATTCTTTTACATGTCCTCTTCTTCCCCAATCACTTCCTTGTCTAGAAAAAGACTGGCTATGAGCTTCTGAGTCAGACAGTCTTGGGTTTGAATTTAATTCCACCTCTAAAACCTTGTACTCCCATTTCCTTACCTATAAAATAAGACTCATGATACCAGCTTCCCAGCATTCTTGAAATTATTAAAATGACAGTACACTGAAAAACTCATGCACTGCATCTAATAAAAAGTGGGAACCTAATGAATAAATATTACTTGCCTTCTCTTCCTTTGGCGCTTTATCTCCAGAGCACCTGTTTTGATGAGTGGTGGCCACAATCCCTGAGCTAACAAGCAATCCACTAAAGAACCACAGTCAAGCAAGAATTTTTCTTCCACAGGGTCACAACCCAAAGCTGGGGTGCCAGACAGAGCCAGTAAGGAAAAATTTAGCACAATGAATATAAACCACAGTTTGCAAAAACTCACAAAAGCCCCACAGAACATGTCAATTGCTATGTTTATAATACTATGAAGTATTCCTAGGTTCTGGTCATTGACAGACTGCTTTAATTATTTAGTGAAAAAAATAATAAATACACATAATATGTAACTAAATCAATTATGTATTTCTTCATGGAGTCAGACACAACAAAGGGGTTGCACCACTGTCCACTTTGTGTGTGTGGCAGGAAAACCTGAAAGCAAAGGAGTTGCTAAGCATAAACAGTGTGAGGACTATCAAGTCTTATCAGAACAGTGTTATCTGTCTTCTATTCGGTAATTCCAGAGCCCCGTATCTCAACCTCCATCAGATCTATCTCTAAAATCAGTTGTACTTCTTTATTTATCTTTCTAGTCTGTTCTCTAGAGGAGCAAGCGTTATGTCTGAAGTTATATCAGCAAAGTCTTCAAGGCAAGTCACAGTAAAGCAGAGCCACACCACTCATTTTGCTGCCCAAGTAGCAAGAATGTCAGTGCTCGGCATGGAGCAGTAAGTTTATATTTTGCAGGTCTATTAGATTGTACTAGTCAAATCTGAAAAATATAATAACAATTAAAGGAGGGAATGGAATTTAGGCAACTGTGCTTCCATTTTAGAGATAGCATCTTTGAGTTAGTAATTGCATGGGTTTACAACTTGTGCCTGTAACAGTGGCTCTCAACTCATATTAAGACAAGAAGGAATTTGTTATGGTAAGTTTCATAACACTGGTGCTCTTAAAAACTTCAGAAGCTTGGTCTGGGGCTGTTGCAAGTTAAATCATGGAAATACATTGTTCTTTAGTTCTTTAGCACAAAATAGAGAAGTTTGGGCAGGTAGCTGTTAATGCCCAAGGCAGAGTCATTTCATAAATCTTTTCTGATAAATGGATAGGGTAGAATTTTACTCTTATTCTCATTTTATATGGAAAGTGATTGAAACTAAAATTTCAAACAAACAATGGATCAAAAAAGTATTCTAAGAGCCCATAGGGATATAAATATACCCTCCTTTAAAATTTCTGATGCTGAAAAATTTTAGAGATAAATGAGAAGATATTTCTTTGAAAATATTTCTTTGTGTGTGTGTGTGTTCAAAAGGCTTTATCAGAGTGCTTCTGTTTAGTTAAGTGTCTTAGTCAGTTTGAGCTGCTGTAACAGAATGCCATAGTCTAGGTGGCTTAAATGACAATTATTTCACAGTTCTGGAGGCTGGGGAGTCCAAGATTAAGATGCTGGCAGATTTCATGCTTGGTGAGGGCCCTCTTCTCATTTTGCAGATGGTGGCCTTCTTGCTGTGTCCTCACAATGCAGAAAGGGAGACAGAACCAAAGATTGAAAGTTCACTGATTTCTTGCTATAACGGCACTTATCCCAGCATGGTGGCCATACCTTCATAACCTCACCTAAACCTAATCACTTCCCATGGTCTTGTCTTCTAATATTAGCACATAAGGGCATCAGGGTTTCAACATCTGAATTTGAAAGAGTATGGTTGTAAAACACCACTTCTATTTTGTTACTTAACAAATATTTACATAACACTTTACATGCACTGATGGTTTACACATATTAACAATCAATACTTCTAACAACCCTGTGAGGCAGGCACTATTATAAGCTCTTCTACAGGGGAGAAACATGAACAAATAAAGCATAAATTACCAAAGGTCATGAAGCAAGTTAGTGGTATGGCTGAGACTTCAGCCCTGACATCCTTATCCAGTGATCTCTACAGCTACAGCATCCAGGGAATACTCTGTTCCTAAGGCAGTCCCACTTCTTCATCCTCCTGCCACTCCCAGCTCTTCTCATAGCAGTGGCAGGATATCTCACATATCCCTGAAGTCTGCATCCACCAGGAAGAATTAAGACAGAGTATTATAGGCCTACAGCTTAATTTTTAAAGGGAGGGGACATTGAAATTGATGACGAAAAGTCAGTAATCCAGTGAGAAGGCATCAGCTAAACAGATTTGGAAATGCTTTATTGACATTCCTCTAGAACTAAAATCTCCTTGATAGCTGTTTCTCTAGAGGGAACCAATCCCAGGATGCTGGTAAATACAGATGGCATGGAAATGCAATTATGTTAGTAATCTAGTATGTATATATCAGATATGTCTACTTGTGCTTAGAGGAGTAAACAAGCAGAGTTTCATTCCCTGTTCCTTTTCCTGGTCGTGCCTATGGCCTTTTCTGCCCAGGGACAGTACTAGAAAAGACAGACCTCCTGAGTCCAACAGGCCCCTCCCAGTTCCTCAGTGACTTCCATGGATCAAAACACAGCCTCCCATATAACAAAAAAGTGATGCTACTGGAATTACTAGAGTTCAAGATGTTCCAGAATTTCAAAGAGGGAAACCATAGGGGATTGCAACACTGAATAAACACTGAATTGACCTTTGGAAGTTGTCTATTCCCACACCCAACACCTGGCTCCACTATGTAAACCAAAAAAAAAAGAGAGAGAAGAAAAAGCACACATGTGATATTTGCTTTTAAGATCATGAAACGTCAGGAAGACAAAAGCTCTTACGCGTAATCTGAGATGACAGATGTACTGTTAAAGAGGGCATTTGTTTCAAAGCTGAATGAAATCTGCAGAACCCAAACTAAAGACAGGATAGATAAGATATGCTGCAGTTCTTGCCCTAACTCTTTCAATCCTAACAACTGAAATGTCTTCCAGAGAAGTAACTCCCCCCGTAAGGATGTAGCGCCGTCCCTATGTGGTTCTAAGGGATCAGACCCGAGAAGCACCGTACTGGGTTCCCGAAGCGCCCCTCGCAGGCACAATCTCGGTATCTCGGAGAGCGGTGGGCTCTCGCTCCCCCTCCAGGGATTTGGGGCGGAAAGCGAACATTCCATAGTTGGCAGGAGTTACGCAAGACAGCCAGATTCGGCCTTCACTCGTTAGTGCCCCCACCCCACTCCACCGCAAAGGCGGGGCCGCGCCTTCCTTCCAGATTCGAGATCGATCTGGAGCTCCGGGAATTTCCCTGGCTCGGGGCTCCGGGCTTTCCAGCCCCAGCCATGTATAAAAGGGGTTCGCCATGCTCGGAGAGCCACAGAGCCCAGGCCACAAGCAGCTCCCTGCTAGCGCTCCCTCTCCTCCCACAGCCGCCCGAAACGCCTGCTGAGACCCATGGCCTTCCCCGCTCTCTCTACCGCCCCTAGCAATCCCCGGCTCCTGCGGGTGGCGCTGCTACTTCTGCTCCTGGTGGCCGCCGGCCGGCGCGCAGCAGGTGGGTCCCGGAGCCCTGGGGTCCCCGGGCCGGAAGCGGCTGGGGTGGGCGCCCCGCGCCGACAGCCCCGCTCAATCAGCGAGTCTCTTCTTCCCTAGGAGCGTCCCTGGTCACTGAACTGCGCTGCCAGTGCTTGCAGACCCTGCACGGAATTCACCCCAAGAACATCCAAAGTGTGAATGTGAAGGCCCCAGGACCCCACTGCGCCCAAACTGAAGTCATGTAAGTCTCGCCAATAGCTGCCGCTGTCACCGCCGGGGTCCCCGACTCTCCCGCTGCCCCAACCCTGTCCTCAGCCTGACCTCCTGTCTCACGAGATTCCCTTCTCTCTGCAGAGCCACACTTAAGAATGGGCAGAAAGCTTGTCTTAACCCCGCATCCCCCATGGTTAAGAAAATCATCGGAAAGATGCTGAACAAGTGAGTTGTAATTTCCATGTACACAGGCGACAGGAGCCGTTGGTCAGAAATACTGGCATCTGTTCCCTAAAAAGTAAATCAGGAAAACCCAAGGGTTAGCTACAGGACTGAAAAAATTATTATTTTCACAAAGTTGCCATTAAGGCTATTAATCTGCTCTGGTGCCAGAGGATATTCCCAGTGCCCGGGGTAAACACCCAGATTCTTCCCTCGTTTTAGTGAATGTAGATAAAACTGCTTTCATGTAACTTCTCATTGAAGTTTGCCGGTTGTGCTGAAGTGTTTCCCACCTGTTAAAAAACACAGGCTTCATTTCCCCTAGTTCCTACTGAACTTCAGACCTGAAAAGCAGATCCTCTGTTTTTTTGTAAAAGTTTAGGGATGAAGTGCAGAGATTTCACAATGATATTGCACTGGCTACATAGCTGGTTGCCACCACCTATTAGCCATGTCACTCAAAGACAATATTATTTAGTTTATCTGAGACTCAGCAAAACAGGGAAAATAGTGGTAGCTACATCATGAGGTTGCTTTGAGGCTTAAGTGAGGCCCAGTATGAGAAAGAACAATGGGCTCTGGCTGTTTTAGCGAGTAATAACAGTGGAGACTGTCGCCCCCTCCCCCGCTCCCAACCCCCATTCCTAAAAGAGCATCCCAAGCTTAGAGGTCCTTGCCACACAGCACAGCTATCACAGGCAGTAGCCGCTTGGGTGCCAGGTGGGGAAACTGAATTCAGAAGACTCTAGAGCCTGGGAAAACAGGACAGGAGAAGAGTGTTGTGCAGTCAGCTTTCCTGAGCACCTACTCAGGGCACCCATTTTCTCATTACAGTGGCAAATCCAACTGACCAGAAGGAAGGAGGAAGCTCATTGGTGGCTGTTCCTGGAGGTGGCGCTGCCCTTACAGAAACAGAAGAGGAAACAGAGACACAGCTGCAGAGGATACCTGGACTGCGCCTAATGTGTTTGAGCATCGCTTAGGAGAAGTCTTCTATTTATTTATTTATTTATTTGTTTGTTTCTTTTAGAAGATTCTATGTTAATATTTTACGTGTAAAATAAGGTTATGATTGAATCTACTTGCACCCTCTCCCATTATATTTATTGTTTATTTAATGTCAAACCCAAGTTAGTTCAATCCTGATTCATATTTAATTTGAAAGTAGAAGGTTTGCAGCTATTCTCTAGTCATTATGTTAATATTTCTGAGTGGATGACATATCACATGTCAGCCACTGTGATAGAGGCTGGGGGATCCAAGAAAATGGCCGGTGAGATCAATGTGAGGGCAGGGGAATGTATGTGTATCTATTTTTGTAACTGTAAGGATGAATGTCAGCTGTTATTTATTGAAATAATTTCACAGGGTGTGGTCAACATTTCTCATGTTGAAGCTTTAAGAACTAAAAGGTTCTGAATATCCCTTGGACATTTTATGTCTTTCTTGTAAGGCATACTGCCTTGTTTAATGTTAATTATGCAGTGTTTCCCTCTGTGTTAGAACAGAGAGGTTTCGATATTTACTGATGCTTTCACAAAGAACAAGAAAATAAAATATTTAAAAATATAAAATGTTTGTTTTATTTTGGGGGAAACAAGGACTATCTTTGCTGAAAAATCTGATGATTTACATCAATATTTATTTCTCAATTTTTTTCTGGGCTTTCAATCTGCTATACAGATAAATCAAACAATGAATTATGCCTAATTTTATGTGGTGATTGCTGTCACTCCCCTTGGCTCTCACCTAGTAAACAATGTGCTTTACCAAACTATGGTCTTGCCCCTGATGGGAGAATCACTGATATACATTGCCATTTTTACAAGAAATTCCTTACTACTCAAATTTACCTCCTTAAAAATATAGAGGGAAGAAATATGTCAGAGATGTTTTAACCAGAGCAACTCCATCTTGAATAGGGGCTGAGTAAAACGAGGTTGAGGTTTACTGGGCTGCATTCCCAGTAGGTTAGGCATTCGAAGTCACAGGATGAGATAGGAGATTGGCACAAGAAACAGGTCATAAAGATCTTGCTGATAAAACAGGTTATAGTAAAGAAGCCAGCTGAAACCCACCAAAGCCAAGATGGAGAGTGACCTCTGTCGTCCTCACTGGTCATTATACACTAATTATAATACATTAGCATGCTAAAAGACACTCTTACCAGCCCCCTGACAGTTTACAAATGCCATGCTAACATCAGGAAGTTACCCTATATGGTCTAAAAAGGAGAGGAATCCTCAGTTCTAGGAAACTGCCTACCCCTTTCCTAGAAAACTCATGAATAATCTACCCCTTCATATAATCAAGAAAATAACCACAAAAATGGCCAACCAGCAGCTCAGGCTGCTGCTTTGCCTATGGAATAGCCATTCTTTATTGCTTTACTTTCTTAATAAACTTGCTTTCACTTAAAAAAAAATTAAATTCTTATAGTTATCTTAACAAGGGATCTCATTTGTTTGCTCTTGCTAAATAATCTTTTATATAATTGTTGACAACTTAATGAAGTTGTCAATAAAATGGTGGCTAAAATATTTTGTTTTTCAAAACTCAGGTAGTTTGTGTCATAACAGAAGCATAAAAAGTGAGTGGCTGAATATTTCACCTGTGGAAGCTTCTAATTGAAATTTGGACTCAAAGTTCTAACCTTCAGATATAAGTAACTAGCACTAAGTTTAATGTTGTTTCAATCTTTTATAGCAATATACCAAATGTAATGCTTTTAAGATTTAACTGCATTAGTTTGCATCCTTCCTAGTGGAATTTTGATGGGACCTCATAGAGTGTTTACCCTCTGGGGAACTGTATTCAGTGCTGCCCCAGGATGACAGCAGCACCCTAGGTTTTCAGGACAGCAACACAATTGTTATGTCAAAGGAAGAAAGACCTCAATAATCTAAAAGAAACCATACTCCAAACCTGAAAAGGAAGGACAATGGTGCATGCATGAGGTATCTACTTGGCTCTGATTCAGGACTCATTCAGGAATTCTCAACCCTGGGTAACTGCCTCTAGCACAGGAAACAAGGTGAGGCTGGCAGCCTCAGTACTTGAGATCAAGTTCTGGATTGTCCCAAGTAGCTGGGTAAATAAGGGAACAACCTTTAAGTAGCAAGAAACAACCTCTGTGAGCTTTTCTCACAGCTAAAAAGGTTAAAACAATAATCTCTTAATAATTCCAAGGTTGTGAGTTAATTATAAATGAGATGAGAAAGGAGAATATTTGTAAACTATACATAAGTAAAAAATGCAATCCGTTCGAGAAGCTCCATAAATGGTAGTCTTCACTCCCTAACTCCGAGTTAGAGGACACTGGAAAATGTTTACAAGAGGCACCCAAGGGTTCAGTAAAACCACTCCTTAAACCTAAGACAAAGTCCTCATCCTCTAACATTGGAGCTTGCTGTACTGGCTACTTAACTCTTGCTAATATAGAACAAGGAACATGAAAAGAATAAAAGAGAGGCTTTTATTTACATGGTGGTTAAAGACAGGTTTCAAAGGATCAGACTGACATTGGAGTAAATTCCAGCTCTGTCACTGTGATCTTGGGCAAGTTTCTTTACTTCACTGAACCTCATTTCCCCTTCTATAGGATGAGGATAACAACAGAATGAGCCTTCTGAAGTGTTGCAGGGATTAAATGTTATGGAGGCTTTGGAAACATGGTCCTTATCATTGGTCCTCAGGCCAACTCCATGGACATTGTCTGGGTCTCCATCTTAGATCAAGTAGATATAAAAATTGTGTTTTTCACACCAAATTGCCAAGAAGTTGCAAGTACCAGGCAGTAGTACTGTAGAAAGTGTTATGGCAGGAAGTGGGACACAAGCCAGTTTGAGGTGGTGGTCACAGGGTAAAGGAAGTAGGGGAATAATACTACATGATACATCACAGTTTTGAGAGGCCGTCAGCAGGAAACAGCAATGATCACAGTGACTGAAGTTTCCTGACCAACGTTGTTACTGGAAAAAAGTCTGGATCCAGACCCAACAGAGGGTTTTTGGATCTCGCAAAAGAAAGAGTTCAGAGCAAGCCCACAGTGCAAAGCAAAAGCAAGTTTATTAAGAAACAAAACATAGTCACATCTATGTAATCTTATTGCTTAAATGCCAGACCTCCATCAGCAATTTTAGAGATGCAACCTTCTGTGTTTTTGTTCCCAATGTTTCACAAGCAAACGGATGTAAATCAGGAGGCATACAGGGGAACAGAAAGTTAAAATCTCTAAGACCAATTAAATGAAATCTCCTGAAAATGACAGTGAAGCAGAGATAGTGACCAAAAAATTGATTCATGTAGCAAAGAGGCAAGATAGATAAATACAAACAGCATAGCAGCTAATATCCCCTGGCACCAAACCTATTCTTAGCCAAGAGGAACTTTACTGAGAGGGCCCTCTAACCCCATAAATCTTAGGGAGGGCTCTAACCTCCAAAGTTGGGCCTGAAACCCAGGTTCGGTCAAGGGTCTTTGCCTTTTATTCAGTGGAACCTTTAACTCTCTCTGTCAGGAGAGACTCTAACTCCCCTAAGTTGGACCTGTAACCCAATCCCATCCTTTACCTGGACACCCAACAACTTAGCCAAAGTCAGCCAATTGGTACTGCAGTTTATTTCCTTTGGGATGGGGGTCTCCTCAGTATTTTCCTTTCATGGTCGCCAGAAAAATATTACCAGAAAGGGGTCCCAGTTTAGACCTTAAATGAGGGTTCTTGGATCTCAAGCAGAAAGAATTCAGGGTGGGTCAACAGTGCAAAGCGAAAGTAAGTTTGTGAAGAAAGTAAAAGGGTGAAAGAACAGCTACTCCATAGATGGAGTAAGACATTCCTGAAAGTAAGAGGAGGAACGTGTTCACTCTAGGTACAATGCTTGTTTATGTATAAGATAAAAAAAAGATCAAGAGGATATGTGCTCTGCTACAAGAGTTTGTGACAAAAGTTTAATTTTTTTAATTACTATGTTTTGCAAGAATTGATATTAGGATCTTTAAAGCAAAATTAGGAATGCTTCTGTTCTCTAGATATTGGGTATCAGGAAATGCCTAAGTCTGGGTCTGTTTAGTACATGTTATCAATCTGTTCCCTTAACTGTAACCTTCTAGAGGCTAGGAATACCTAACTTTCCGGGAATGCAGCCCAGCAAGTACCAGCCTTACGTTTTCTTAGCCCTCACTTAAGATGGAGTCACTCTAGTTTGAATGCCTGTGACATATTTCCCCACTTCCTTTACAAGAAGATCCTTAATCCTAAGGGTGGCAGATAGACAAAGATTAGTCTTTTGTAACTTCCTTAGGCTGAATAGGGGCGATGATATTCCTGCCTAACTGTTAGAGTCTCTTGTATTCAAGTTAGAGAGGAACTCAGTCAGAAAGCATCGGTATGGTGAAGGTTCATAAATGAGTCCCAGTAAAAGGAGAAATTTGGAAAATCAATGTGTCCAACTTAAGAAAGCATTGAGTAAGCTTGTCTTGCTTTCCCACACAAAGAGTACAATGGCAATATATTCCACAACAGCAAAGCAAAATGAGTAAAATCATCCTAAGTAAACTAAACAGGAAGGCTTTCCAAGAACTGGGTAGTGGTTGGAACCAAGTTGATATAGGGTCAACTGACAGTGCATCAGTGGCAGAGATATGAGTGTCTAGAGTTTTCATAGTCCAAGTAATATTATGTGAATAGTCTGGTGCATACACACACCATTCATTTTTTGTTTGTTTGTTTGAGACGGAGTTTCACTCTTGTTGCCTAGGCTAGAATGCAATGGCTTGATCTTGACTCACCACAAACTCCGCCTTCTGGGTTCAAGCAAGTTTCCTGCCTCAGCCTCCCAAGTAGCTGGGATTACAGGCATGCGCCATCATGCCTGGCTAATTTTGTATTTTTAGTGGAGATGGAGTTTCTCCATGTTGGTCAGGCTGGCCTCAAACTCCCGACCTCAGGTGATCTGCCTACCATGGCCTCCCAAAGTGCTGGGATTACAGGCATGAACCACCGCACCCAGTCCAAAATTCAGTTTTGATCAAAGTACAAGTTCCCCCTTAGACTGCTGTTAAAATGTCCAAAGTCGCATGGTTTTGTAAGGCCACCTGCCTAATCTGAGAAGTTTCCTCAGTTAGGAGGGTAAGGACATAGCGTGTATTATTGAAAGCTGCAGCCATGTGCTTGGCTAAGGCTTTAACTTGTAACTTGATATTGATTATGGCTGCCTGTGGGGAAAACATAGCCAGCAGGTAGAACCACCAAGAAGCCTGTTTTTGTTGCCCTATAGTGAGCCTTTACAGTTTCCCAGTTACACGGGAGAGAGTCCAATTTGGTGAGGGTAAGTCCCAGGAGATAAGGACAACTCCATGTACACCTTCAAGTCCAATTATAAAGTAAACAACCAGCCATGAGTTCCATAAGCCCGTAACCAACCCCAAGGGGAAGGGTGGACATCCATCTTTTGCAAATTGTGTTGCCATCCTACCCACATTTGGTCTGTTAAAAGAAGGGTCTTATTACATTGTTGAGGTGGCAACCATCCCATATCATGGGTTTCAGTCTGGTGGTGACTATTATTGCACCTTTCAAAACATAGAGGTGTTTTGTCTGATACCTGTGGTTGAACAACTGTCTTTCACCCAAGTCTATTATGTACAGTATAACCTAAAGTCGAGGTACCGTTTAACTGTTTCCTAACTAGATGAAAAAGGTGCCTTCTTGTCTCTCCATAAGAGAGGAAGGGACTAATGCCTGTGTGGCTGTGGTACAAGAGAAAAGAGGGGCGATGTGTATAATGCTCAGTTTCCCAATCATAATAAAATCCCTATAAACTTAGGTTTGCTGGTTGAATATGCCAGGGCAACCTGAAAGTGAAGGAAAATGACAATTCTCTACATACCCAACAGTTTGTTGGATTATGTAGAGAGGCTACAGTCTGCCCACTTAGCAAGTAAGTTACTCTTTGTGTGATTCCAGCTTATACCCAAAAATAGAATGCCAATCCATATCTTTATGTTACCCATCCCTTTTGTTTCTGAGCAGGAGCTGGAGGTCATGGGTTGGTCCACAGGAATAAGTGGGATCAGTCTTTTTTGTTCTGTTGGCCTGTGGGACCTTATAAGAGACAGATTTCATTCCAGATCAGTGAACCCAGCTGTTCATTCCTAGAAGTTTAACTGCAGTTGGGGTACTAAGGAGAACTTGATAGGATCCCTTTCATTTTGGTGGAAAGTTGATCTGCTGGGGATCCTTCCTTCCAAGTTTTTAATAGGACCCAGTCTCCTGGCTGGGTTGTAACAATATTATCTTCCCTAGTAGGGGAAGGGACTCTTTGATTTCCATATTCAAGGAGCGCCTTTTGCATTTGTCCTAAGTTGATTACAAAATTTCGTACTTGAAAGTATCTATGTCTAACAGGAAGTCTGTAGTTAAGAAAGGTCTTCCATACGTCATTTCAAAAGTGTTGCACTATAGATTTCTCTTGAGAACAGCTTGAACCCATAACAAGGCTACAGGCAATATAGATAGTCCCTGGCATAGTACTTTTTAGAGTTTGATTAGCTCTTTCTACTTTTTCTGAACACTGTGGCATCCATACTAAATGAAGGAGGTACTTAATTCCTAGGGCCAAAGATATGTTTTGGGTAATTGTCACTGTGAAAGATAGGCCATTATTGTTTCGCAAGCTCTTAGGCATCCTAAATCTAGGAATTATTGCCTTTCACAGGAGGTGAGAAATCTTGTATTTTCAGACCAGGTAGGAAAAGCCTCAGTCCAACCAGTAAAGGACAGATGAATACTAATAAATATTTAAACCCTTTGCATGGGGACATCTGAGCATAATCTACTAGTCAATCTTCACTGGCATACATTCTGCTATGCTGAATAGGCCTTACTAAAGGAGAAGGAAAAGACTGGTTATTTGGATTATTCCCGGCACAGAGTTCACAGAACTGAGTTACCTGCTTTACTGTTCTAAGTAAGTAAGCCTTTTCCTATAAAAAAGATGATACATTGGCTGGGCACGGTGGTTCATGCCTGTAATCCTAGCACTTTGGGAGAGTGAGGCACATGGATCACCTAAGGTCAGGAGTTTGAGACCAGCCTGACAAACACAGAGAAACCCTGTCTCTACTAAAAACACAAAATTAGCCAGATGTGGTGGTGCATGCCTGTAATCTCAGCTACTCGGGAGGCTGAGGGAGGAGAATAACTTGAACCCGGGAGGTGGAGGTTGTGATGAGCCAAGATTGTGTCATTGCACTACAGCCTGGGCAACAAGAATGAAACTCTGTCAAAAAAAAAAAAAAAAAATCAAAAAAAGAGAGGGGGAGACATTAATTGAAACAGGGAATCTCTTCCCAAATGAGTAGAGTCATGCAAATGCTTAACTATTTTCCACTGATTAGCACCTGGCATCAATAATTTGTTGTCATTGATAAGTTAGCCAGAAGGATCTTGAATTAAACCCTAACCTTAGCCCATTCTTATTCCTCTTTAGTATAGCTTGGTTCTGTCATTACCAGGACAGAGGGCACTAACATGCCTACAAGTCCAACTGGCTGCTTTAATGCAGCTGCCTTAGCTCCTGCATCTGCAAAGGAGTTTCCCTTAACCACACTAGGGTCTCCTTTTTGATGCCCTCTGCAATGGATTATAGCTACTTCCTTGGTCAGTAAAACAGCATCTAATAGATTTAAAATGTTTCAGTGATGTTTCATAGGTGAACCCCTAGCAGTTAGGAGTCCCCATTCCTTCCACGAGCATGCAGCACCAGAATGGCATACATAGAAACAGTACAAATATTAATTATTAAGTCATTTCCCAATTACAAGGCTATTAATATGAGCTATTAATAATTGCAGGGCTATTAGCAAGAGCTATTAATTCTGCCTTTTGAGCTGAAGTAGAAGTTGGTGAGGCCTGAGACTTAATTACTTTGTGTTGATTGACAACGGCATACCCAGCTTTTCTGTGTCCCTGCAGCACAAAGCTACTTCCATCTATAAAACATTCTACTTCAGGATTATCTAGGGGCTCATCCTTTAAATCCAGCCAGCAGGAATAAACTTGCTCCATTACTTGTATACAAGAATGATATAGGGTGCCAGTGGGTTCAGGCAGACAGGTAGCTGGATTTAAAGTCTGGCATCTTAAGCGTTACATGAGGAATGTTTAGCAACAAAGCCTGATATTTAAACAAGTATTTCCTTTCATCTATCGGTACCCTTTAGCTTCTAGGACTCCTTGTACTTGGTGTGGGGTTAAAACCACCAGGTGTTATCCTAAAGCCATTTTATTGACTTCGTCTCCTAAAAGAGCAGTTGCTGCAACTGCCCTGAGGCATTCAGGTCATCCTGAAATGACATGGTCTAATTGTTTTAAAAAAATATATCTATGTATACTTGTGCCATGTTGGTGTGCTGCACCCATCAACTCGTCAGCACCCATCAACTCGTCATTTACATCAGGTATAACTCCCAATGACAAACCTGCATGTTATGCACATGTACCCTAGAACTTAAAGTATAATAATAATAAAATTTAAAAAAAAAGATTCAACATTGTACCAGGTTAGTGCTGTCATCCAAAATATATATATCACTGGTTCTCAGATATCTCCCAGTTTCTGGATAAGGACACCTCACCACTTAAGGGAAAAATGGCTTATCAAGATTAGGGATCCCTAAGACTGGAGCTGATCCCAATTTTTCCTTGAAAGCATTAAAAACTTGTTTACAACTGTTATTTCATTCTAAAGAATCTACATTCACTCCTTTCAGGGCATCATACAAAGGCTTGACCATACGCTCCAATCCTGACACCCCTAGAAAAGCCCGCAGCTACTTTCTAGTTTGAGGTTGTGGAATGCCCAAGATAGCTTCCTTTGGTTCTGGTACTATTGCCTGGGTGCCAGGGGTTAGGAAATATCATAAGTATTTAGCCTCTTGAGTTGAAATCTGGGCCCTATGCTGTAAGACTCTATACCCATTAGCTCACAGAAAATTTAGCAACTTAAAGGTATTTTTGTACAAGTTTCCTTCGGTTGGGCTAGCAACCAACACATCATGCACATATTGGATAATGATGCCCTTATTTAAGTGTAACATCCTTAATTCTCTAGCCAATGCATTTCCAAACAGATAAGGGCTGCCCCTAAATACCTGGGGAAGAACTGTCCAAGTTCATTGATAAATCAAATGACTGTCAGGATCAGTCCATTCAAAAGCGAAGATGAATTGTGAATCGGGGAGTACTGCAATGCAAAACAAACAAACAAACAAACAAACAAAGACATCTTTAAGATCTAAGACTGTAAACTAATTGGCATCCCCAAGGATGGGACCCAGGCTAACAGCATATAGGATTGGGCACTATAGGATGTATAGGAATGACAGCCTCATTGAAAGCTCGAAGTTCTTGACCAAATCTATAGTATCCGTTTGGTTTTTAACTGGCGAGATTGGTGTATTACAAGGAGAATCACAGAGGTTTAACAACCCAAATTGCAAAAACTTAGCTATTAATAGTTGGATTCACAGACTGCTAACTGCTACATTAAGAAATTATGCGAGGTTATGTGAGAAATGCATGACATCACCACTGATTTTAAGGAGTTTATAGTTGACTTGAGGAAGACAAAGGCAAAATTAAGAAATAATTAAACTCTGCTTCATGAGGTAGTTATTACAAGTACACTAGATGTTCAAAGAGAAAAGGTGGAAGCAATACCCTACAAATGACTTTGCCAGAATAAGCCTTTTCAAAGAAGAAGGACTTTGAATCTACCTGGAAGACAGTGAGGGATTTAGAAAGCAGAGCACGGTTTCAGGTGGGATAACTTGGAAGCCTCTAGGACCCTTGATATTACTGCAATCTCAAAGACAGGAGTGGAAGGATTGAGGATCTCAACAGCTTAAAATATGGTTGTCAGGAAACACAATAAAATGGTTAGCCAGATCAATCGTGGAGAGCCGCTGGGGGTTATTTGCCAGCAACTGTGAAGAAAGTGGTTTGTAATCTGGAAACCATTAAAAATTACTGGGTCAGATTCTCTGGTGCTTGACTGCCAGTTCTGGATTTTCTACTACTTATCTCATTCTCTACTTACTTTGCCTAGCTGCAAAATGGGAAGAAAATTTCTCTTCTCTAAGAATCAATGTGAGGCTCAAGCAATAATGAACATAAAAGTGTTTCAGAAGCAAAAATCATTTATACTGTATTAGTTTATATTATGTTATACTGTGGTATAATGACCAAAATAGGATTGCTTTAGACAGACAATTAAGGCTTCAGGCTATCAGGATACTGATATCATTGGATAAATTGTTCTATTTTAGTTGGGAACAAAAATAACAGAGTTCTTTTCTTCCATGTGGATACAGTGCAGGTAAGAAAAATGGCTTTTGTTTAAACTAGTGATAAAGAAGCAACTACTGTTAAAGTGCTGTGTCTTCATGGTTCTTGGTGCTGTCAGAGGACATTTGAACCATCCATGTTTGTACAAAGCCAACATCCAAGACACCTATATAGGAGCCAGACACAGGCAGTGGGCCAGAGTGATTTCCATGGGAAGCCAGTTTATGTGACTTATTGCTTCCTGATTAGGTTGGGCAAACCAACAGCCCACTTCTACTGGGGACTTTTATCACCTCCTTCTCAGCTACAGAAGTATTGTTTTTCTTCTTGCATTCCATAAACAAGCTACAGTTAATTGATTCAGAGTGCAAACCAGGTGAGATATATACATTTATAAGACCGTCAGGAGGAACTGGCAATCTTTTCTCATGATCCATCTCAGATTTCACCATTTGGTGCCAATAAAAAATTCATACATTCAGTTATGTTTAAAATAGTTTATTTAGAACTAACCCAAACACACACACAAACACACACACACAGTTTAAAAGTCAATAACCTGTGTAATCAAACTGTTTTTTTTTTAAGCAAAGTCTTATCCTATGGTTTATTCCCAGTGGTTAAGTTGAATTTAATTGCCCAAGATTTTTTGAAGTCTTATCACTTCACCAAGGCTTAACTTTTGTCTTTAGATACACTCTAATCTCTAAAATGTCAATAGACTAAATCTGCAGGCTGTTTTCTACAGATCACCACTCCCCAGAAAAATGAAGAATTCCATTTGCAGAGTCAGGTATGATGCTGATGACGTCAGGAAGCTGTGAGGACTTCTCATTTAGTTTCCCACAGAGTAAGGCCCATACCACCCAACCTTACTCAGCCAGTGAATTTCTGAAGTTTCCTTCCAGAATAAAAGTTGTAAAGGTCTATGACATCTCTTTCTTGCTCACCAATGGAAGTGATGGATGGGGGAGTTAAAAAAATTCCTGGAATCATAGGAGACAAGGGATAGAGTTATGTTTCATGACTTGTTTCTCATTGCCATCATGTTTACTGATTACCTCTGCTCTGCCATGAAGGCAAGGGTTTTGAGAACCAGCCGGAAGAGGATCTAGTTCAATTTCCGTGAAAGAAAGCCGATGTGTCATTCCAATACAACAGCCATTCCTGCATGGAGCAAGACAGTGGAAGACCCTTAAACCTTCAGCGCTTTAACTCCTCCACAGATAACAGAAGGAGAGAGGGAGAGGAAGCTGGAAGTTACTTCACCCATCAATTTCAGGCAGCAGTGCAGGGCTCACTGAGGCCTAGAGTAGGCCTGTGGGAACAGCCTTGATCACCAGTAATCATGAAACTCCAGAGTTCCAGGAGCCTGTGGGGAGCATTACTCCCCCAATGAAGTTGTTTGAGGGAAAACAGACTGGGTGCTGTTGTGCTGCCAAATTGATACAAACCCCTACAAGAAGCTTTCACACAAGCCCCTCAAACTCAGCCCCTCACAGCATCTCCAAATGGTGTCAAATACACACCTGGGGGTGGGTCCAGAGCTGAGGCAGGCCTGGGATCCCTAGCAAGCTTTAGCCTGTGCTCACCATACTACACCTCAGCCCCAAGTCGACCAAAACCTCTTCCAATTCAATAGCATAGCAACTGCCAACAGCAAGGTATCTTCCATGGCAATTTGCTGGGTGATTTTGGAAGATTTTTGTTTAACCACCTGGACACACATATACTTGCTATACTACAAGTACAGAATTCTCAGTAAGCAGACTTACTCACCAAAGAAGGTGATCTGTGGGGGAGTCAACAAAATTCAGTGGTGGTCCTTTCAGGCCACTGACTTCAAGTGGCAAGAGACAAGGGTCTCTTGTTATCATGTTATCTTGGCTTGCAAACCTGGCTGAAGTCCAGAGAATCATAAAGTCGTTCAAGAAAGCTAGAATAACCTGCTTGCAAGGAAGACAGGAAGGACTTTCAATTTAGAGCAATTCAAACATGCATAACATTTCCTGGATTAATAGTAATAATAATTAGAAAGGATTGACTTTCAGAAATTTTTCTCATATCAAGGCTCCTGCTACTTTGGTTCCACCTTTTCTCTCTAGAAGGAGAGGAGCAGCATCTCTCAGAGGGCTGCCTGCCTCAGAAACACCAGCATCCCTAGCCCCCTCAGGCCCAGGGCTTGAGGCCCTGCTGAATCACTGCTCCCTTCTGGCTGGAGACACAGCTCCCTCCACCACAGAGCAGGTGGAGAATGTCCCTCTAGGTAGAGGTGCCCGGAGCTCCTCCAGGCCACCCTCCCCACTGTCAGCCCCCCTCCCCCAACCTCTTCTTTACACACTGCCCTCTGAATTCAGGGAATTTCCTCAGTATCCCAAAGCTTGAGTTTCCTGTCGGTGGGGAGAGATGAATGTAGATAAAAGGAGTGCAAAAGGCACTAGGAAGCCTCAGTGCTCCGGATCCTCCAATCTCCGCTCCTCCACTCAGTTCAGGAACCGGCGACTGCTGGCAGCGCTCTCTTGACCACTATGAGCCTCCTGTCTAGCCGTGCGGCCCCTGTCCCGGGTCCTTCGGGCTCCTTGTGCGCACTGCTTGCGCTGCTGCTGCTGCTGACGCCACCAGGGCCCTTCAGCACAGGTGAGAGCGCCTGGCACGCGGGACGCACTGGGGTACAGCGGTGCATCCCAGCCTCTGCGGGGCAGCTGCCTTCCAGGGAACTCACCAAGCAACCTGCCCTATAAAGGTGTCTCTCTTTCTTCCCCAGGTGGTCCTGTCGCTGCTGCGTTGAGAGAGCTGCGTTGCAATTGTTTACAGACCACGCAGAGAGTTCAACCCGAAATGATCAGTAATCTGCAGGTGTTCGCCATAGGCCCGCAGTGCTCCCAGGTTGAAGTGGTGTAAGTTCTGTGCTGCTCTGTCCACTGTGACCTTGGCAAGAGGGAAGTCCTGCACCTTGGGTCTTCAACCTTGCTGTCTCATGAGTGTATCTTCCTTTTCTTTCCTTCAGAGCCTCCCTGAAGAAAGGGACAGAAGTTTGTCTTGATCCACAAGCCCCTTTTCTAAAGAAAATCATCCAGAAAATTTTGGACGGGTACTTGTCAATTTGATCTTTGTGGTTTTTAAATCTCATCTAGGGAGACCATAGACTTCACAAGGTCTTTATTCCCTGTACTATTTAAGTAACACTTTTCACACTTAGATTTAAAAGGTTATTAAATTGGGAACGTTTTTCTGGATTGTCCTGGGATAATCTTTATTACCAATCTTACATGTAATTACTTGAGCAATTACACACAGCTTGCCGCTAGTTATGCTTTGTGTTTACCCATTGCTTGTATTGATTTTGTATACTCCTTTTTTACCAAGCATTATAAACGCTGAGTGTTGACACCAGGGTGGAGTAGAAAGGAGTGCAAAAAATGGTTAAACTAATATAATCTTTTTCTCAACAGTGAAAACAAGGACATCTGATGAAGAGAAATGAGTAGGCTTGAAACGTTTCCCAGTCTTCAGCAGAGCAGTTTTCTGGAGGTCTCTGGACCCAGGGAAGACAAGAAGGAAGGATTTTGTTGTTGTTTGTTTGCTTATTTCTTTTTCCAGTAGTTAGCTTTCTTCCTGGATTCCCCATTTTGAAGAGTGTGAGGAAAACCTATGTTTGCCCCTTAAGCTTTCAGCTCAGCTAATGAAGTGTTTAGCATAGTACCTCTGCTATTTGTTGTTATTTTATCTGCTATGCTATTGAAGTTTTTGGCAATTGACTATACTGTGAGCCAAGAATCACTGGTTGTTAATTTTTCAAAGTGTCTTAAATTGAAGGTGATTATTATACCTCCAAGAAATATTCTTTAAGGTATTAACTGAGAAGGCTGTGGATTTAATATGGAAATGATGTTTCATAAGAATTCTGTTAAGGGAGATACACTGTTATCTTCACCTTTTTAAGAAATAGGAAATATTCTAATGTTTCATGGGGAATATGTCAGAGAATTTCCTTACTATTGATCATGGGGTACTATTTAATTATTTTGTTTTAGAAAGCTGAGTGTATTGCACCTTATCTATGTAGAATATATTTCCTTATTCAGAATTTCTAAAAGTTTACCTTCTATGAGGGCTAATATCTTCCTATAATTTTAGACATTCTTTATCTTCTTGGTATAGTAAACTGCCATCATTTACTTTTAAACTTGATTTTACATGCTATTTATTAATGATTTTATTAGCAGTACTATAATTCTGGTAACTAAATATATATTTTAGATAGATGAAGAAGCTAGAAAACAGCCACATTCCTAACTGCTACTTTACATAGAAATATATTCTTTCAGTTTTTAAAGTAAAGGCAAACATAACAATGACTTGTACTCTGAAAGTTTTGGAAACGTATTTAAACAATTTGAATATAAATTTATCATTTAGTTTTTAAAATACATAGCGACATCCTCGAGGTCCTAGCATTTCTCCTTGGACAGGGGACCAGAGAAGGCTTGGAATATTGAAAAAAAAAAACAAGGAGTAGTTGTCCAAGGGATGTCCATTTTTTATCCCTCTGCATGGGCTAGATTTTCCAAAATCATAATTTGCAGAAGTCCAGCATTTATGGTGGAATACAAAATTATATATAAGGTGGCCACACTGGGGAACGGTTCCTCCACACTCACAGCTTTGGCCCCTTTCACAGAGTAGAACCTGGGTTAGAGGATTGCAGAAGACCAGCGGGGAGGGCAGGGAAGATGCCTGTCGGGTTTTTAGCACAGTTCATTTCACTGGGATTTTGAAGCATTTCTATCTGAATGCAAAGCCTGCTCTAGTCCTGGTGGGACATACTGGGGGTGGGAGTTGGGGAAGATGCAGTAATGAAACCGGTTAGTCAATGTAGTCTTAATATCCTTGACAATGCTGTAAAGTTTCTTTTTATAAATATTTCTGTTTAAGCTATTTCACCTTTGTTTGGAAATCTTTCCCTTTTAAGGAGAAAATGTGACCCTTGTGAAAAGGCTTGCAGGAAAGCTCCTCTCTTCTTTCTTTAAACCTTTAAATGACAAATCTAGGTAATTAATGGTTGTGAATATCTATTTTTGCTTTGTTTTTAATGAACATTTGTCTTTCAGAATAGCATTGTGTGATAACACTTAAATGGCAAAAACAAAAGATAATTTTGTGCAATTAACAAAGCTACTGCAAGAAAAATCAAACATTTCTTGGTAAAAATCATTTGTATTTATATATTATATACTTATATATAATATATACTTATTATATATTTAGCATTGGTAAGATTTTTAGATGCCTGTTATGTATCTTTTAAAGGTTTTGACCAGTTTGTTATGACGAATTATATATGTATTACATTCACTATATTAAAATTGTACTTTTTTATTTGTATCTCATTGGTTCATAGGCTTTATTTTGTCCTTTGAATAAGCATTAAAACATTTGTAAACTTCACTTTATTGTTTCTCCTTCCTATACTGTTACAATACATTTTACTTATCTTTAGTTCTATATAATTAAAACACTAACTCTGCTCCTCTCTGCCAGGGCTGTCGTTCCCCAACACCATTGCTTTGGTTCAACTTTTCTCCAAGCTCAGGTCCCTTCCAGTTATTCCTTCACAGCCCCAGTGGCCTCCGGGGTCTTTGGAAAACACAAAAATTTCCTTCTCTAAATTCTTCCCTATCTAAATTGCTTCCAAGAAATAAAATAAAGGTTTCTAAGTATGACAGATGATGTTCTTTCTGTCTCATCCCACTCCTGATCAGCACTTCAACTTCCCTTGTCCCGCAAATTCACTCTAGTCAGGTGTTCAGTTCCCTAACTGGGCATGTGCTTTCCTAGGCCCATGACTTTGCATTTGCTAGGGCCACTACCTGCATATAAGAGGAGGCTTACTCATCCTTAAGGACTCAGTTCAAGGAATACCTCCTTTGTGTTTTCCTTGGCAGAGCTCATGGCTTCCAACTTGATGTTCCCATAACATCTCATTATCTGAATTACAACAATAATACTGCATTGCTCTTACGTATTTACAGGTTTCTTCATCCACTCTAGCTCTCCCAGAGCATTAACCATATTATATCTACCTCTGCATCCCCAATGTAGCATTAATGCAGGACTTAATGAATTAACAAGTTATCCCGATCTTCAGGCTGTCAGATACTGTTCTAAATTCAATAACCTGGCTCATAATAGGTGTTTTTTTTTTTTTTTTTTTCTTTTTTTTTTGAGACGGAGTCTCGCTCTGTCGCCCAGGCTAGAGTGCAGTGGCCGGATCTCAGCTCACTGCAAGCTCCGCCTCCCGGGTTCACGCCATTCTCCTGCCTCAGCCTCCCGAGTAGCTGGGACTACAGGCGCCCGCCACCTCGCCCGGCTAGTTTTTTGTATTTTTTAGTAGAGACGGGGTTTCACCGTGTTAGCCAGGATGGTCTCGATCTCCTGACCTCGTGATCCGCCCGTCTCGGCCTCCCAAAGTGCTGGGATTACAGGCTTGAGCCACCGCGCCTGGCCAATAGGTGCTTTTGTTGTTGTTGTTTGTTTGTTTGATTGTTTGTTTTTTCGAGACTGAGTCTTCCTCTGCTGCCCAGGCTGGAGTTCAATGGCGTGACCTCAGCTCACTGCAACTTCCACCTCCCAGGTTCAAGTGACTCTCCCACCTCAGCCTCCTGAGGACATGCGAGCACAGGCACCTACCAGCATGGCCAGCTAATTTTTGTATTTTTGTAGACAGGATTTCACCATGTTGGCCAGGGCGATCTTGAAATCCTTACCTCAAGTCATCGGCCCACCTCAGCCTCCAAAGTGCTGGGATCACAGACAAGAGTCACCATGCTTGGTTTTAATTAATTATAACTTGTTTACCCTCTTTTCTCCTTGTCTAGCAGTAGTCCAACAAGGGGTTTGGCATGCACAATCCTCTCAATCTATAATACCTCCCCTCACTTTTACCAGGGTAACTACCATCCTTCCTTCTGGAATAGCTTGCCTTTTACTTCCTTGAGGAAATCTCTCCAAACCTTACTCCTACCCTTAAGGAGGCCCCTTTTATACCCTCTCCTAGCACTCTGTACTTTAACTTCATAAACTTTTCTCGCCAAAGTTACTGTAGAGTTTATTGTCATCTGTTTAGGGTCTCTCTATTCTAGCTTCATGTAAGTTTCATAAGGGCGGGGACAATGCTTATCAACTTCATCTCAGTTCCTAGGACAGTGCCTAGCACATACAAGGTATTCAAAAAGCAAGTAATCTAGGCTAAACAAGTCCCCTTGTCACTCTAAAATTAAAAGAGCAATTTCATTTACATACACATTCTTAGGTATTTTTACTTAACATTTCCCTATCTAAATGACAAATGAGGTTGTCTCATCCCAACCCTGATCAGTACTTCAACTTCCGTTGTCCCTCAAATTTACTATATAAATACCTAACAATAGGTATTTATATAAAATAGCTCTTTTATGAAACACAAGAAAAGGAAAGAAAGAAGATTAATCATATTAGTATGTACGTACATGTACATACATTCACACTGCAGTTAGATATATTATAAATGTTTATACTGGCACGAACTTGTATAAATTTGAATATGCTATGAGTCTTTTTTTCTTTTGTTTTTTCTTTTTTTCTGAGACAGAGTCTCGCTCCATTGCCTAGGCTGGAGTGCAGTGGCACAACCTCGGCTCACTGCAACCTCCATTTCCCGGATTCAAGCAATTCTCTTGCCTCAGCTTCCAGAGTAGCAGGGACTACTGTCACGCGCCACCGCGCCCAGATAATTTTTTTGTATTTTTAGTAGAGACAGTGTTTCACCATGTTGGCCAGGATGGTCTTGATCTCTTGACCTCATGATCCGCCCGCCTCGGCTTCCCAAAGTTCTATTAGCTATTAATGGTTGGATTCCTCTTTGTGCCTCTGGCTTTAAGAGGTATTGTCTCTTCCAAAGGTACAGGACATCAAGTTTAAGGTGGATACAGATTGGGGGGAACATTTAACACTTTG